>NC_062554.1:1740035-2061844 GCF_016906955.1 Phacochoerus africanus | reverse complement strand
CGGGGAAGAGCCCTCGAGACAGAATTGAGGAGGGCTTGTGTTGGACCCCGGAGAGGGGGGCAGTTAGGAGGGACCAGGTGGGCTGGGGCCAGTGGAGACGTGAGGAGAGGGAGAGTCCGTAGGAGCTGAGCTTGGGCCAGGGCCTGGCCTGCCCTTTAGACTGTGTCGATGGCAGTGATGTCTGGACAGTGTGTTTTTTACTGGCCAACGAAAACATGTTCTTTCTAACATACAGATCTGTTCAGGCCACTCTCCTGCTTAAAATGCTCTGGTGGGTCCCCTTTTGCAAACCACGAGAAGGAGGAGCTGATAGGAACACCAGTCTGGGGGCACTGAAACATTTACGAAGTCCCCAGACTGCACTTCATTCAAGAGGTGACAGGGAGTTGAAACAAAAAGACGCGGTGTCGTCACCATTTGGTGGGGTCGTGACCTGGCTGCATCCCTGGCAGCTCAGTGTTGTCCTGAGTTGCTTTTTCCTGCTTCCTCCTCCCTCAGAGCAGTTCCACTTTACGCTTCCTGGCCTCGGTCAGTCTTTGGTTTCAACACTTGATGACACACCTCCTTGTCTCAGTTTTGGCAGAATCTGCAGCCGGGCTCAGAAAGGTGACCTGACTCTGAAAGCCAGGTCTTGGGGTCCTCAGGGGGCCCTTCTTGTCGCACACACGCTGTAAGTACCGTCTGGGAGATGCAGTCTGTTTCCCTCTAGACCCAGGTCAGGGCCTCGCCGGTTCCAGCTAACACCCAGCTTTGTCTTCGGAAGGTGTGTGGTTTCCGTGGGATGCTCCTGGGTTATTCTTCCTTTGATGCTTCTTGGGAATTCTTACCCTCCCTTCCTCTGTCCCATATGCATTTATGCTCAGAGAACCCAGCAGTCACTGCATGATGATTTTATGTCATTTTTTTAAATGTTTGCAGGCCTATGATTTGTTTTCATTTTTTTATTTTTATTTTTTTAATTAAAGTATAGCTGGTTTATAGCTTTTCTTCTTTTTTTTTTTTAAGGGTTGCGTGTGGAGGTTCCCAGGCTAGGGTTGAATCGGAGCTGTGGCCGCCAGCCTACACCACAGCCACAGTCACAGCCACAGCCACGCAGGATCCGAGCCTTGTCTGCCACCTACACCACAGCTCAGGGCAATGCTGGATCCTTAACCCACTGAGCGAGGCCAGGGATCAAACCCGCATCCTCCTGGATTCTAGTCTGGTCCTTAGCCTGCTAAGCCACAAGGGGAACTCCCCCGTTTTTCATTTTTTAAAGCTTTACTGAAGAGTAGTTGATTCCCAATGCTACGATAACCTCCGCTGTACAGCGGAGTCACGCAGTCACTCCCCCCCCACGCCCCCCCCCCCCACTGCTCGATGATTTTCATCACTGCGTTCCCTGCTGTGGAGGCAGCCTGGCCTCTCTAACGCCTCCGGGGGTGGAGGGTCTGAGAAGAGGGAATAGGATTGGCCTCCAAAGGGATGACGTATAGCATCCTTGTTTGGCATTCAAGGCTCCACAGAGGCTGCTCGTAATCTGATTCACCAGCTGCATCTTCTCTGTTCTCCAAACTGTGTGGTTTCCCAATTCCTCTCCTTTGTGCCTTTTTTTTTTTTGGTCTTTTTGCCATTTCTTGGGCTGTTCCCACAGCATATGGAGGGTCCCAGGCTAGGGGTCGAATCAGAGCTGTAGCCACTGGCCTACACCAGAGCCACAGCATCGTGGGATCCGAGCCGCGTCTGTGACCCACACCACAGCTCACGGCAACGCCCGATCCTTAACCCACTGAGCAAGGCCAGGGATCGCCCAGCAATCACCTCCCCCCGGAGGCCTTAGAGAGGCCAGGCTGCCTCCACGGCAGGGAACTCGGTGATGAAAATCAAGTAGTGTGTGTGTGTGTGTGTGTGTGTGTGTGTGTGTGTGTGTGTGTGTGTGTGTGTGTGTGTGTGTGTGTGTGTGTGTGTGTGTGTGTGTGTGTGTGTGTGTGTGTGTGTGTGTGTGTGTGTGTGTGTGTGTGTGTGTGTGTGTGTGTGTGTGTGTGTCGTAGCATTGGGAATCAACTACACTTCAGTAAAGCTTTAAAAAATGAGTGAACCCGCAACCTCATGGTTCCTGGTCAGATTCGTTAACCGCTGAGCCACGAGGGGAGCTCCTTCTTTGTGCCTTTGAGGCGGAGAGCCTTTGCATCCCTATTTCCCCTTCCTGGGCAGACCTCTGTCTCTGCTCTGCAAGATGAATGAGCTCTTACTAATCCCTGAGGATGTGGGTCAGCCTTAAAACACCCCCCCCCCCGCCAAGTCAGCTTTACTCTGCTCTTTAAATTGTGCTCGTACAGACTCTAGCACGGATTTCTGCTAAGGTGCTTAACACACTGGCTTTGCATGTCTGTCCACACCCCCTCTACCAGCTGAGCTGCCCTGGGGTTGCATCAGCCTTGTGCTGGGCCCTACACGCCGCAGATGCCAAGGAAGCGTTTGCCTCAGTAAAAGGGGAAAGGGCACGGGTTGTTTTGGGCCTGCGATGAGGGAATTCACAAGAACCTGAAAGACGAGCACAGGCCTGATAAAAAATGGTCCACGGGCACGGTCACTGAGTTATAGGCTGGGGTGGGGACACAGGTGAGGCTGCAGTCAGGTCGCAGAGACCTTGAAAGTTGAAGTCAAAGAAGTTAAAGGTAATGATGCCCCCGGAGGTCTTGGAGTCGGAAGAGGCAAGTGAAGGCTGCTCTGGGGAGGGTTCGAGACTGAGGCGGGCAGGTTGGAGGGACGGGGGAGAACTTGGGAGAATGTGCTGATGGCATCGAGGTGGCTTAGGCCCTGGGGCAAGGCCACGGCCGTAGGGACGGCGAGGAGGAGCAGAAATCCCGCAGGAGCTGGTGACTGATGGCGTTTGAGGGAGAGAAAAGGGTCAGTGTGGACCCTGACATTTCGTGCCAGATTTTGCCGGGGGGAGAATGAGGTGGTTGTTAGTGGCTGAGAGCGTGGACGAGCTTCTCGGAACGGGGAGGGAGTGAGGGAGGTTGTCGCCTTCTGGAGTCAGGAGGGGCCTTGAGTAGCTCCTTGCACCCCCTTGTATGTTCACCCACGAGGATGTGAGGCCCAAAGAGACCTATGCACAGACGCCCCACCGCTGGTGGCAGAGCCCAGGCCTCCTGGCCCTCGGGCCCTGGGTTCTAGCCCTTGTCACACGGTGGGTTTGGCCAGACGAGAGCTGCCAGAAGGTCCAGATGGAGCTTCCAAGAGGCAGTGAAAAATGAGACGGAGATCGGGTGCAGGGCGAATTCAGGCTGTGGAACAGCTCCTGGAGTCTTAGAGGTCAAAGATCCAGGGGGAGGTGTCCCCGTCAGCCAAAGCCACTGGGGCCGTCACGGCTGCTGGGACCTTCTTTTCGTCCCATGGCCTGCGCAGTGTGGCCCGATGGGAGTGGCTCTATGCTGTCAGCTTGCTTTCACTTGTTAGTGCTCCGTGTGGGTCCGCATGGATTAAATGGTCTTTCTGGGAGCGCAACCCATCTATCAGTTCTGTGGAAAGACGTGTTCCAAGGACCCGAGCCCCTCTCCCCATCAACAACACACTTTCAGGACACAGCCACCCAGTCATGAGGAGCGGCCCTTGTGGCGCTGGAGTCGGGGTGATGGGCGGGAAGTGCCTTTTTGCGGAAGGCATCGGCCACGAGAACCCCTTCCCAGCAGGAGCCTGTGGGTAGGGCCAGGGTCAGGGATTCTAGATGCTGAGTGAGGGCCACAGCTGCCCAGTGAGGAAGGAGGACCCCCCCCCCTCCCCACACCCCTCTGCCTGGCCAGGCCCCTCGGTCCCCAGCCTCTCAGGGGAAGTCCGGCCTTTGCCGTGGCACGAGGGTCATCTTGGTTTGCCCAGGCGGAGCTGGGTTAATGCACGTGAAACCTGGAGAGGGTTGCCGGGCATGGGATAACAGCCAAATGAAAACAAGCACACACGTGGAGTTGCCGCGTGGCCCACCGGGATGGCGGGCGGATCTGCGGCGCCAGGATGCGGGTTCAGTCCCCAGCCTGGCAAAATGGGTTTAAAGGATCCAGTGTTGCCGCAGCCGTGGCTGGTCTGATTCCTGGCCTGGGAGCTCCGTGTGCAGCAGGGTGGCCAAAAAAAAAAAAAAAAAAAAAAGAAAGAAAGACAAACCAACCAACCCGAAGACACATGGAATGCTGGGATTCCACTTAGAGTCAGAACTCGCCAAGCCTCTCGGTGTCTTTGGAGTTACGTGGCTGCGTCTGTATAACTCAAGCTATATGAGGCGAGTCTCTCCTCATCTTGTTTTGAGTGTGTGTTTTACTGAGACCAGAGTGTGAGCACAAGCCTGCACACCCACGGTAGAGCTACAGGAGATTGCAGACTGGAGAGCTGAGTGTCGTGGGGGGGGCTGGGCCTCTGGCCTCCAGGAGGGGTTGCTAACCCGGGTGAGGCTGTGGGGCCCTGATCCCAGCACGGCCTCGGCCCCCGCAGGTGCCGTGGCTTCCCGACACTCTGCTCTGGGTCCGGCTGTTTCCTCTCTGGCTGAGGACGGGCGTAGGGAAGGAAGTGCCCAAATCCCAGGGTAGCTCAGGGCAGCGCGTGCCTGCCGGTGGAGTTTAGGCGGTAGAGTCAGAACCCCCACCCTGACTCCCCGGTGAAGACACAAACCCACCGGGACTGTGAGCGAGGTTGCAATGGCCCACTCGTGCAACTGGGCCCTTGCCGGGGCAGGACTGTCTGACCTCGAGGCCACTCCTGTGACTGCTCTGGGCTGTCCCAGGAGCTCTTCTTTTTTTTTTTTTTTGCTATTTCTTTGGGTCGCTCCTGCGGCGTATGGAGGTTCCCAGGCTGGGGTCTCATCGGAGCTGTAGCCGCTGGCCTACACCACAGCCACAGCAACTCAGGATCCGAGCCGCGTCTGCAGCCTACACCACAGCTCATGGCAACGCCGGATCGTTAACCCACTGAGCAAGGGTAGGGACCGAACCCGCAACCTCACGGTTCCTAGTCCGATTCGTTAGCCACTGCGCCACGATGGGAACTCCCAGGAGCTCTTTTTAGTAGACCTCTCCTGCTTCTGGCAGGAAGGCCCACACAGCCCACCAGAGGGAACTCCTTTGATGGACTGTGTGTGTGTGTGTGTGTGTAGGGCCCAGCGATTGGGGCAGGGGCCCAGGGAACAGAGGCGGTGGCAGAGCCACAGTGAAGGTGAGGAGACTGGAAGTGGGTTACCTTTGTCCCTTGCCTGCACGGTGACAGCTCCTCTTTCTTCTGGGGCAGCTGTTGGCTCCCACAGCCCCAGGCTGTTTGCTCTGGAGCAGAGGCTTCCGCGTGAATAGCTAGCTTGACGGGACTGCTTCGTGGATGAACCCGAGGTGTGGGCACTGGCTGCAGAGAGCGCCTCCGGGGGGAACAGAGAAGCACTGCTGGCTGTGGGGGTTTATGGAGCGCTTGTCTCTTGAGGGGGTGGTGGCACTCCCATTTATGGGAGGGCAACAGGGGCCAGACAAGGAATGTGATTTTTTTTTAAAGGTTCCCGAGTATTCCCTATAGTGTCCAAACTGGGACACTTTTGAGAGTGAAAGGAGGCGGCCAGCGGGATCTTGGGACCACAGGACTGTCTCGGGGTCCCGGGATGTGTGGGGTCAAACTCCAAATTCCTAAGCAACCGTGGCAGGTGCGGGAGGGGGCTGGGGGAGGATGGGGGGGGGAATTTAGAACCTGAGTTCGGGAGGATTCTTCCAATGCGACGTTCTGCCAAAGCAAAGCAGTTAGTTCTTGGCTCTGTCACCTGACTTCGACTGCCTGTCATGAAAATGTTTTATTACATAAGCTCCTCCCGCCAGCCGCCAGGACATCTGGTTCTTCGATGCAGCGCTCTTCTCTGGTAACAGCAAGCGCGCCCTGCGCATCCGGCTAGGTTTTCGCTGCCCGGCTCACCGGAGCTGCACAGAGCATCCGGCTGGGGTGTCGTCCTGCTTCTGGAAACCGACTCCTCACCCAGCCCCTGACTCCAGCTTGGCAGGGGGTGTGTTTCCTCTGCCCCGAGGACTTGGCCGCCTCACCTCTGAGTGCCCTGCTCGCTCAGTCTTTCCTTGAAGTCCTGGCTCTACTCAGGCTTGGCTCTACTCTCCCTCTCTGAGCTTGAAGTCCCTCGCCTGTCACTCAGAGCAATAACAGGCCTGTGTCCTTTTGTCATCGTAAAGATTAAATGAGGAGTTCCCATTGTGGCTTAGCGGTTAATGAATCTGACGAGCATTCATGAGGATGCAGGTTCCATTCCTGGCCTCGCTCAGTGGGTTAAGGATCCGGCGTTGCCCTGAGCTGTGGTGTAGGCTGGCAGGTACAGCTCTGATTAGACCCCTAGCCTGAGAACTACATGCTGTGGGTGCGGCCCTAAAACAACAATGACAACAACAACAACAGATTAGACAATGACAGACATAAAATGTTGGCTGCGTCCTTGGCGCATGGTGCGCAGTAAGTGGTGTGAGTGGCAGCCTCTTCTCGGGGAGCCTGGCACATAGGCTTTGTCAAGAGGAGCCGTTTAGTCATCCAGAGGGCGGATTCTCAGATTTCAGGTGGAGGCAGTGTTGTCTGGGCCCCCCGGGGTCACCTCCCTGGCCGAGGTGAGCAGGAAGCCCAGGAGGCCGGAGTCCAGGGTGGGATGGGGGCTAGGCCGATTTCAGATGGCCAGTCACCAAGGTACAGGACAGGACAACAAACCGGGAGGGCAGAGCCCAGACCAGCCTGAGGGGACGTGGCGGGGAAAGCGCAAAGTCCTGCCCTCAGCCTCCCCCAGATCAATGCCTGTGCGTTTCTGCCCTGACTGCAGAAAAGCGCAGAGTCTCCCGGCCTGGCTGCAGTGGTGGAAGTTCTTTCTGACATTAGACCTCCTGCGGAGGGGCTTTTCCCTGCAGTGGCCGAGACCAGCCACACCTGTAGGCGGGAACTTGGGTCCACATTGTGGGGGCAGGTAGACGAGGACCCGGGACCGCCGTAAAGCTGGAGGCCCCGTCCTGTAAGCTCTAGAAGGTTCTGGAACAGTCGGGAAGACACAGGGCTGCGACTGATTTTTCAGATGGATGAGGGAGCTGCCGTGTTCTGCGTTGCGGAGTTCCCGTCGTGGCGCAGTGCTAACAAACCTGACTTGCACCCATGAGGATGTGGGTTCGATCCCTGGCCTCGGTCGGTGGGTTCAAGAATCCGGTGTTGCCGTGAGCTGTGGTGTAGGCCGCCGATGAGGCTCGGGTCCCACGTTGCAGTGGCTGCGGGGTAGGCCGGCAGCTGTAGCTCTGATGTGATCCCCTAACCTGGGAACCTCCACACGCCGAGAATGCAGCCTTGAAAAAAACCCAAACAAACCATGTTCTGTGTTGCTTGGAGGGCAGGGTCAGGGGATGGAATAGGAGGCATGTTTCATTTTGACATGAGGTAGGGAACTCCAGCTAATTCAAGCCTCCCTGTGGGGCCAGGCTGCTGTTTCAGAGCGAGTACTGGCACCACCTGAAGAGGGTATTGCCCGGGCAGTGTGGCCCAGAGAGGGCTGTGAAATAGCAGAGGAGGCAGCTCTGCTGAAGGGCCGGAGGTCTCTGTAAAAGTGCTCTAGGATTTGGGGGGATGATTGGTGGCTTCTGAGCAGAGAGGTGATTCGCAGCAAGTGTCGGGGGACCAAGGGTGGAAGGCTGACGGCTGCCGTGTAGCTGTGCAGAAGCTGCTCTGTCCCACGTCTCAGCTGAGGTCCACCCGCTACCGGCACTGGGAGAGAGGAAGGGCTGAGGCAGTGCCTTTGCGGGCTGAACCTTTGAAGCCGTGATCCCAGACGGATTGCACCGTGCGGGTTCTCTGCTGATGCCAGCTTGGCCTCGCCACGTGGCTGGGGCACGCAGGCTCCTACAGACTCATGGGCCCTACCTGGAAGGTTTTGAGAACACAGCATCCTGGTACCTGGAGGACCGGGGCCGTGTGGTCTGAGACACTGCGCTCATATCATCAGGAGGTCACAGCGGGTGGAGGAGGGGACCAGCCAGGAGGGCACTGAGCCCGGCCCTGGGGCTCTGTCTCTCTGCAGCCCAGCCCAGAGAGGAGGCCGGGCAGGGCTGTGGGCAGCAGGGCCTCCTTCGAGGAGGCTGAGGTTTTGGGCGGGGTGTGTGGTGGGAGGGCGGGGAGTGCTGTGGTTAGGCAACGTGGATGCCTGACGGGCACGCAGTCCTGGCCGGGTGGCAGGGAGGGGAACCTGGCTCCCTAGTAGGTCCCCCCGATCAGAACTGGCCCAGTGGATCTAGGAGAACTCCTTCAGCAGCAGAGGTAGAACGTAATTCCTGAGCATGTCTCCTGGAGTCATTAGAATTAAGACCTCACTTATCATTTGGTCCCCCTGTGCTTTTGACCTTCCTCCGTGCTGAGAACTGTTTCAGTGGGAACGTGAGATGAGCCCTGTCCCCCGCCTGGATGGCATTTGAGGGATGTACACCCCTCAGAATAGGCGGTAACTGCAGGGAGCACACCGTGAATGCTCAGGGGGAGATTGGGGCCCCTGGCTTGCCAAGGAGGGGGCGTTTGAGGTGTGTCTTGAAGGAAAGACAGACCAGAGACACCCCCTTCCTGAGGGGGGAAGGAGGGCCTTTCTAGCAGAAGAAACAGCGATGCACGAGAAAGGCATGAGGGAGTTCCCGCTGTGGCTCAGTGGTAATGAACCTGGTTAGTATCCATGAGGATACAGGTTCGATCCCTGGCCTCGCTCGGTGGGGTTAAGGATCCGGTGTTGCCGTGAGCTGTGGTGTAGGTTGCAGAAGAGGCTTGGATCCTGCGTCGCTGTGCCTGTGGTGTAGGCTGGCAGCTGTAGCTCTGATGTGACCCCTAGCCTGGGAAGCTCCATATGCCATGGGTGTGGCCCTAAAACGACAGAAAAGGGGCAGGCATCAGGATGGTTGATTTGGGTAGAAGCAGGGGCAGAGGGAGGCTAGATAGGGAAGCCGGGATTGGAAAACACGGTTTATGCCTCAGGCAGTGGGCACTGTGCCCACTCTCCCCCCACGGGAGCCTCTCAGGGGAAACTGACGCTCCCGAGGCCCCTGGCAGGTGAGTGGCTGACGTAAGGCTGATGCCCAGTCTGTCTGGTCCTCAAACTCGTGTTCTTTCCACCCCGTCTTGCCGCCGTGTAGAGTGTCCAGGTTATTCAGAGCTTAGGTTTAGCACGGGACCGGCGGTTGGTGTTGCGGCCGGCGGCTGGGCCGTCTGCGGGTCAGGCCGCGGAGCCTGTGAGAAGCTCTTGGTGGACGTGGCCAGGCTGCTGTGATGCACACCCGGCCCAGTGAATAGTGTGCTGCACACACACGCACGTCTAAACACATACATTCAGGAGGCGAATCTCCAAAGCTGTAGGAAATTTCACGGTTGCTCATGGTGTCACAGAAACTGTTATTTCCTGAGCGCGGTAGCTGATTTCCTGGCCAATTTCCTCTTTATCCTCCCCCCGAATAAAGCATATTAGAATGGGGCAAGATAACCCAGAATCTGCTCCGATTTGTACCAGAAGATTCTTGACTTCAGTTACTTTGTCATTAGTAGCCAGTCCCCTACAACTCACCCCACCTGTTGGGGACCGCAGGGTGTCAGCCATCGAGGGATGCTAAGCAGGGTGGCGGGTTGGCAGGGCAGGGTGAGGGGGGAGAGAGGGCCCCGGGGCAGTCGGCCAAGTGGAGCTGTGGGGGCGGAGAGGCGGGCCGATGCCCGCTCAGTAAGCCTTGCCCGGGAGCCTGCCCTGCCCTGCGGGGTGTGGAGGGGGCGCTGGGACACATGCGGGAAAGGAGGGCGTTGTCTCCATGGTGTCGCGCCCAGGGTCTGAGCAGGCTGTCGGGGGTGGCTGCCTGTCGAAGCCGGGCTCTTTCTTATTCCGTATCGTGGCCGGCCAGCCAGTCCTTGTTGTTGCTCAGGTCTGCACAGGGCTGCTCCCTCCTGGAGCTCCGAATCCAGATCCAGCCCCGGCAGCCACAGCCTGCTTCTGTCCTCAGGCTGGACCTGGAGTCCCTCGGGCTCCCTGCTGGAAGCTTTCCCCAGCCCCAGAGAAAGCCGGCCCAGGAAGGCTGTCTGGGCTGTGGCGTCCTGGGGTCTGGCGCTGGCAGGGCACCTTCGCGTCCTGTTGGCTAATCCTGAGCGCTCTGAAAAGTACAAAGGGCTGCTCCCGGGTCCCAGACCCAGTCGTCACATGTCATGGTCACGTCCACTTGAAGGAGGACTTTAAATAAGCCTGGGGACAGTTGAGGAGGAAGAGGGGTCTCACAGGCTGGGACACGCATCTGGTCGCAGCACCGTCTCACGTCGTGTGCGGAACCCTTTCCTAAGTGACTTGGGGGCGCGTGCCTGTGGGCTTTAGGTGTCTGTGAGCCTGTGACATCCTCTGCGAGCAGCAGTGGGCAGTGGGCCCCCCTGGGACAGCAGTGCGCCTCGGCTGTCTCCTTCTGGGCCGTCCAGTGGTCCAGTGCCCGGGCCGGGGAGCCCCTGCTCCACGGCTGTGGTCAGGACGTGCTCCCTCCTCTCGGCAGCCCCTGGAGCCCAGCCCCAGCCCCGAGGTGAGGGTCTCCCCAGTACATCTCCCCAGCTGCGACTGCTCCGCCAGGTGTCTGCGCCCCGATGGTGCACGAGCATCCTAAACTCTGCCTGCTCTCTGTCCCTAAGCCGGGGTCAGGGCCTGTGGGACCCGCGGGATGGCTGAGGAAGGCGTCAGCATGTCATCAGCAGAAAGCTTTCCATTCTGAGAGGCCCTGCTGAGACCCAGAAAGCACAGAGCCTGTGCATGTGTTTGTCCCCCACGGCCCCCCTAATTGCAGGCTGGCCTGAAGATCTGGCAACTTCTCAAAGGGAGTCATTGTCATATATTTTTCCCTGATCCCAACGTTTAGGCGCTGACCGGGGCCTTGGCTAACGAACTCCGCCTTCTGGAGCAGTGCCTCAGCCAAGGGTTCTCTGAGAGGGGCTGGTGCTGAGCGGGGTGGCTTGGGCTGTCCGCTCTCCCAGCCCTCTGACCAGCCTTGCGGGAGGCAGGTGGCCAGAGCTCCGTTACACCGTAACCTGAGAGGTTAATCTGTGTTGCTCAGGGTCAGAAACAGCCCAGCTCTAAACAGCAGAGCCAGGATTTAAACCCAAGCCTGCCTGACTCCAAAGGCCGGGCTCTCCGTGTCGCCTCTGGCTTCTTCTGCAGGAGAATGAGGAAGAAGCCGCAGAGGCCCAGGCTCCTGGCTGGGCTGTGGGCCTCCGGCGTCCGTGTGGCCTTCCCCTTCTGTGGCTCTTGCGTCACGCAGGCTTCCGAGGAGCTGTGGGCTGTCTGCCAGGGGAAGGTGGTGGCCCTGCTTTGTGGAAGAGAAGAGGTGAGCAAGATGGAGAGGGGCCCCCAGAAGCGACTGTGGGTCTCCCACTCCCTGGGGGTCGGACGGACAGACCTCCGGGGCAGGGCCTTCCAGCGACCCATCTGAGGTCCGTGCATCCCTGTGCAGATGGCACATTCCTGGTTCATTTTCTTCGGAAAGTCCCTGACCTGAGTTATTCTCTGGCCTAAGAGCTCTCAGGGAAGGGACGTGATCTGAGGTGAGGGGGTGTGGCTGGTACCCCAAGGTCATCACGTGCTGGGGTCGTTAAGTCGCCTGGAGGCAGCGTGACAGCTGGTCGGGCTGCAGTCTTAGGTCAGGCTCCTGACATCGTCCCAACACCAGTTCTCCCTAAATGGCCCGGGTCCCCAGGCGTGGCTCCACCCAGGATGGACCAACAGGGAGCAGAGATAGGGACCGTCGGCGCTGTCCTCACCTGGGTGCCGTCTGAGGCCTGGAGACGCGAAGCCGGCCCCCTCGGGCGGGAGGAGGAGGAGGAGCGCCAGCAGGTGGGAGCGGGGACCGCCACACCTGGAGCCGAGGCTGCCCCTTCCGATGCGTGTGCCCAGGGGGGCGAGGGTCAGCTGGCCGGGGCTGCCAGGACAGAACTCCGCACACCAGGTGGATTAGCCATGGACACGTACCTCCGCACGGTTCCGGAGGCTGGAAGTCCAGGATCGGGGTTCCCGTCCTGGCTCAGTGGAAATCAGTCTGACTAGCATCCATGAGAATGCAGGTTCGATCCCTGGCCTTGCTCCGTGGGTGAAGGATTTGGTGTTGCCGTGAGCTGTGGTGTAGGTCGCAGATGAGATTTGGATCCTGCCTTGCTGTGGCTGTGGTGTAGGCCGGCAGCTACAGTTCCGATTTGACCCCTAGCCTGGGAACCTCCATATGCCACGGGTACGGCCCTAAAAAGACAGAAAATAAAATAAGTAGAAGTCCGAGATCAAGGCATTGGCGAGGCTGGTTCTCCTGAGGCCCTTCTCTTGGCTTGGAGATGGTCACCTCCCCGTGTCTTCAGGTGGTCATCTCTCGGGGCCCCGCTGTGCCCTTAGAAGGATACCAGTCACTGGAGCAGGGCTCACCTTAGTGACCTCTTTAAAGGTCTTCTTTCTAAATACACTCACGTGCTGAGGGGCCGGGCTTAGGGTTCGAATTTGCAGGAGGGCATGCAATTCAGCCCATAATAGGATGTTTCTAAAATCCTCAGCGAACAAGGCTCAGTGTCACAGTGTGGGGTGGAGAGGCAGGCACTGGCAGTCCTGCCCAGGGACCAGGAGAGGAAGGCAGACTCAGCTCAGCCAGAGGAGGGAGCTTGCTTGGCCTTGTCCGAAGGTTCAGCCCAGAAAAACAAGTGCAGGCTGAGCCAGTCCCTGCGGTCTGGGCTCTCAGGGAGTGGGTTCTGTGTGGTGCCTTCACCTGGCTCGGGGCCCTCAGCCTCCAGTAAAGGAGGAGTTGCAAATCTCCTACGAGTCCCCTCCAGCCCAGGCCTGCAGAGGGAGCCCCCTTCTCTGCCAGAGGCAGGAGCCAGGCTGTGGCCCTTGCACACAGCTTCTCTCTAAGGAACTTTTCTTTGGTCTCCTGCTACTTTAAACTGTTTTTTTTTTTTTTTTTTTTTTTTGGCTATGCCCACAGCATGTGGAAGTGCCGGGCCAGGGTTCGAACCTAAGCCACAGCAGCAACCTGAGCTGATGCATTGATAACACCCAGTCCTTAATCCACTGCACCACAAGGGAACTCCCCAAACTGTTTAACACATGTTGAAATGAAGGTTCAAAATACAGAATAAATGTGAAGTCAATTACATTTATTATAGTTCCTAATTACTATTGTAATTAGGTATGTATTTACCTAGAGCTGACCCAAATTCTGGGACTTGTGCTCCTCCCCAGGCAGCTGGGGAAGCTTGTAGGCAGTAGCTGGCTTCAGACTGAGGTTTTCCGTGAGTGATGGAGAATACGTGCCAATTCAGATCTGTTTTTTCCTTGTTGCTTAGCATTCTGAAATAATAGAATGAGGAGAAATGCCTGGTGTTATCATCCATTAGGGGAAGTTTCATCTTCTTCTCCCATTGGTGCTGCGGGAATTTAATTACATCCGCCAGTTAGCTGGTGCCAGGCCCAAGCATGGCCAGCTTCCCCTTGTGGCAGAGCTGCCTTCACCTCTGAGCATCAGACCACTAAGAGGGGGGTGCCTCTGGTGGGAGAAAGGGAGCAAGTGGACCCTGGTCTGTGTTCGCTGAGGACCGACAGGTGACTAGCACGTGCTTCTTGCTCTCAAATTGTCTTAATTTGGAAGGGGGGATAGGTGTCTTGAGGAGCCATAGAAACAGAACTTTGAAGGCGATGATAAAGTCAGCGCCACGTGTGGCAGGAGCCGAGGGAGGCAGCCAGCACTGTGGGCCCTGGAGGGAGTGGTGTCGGGAAAGGCTTCCTTGGGTTGGTGCATTTGGCTAATGGGTGAGATTTGAACGTACGGATGGAGATGAGCATCCATTCGGAGGAAACAGAGAAAGCAGGCAAAGCTTCCTGTGTTTAGGGAGTAGGCAGGGGCTTGACGGAGAGCCTGGAGAGAGGTGCAGCTGGGAAGGGGCTGTCTGGGAGGACTTGGACGGAGAGCCGATGCACGGACGGTTTGAGAGCAGGGGAGTGACGGCCTGAATGGCATGAACTCACCTGCCTCCTCTGGACAAGATGGGTTGAGGAAGAGGCAGCCAGAGGTAGGAGGTCTTGGGGAGGCAGCTTTGGAAATCCAGATGAGAGGTGGTGAGAGGGTCTGAACTGCAGTGGGATCGCTGTTGGGTCAGAGGTTGGGACCTTCGTGGAGTCTGGATGGCGTGACAGAAAGAGCACGATCTGTCATCAGGAATTAGGTTCAAGTCTCAGTTTTTTGGTCTCAAGCGGGGAAGGTAGGATCTTGTGGCTTCCTCTGGACCAGCCCAGCTCCCTAAGTGGTGGCTTAAAAAAATCCCCCAAACAAAAAGCCTGTTGTTTAAAAAAATTCAAAGATACGCAGATGTAGATACACAGCATAACGAATCTCCTTACTCCCCACCAGCTTCCACAGTGACTGCTGGCGGTTACATATTTTTAGAGGTGGTTTTTGGGATGAAGCTTTTGGAAGCACTCAAGCTGAGGTCGCATTGGAAGCATTCCTCTGAATCTGCCCACCATCAGGTCAAGGCAGTGCAATGACTCCGTGTCCATTTGTTTCCCCCGGGGAAAGTTTGTGTGTCCTGTGCGCCTGTCCCCTGCTGTGAGAAGGGCGTGTTTGGGGCTGAGCTCTTGAGGTGGGGTCAGGTCCCTCTGCCATGGGAGCAGGTGGGAGCCAGCGAGGAGGGGATAGAGGTGAGGACGGCCTGGGAGGCCACCTGCTGGGTCAGACATCCTCGGCATCCGTTCAGGGGCCTGACTCATGCTCACCAGACGGATGAGGCTGGTCTGCAGACCAGACCCCAAGGCATTCATTTGCTTTGGCAGCTTGGTCCAGTGGCCACAGCTTGGTCCAGTGGTGGGCAGCCCCCCGCCCCCACCCCAGATGCCTTCCTGGGGAAGCAGGTGGCGGGGGGACCAGGCTCCCAGACAGGGGGAGCCACGTGGATGAGGGGGTCCCCCCAGGCTGCCATGGGGCCTCCTTGCTGGCGATCGCTCACTCAGAGACGGCATGTTGGTCACACGTGTGCCACGCAGACCGGCTCTGACCAGTCTTTCCGTGGGCACTGTTGCTTCATCCTGCGCTGAGAACGACCCAGCTTGGCGTGGCCTGTGGTAATCGTGCCACTGAAGTACCCGCTGGGCTTGGCATCAACTGAAAAATGAGACGAGGAGTCGGACAAGTGGAGACCAAGATATCAGGCCCAGGGCTACTAAGGGTGTTTAGAGACTGCGGCCAGGAGGGTCCCCAAGCACCCCTTTGCCTCTCGGGGACCCAGCGGAGGCAGGCCTCCTCGTGGGGCAGCCCCCCGCCCCCCGCCCCAGGTGGCCCTGGAAGCAGAAGGAAGGAAGGCGCTGGGCCGCACGACTCCGTTGTCTCTCTCCTCCCTGCCGTGAGGAAGTCCAGGCAAGAGACCGAGCGTACCCTGCCCTGGGCGTCCCCACGAGGACACGACACAGACCCAAGGAGCCTTGAGCAGGTGCGGTGGGTCTCGGGAGGGCCTCTTGCACGGGTAGGAGTGGAAAGGCTGTCGCAGAAGGAGAAACCTCTGGGCCTTGAGAAGTGAGTTCGCATGGACAGCGACTGGAGGGACAGCAGGAAAAAGGCTCAGCCCAGTGAGGACGCCCTGCCTGGCGGGAGGGGCAGGAGCTCAGGAGGCCGCGGCTGCGGCCGCTGTGGCCGGAGTGCTGCAAGGGGTTAAGAACAGGACTCGGAGTCAGACTGCCTGGGGTCGGAGCCCATCTCTGCTGTTTCCTGGATGTGCGATTTGACCAAGGGGCTTGACCTCTCGAAGCTTCAGTTCCCTTGTCTGTAAAATTTAGAAAATAGCGGTTAGGACTGTTGGCATGTGGGGCACCTGTAAATGCTGGCCTCATGGCAGCTGTTGCCATTCCTGTCCCGTGTCCAGGAGAACCGGGATCAGCCTTGGGTGCCAGACCTCTGAGCTGGGACTGCGGGGGGAGAGACCAGGCGCAGAGGCCCCCGCCCCCAGGGCCTGCTTCTGAGCACCCGGGCACAGGCTGGGCCGGCAGGAACGGGAGACGGAGGAGCCCATGCCTGCACAGCGATGCACAGGGACCTGGCCGCTGTTGGAAGGCGAGGGAAGAACCAGGGCAGAGTCCCGGGAGGGCAGGGTGCACTGTTCCGGGAGGCTGGGAGCTGCCAGGCTAGGGCAGGACTGTGCTGAGAGAGTTTCTGATCCTGTCGAATCTCAGGGGCTGCTGTGGTATAGCCAGAAAGCTGATGGGCGTCTGGGTGTTCGGGTCCGGGGCTGGCAGGGGCCGTCTGGTGTTACGAGCATGAACGTGGAGACGAAGTCTGGGTTCTCCAGGGAGAGACTGTGGAAAGGAGCGCCAAGCAGCCCCAGGCAGCGAGCGGAGCTGGGACACTGGACGTTCGGTGATGGAGGGACCCAGACAGCACTTGTCCCAAGTGCCCGAGGAGGAGGGTCAGGGGTGTGCCAAGGAAAGCGACCCTGGACGACACTGACTGGCCGCTGGGCTCACTTCACCTTTGCAACCACCTCTGCAGAAGTACTTTTATTATTCTTATCTCACCTTCTAGAAGAGGAAGCTGCGGCCCCCCCGGGAGCGTGCTACCCGGGACACAGTACGGAGCCAGGGTCAGGAAGGCGGGTTGTAACCCAGGCACTCTTCAGCTTGTGCTTTAACCCACCCTATACCCTCTGCCTCTCAAGGAAGCGAGAGCTGAAACAGCTCAGCGGATGCTGGGGCTCCTCGGGCTCAGCAGGGGGACCCTCATCCAGGAGGGTGTCCCCGAGGGAACGGGGCTGGGGGGCAAGCCCTGGGCAGCGAAGCAGAGGAGGAGCCGGGGGATTCGGGGCCGAGGAGGCGTCTTGGGGAGCAGAGGCTTTGACTGATGTTTGTACGGGTTGAGAGGACCGAGCAGAAGCGGGGGGGGGGGGGGGGGGATGTGGACTCAGCCTAGAGGGACCCACTGTGGGGTTGGACCTCAGCAGTGGTAGATGAGGGATCAGAGGGCAGGGGCGGGGAGGTGGTGGTTTGAGGGGAGAGAGAGGATGGAGGGATTGTGTTTCTCATCAGAGAAAGAGGCAGGGCCGGTGTTTGCCGAGGGGGCGTCCGAGAGGAAGAAGGGCGAGGTTAAAGACCCCGGTGCACGAGTGTCTGATGGAGCTGGTGCACCGTTAGCATCTGCGAGCAGGAGCAGGCGGAGACACCTGCTCCCCAGCTCCCTCTGCCTCTTGGTCACCACTCGCCCTGACTCTTCCTGCCTGGGAGGCAGGTGGTGACCAGAGGGGCAGAGGGAGCAGGAGGGAGGGTTCCCTGCGAGCTGGGGGGCTGGTAGGAGAGGGTGGGTGGAGTTTCAGGAGACATCCCGAAGCTGGTGGCTGACGGGGTCTGCAGTGGGGAAGCCGCGTTCTCCCTGCCCAGAGTGAGGGGCTGGGGAAAGGGGAAGCTGAGTCAGGGTCGGGGAGGGTGTTGGAAGGTTCCGAGGTGGGTGGGGGAACAGGCTGCCGCAGCCTGGCTCTACTTAGTAAGGCCCTGGGAACTCCGCTGAGAAGCATCCCTTTAGGCAGGTCCTTGTTTGCTTCCGCATTATTGCTGAGGGAAGGGGCAGCTTCACCCCCAGAAAGGCCAGGTTCTAGGGCTGAGACGCTGCAAGAGCGCTTCTTCACAAGCTGGTCCCAGCCTCTTTTGCTCCCCCCCCTGCTCCCCCCCACCCCACCCCCTGTTCTCTGGCCACACAGAGTTGTATGAGCTCCCCGCAGCTCCCCGCACGGGGGGGTGGGTGGGTGGGTGGGCACTTTATGCTCCTTGCACTGCCTTTGTGTCAATGGCTGCTGCCCACCTGGAGAAATCTCTCTTCCTCCGTGAAGCCTTCTAGGATTGCCCACACTGCCCCGGTCCCCCTCCTCCTCCCCTGGCTGCCGCACCCCGGTGTGCTGAGCCTCCCTCTCCCAGGTGCCCCTCCCGCTGGGCTGCACCCTCCCCCTGCCTGCGCCTCCTCCTCCCTGGCGGTCCCCAGACACCCACGAGTTTCCCTTGGATGTTTGTCGACTGGGACAAGTGCAGGACAGGATGGACCTCATTGCCCAGAAGGTGCTTTGGGGAAAGGGTTGCTCTTTGAAGCTCCTCTTGTTTTGAAACTACCTTCCACGTGATGTTTTCCGAGCTCCCTGCCCGCGGAGCTCGTGACATCGGAGAACTGCCGTCTGCGGTTCATTGCCACCTGAACTTAATTTTCCAAATGCTGGGGATTTCAGGGAAATGACGTTTTCTGTCCCATCAAGGAACACTGTGGCTGCTTTAAAAATTGGCGATTAAGTTATGAATTTCTGAAGCCTAAGTTGGCAAAAGCCAAGGCTTGCTGGCTTTTGGCGCACGGATCCCAGACAGAGGCCCAATTCTGCACGCAGCTTCCCAGTCTAATTGACATGGATGGGAGATGAAAGGGTTTGGCCCTTGGTAGATAAATAACATAGTTTAAATTCATTGCTTCCCATCATAGCATCTACCACAGGGTTTTACAGATGATTGAGGGGCAAGTAGTGTTTATTAAATAGATTAAACCAATCTAGGAGTTCCCATCACAGCTCAGTGGTAACTGAACCCGACTAGTATCCATGAGATTGCGGTTCGATCTCTGGCCTCGGGCAGTGGGTTAAGGATCTGGCATTGCCATGAGCTGCGGTGTAGATCACAGACGTGGCTCAAATCCCGTATGCCGTGGCTATGGTGTAGGCCGGCAGCTACAGCTCTGACTTGACCCCTAGCCTGGGAACCTCGACAGGCCTTGGGTGCAACCCTACAAAGTGGAAAAAAAAAAAAAGAAATTATATATTGACTTCTGTGGGTCATGCATTTTTTTTCTCTCTTTTTTTCTTTTTTGCCTGCCCCTCAGCTTGTGGTGCTCTCAGCCAGGGATCAGATCTGAGCCACAGCAGCTGTGGGAACACCAGATCCTTAATCCACTGTGCCAGGGATCGAACCCATGTCCCAGCATGCCAGAGACGCTACTGATCCTGTTGTGCCACAGCGGGAACTCCACATTTTTATTTAGTTATTGTTTTTTTCCTTTTTTGGGGGCTGCTCTCGTGGCCTAAGGGAGTTCCCAGGCTAAGGGTTGCCTCAGAGCTGTAGCTGCCAGCCTACACCACAGCCACAGCAACGCCAGGTCCTTAACCCACCGAGCAGGGCCAGGGATTGAACCCACACCCCCCTGGGTACTAGTCGGGTTCGTGACCGCTGAGCCACAGCGGGAGCTCCCAAGATGTGTTTATCTTTAGCACGGTGTCGAGGCTGGTGAGACTCTGCCCCAGACACCGTCGGCCCCCCATCTCACTCATCCCAGAGCACAGGTTCCTGCCTCGGCCCCCAGCCCCTCCTTGCTGGTGTCCGTGCGTCCTTTGTCTTCTGAGATCTGCACAAATCATTCCTCAGACCTTTTTTTGGTCTTGTTTTTTTCTTTTTATGGCCATACCCATGACATGTGGAAGTTCCTGGGCTGGGGATTGAAACAGAGCTGCACCTGGGGCCTACACCACAGCCACAGCCACAGCTCTGATTCAGTCCCCTAGCCTGGGAACTCCCATATGCATCTGCGGTCACACCGCAACTTGCGGCAACATGGGATCCTTAACCCACTGAGCGGGGCCAGGGGTTGAACGCGGATCCTCAGAGAGACAGCTTCAGGTTCTCAACCTGCTGAGCCACAGCGGGAACTCCTGGGCAGGCCTATTTTAAGGCCCATGGCCTTGGTCACTGAGATTGTCGTGGCCTCTTTACCCCGGTAATAAAGCCTTGAAATGGAGAAAAGGAGCAGCCCCGGGCAGAATGTCGGGAGCAGAAAGGGCGAGGTGAGAAGGTGAAACAAGTGTTGAGACGTCGGAAGCAGAGGCTCTCCACGTCCCTTCAGCCGAGAGGGTCCCGTGCTCTGGGCGTGAGCGGCAGCCTCTCACTCCCTCACCCAGACCCGGGCTCCTCCTTGGGGTCAGATGCGCGGTGTCTCAGGGGCACGTCTTTGGGGTGTGTTCCTCTGAAGAGGAGGAGGGGGCAGCTGGGCGGGGAGCAGGCCAGCTCACGGTGCCTGGAGGCACGCTGGTGCCCAGGGCTGTTGGTGGCACTCTTTCGGGGAGGGGTTCAGCCCCGGGACTGTGTGCCCATTGCGTGCTGCTGGAAGAGGTGTTGGGGAGCCCTGTTTAAAGCGCTCTGGTTTGGTGACAAGGGTGCGTTCCTCTTGGGTAAGTGCCCACATGGAAGCCTCTGGCTTTGGCCCTGCCAAGGCGGCTGCCAGGGGAGCAGTGGTGTGTGACGGGCGCGGGCCGGGCTCTGAACGGCAGGGCCAGGAAGCAAAAGGACTCCTTCCAGTGGGTTCAGCAGAGCCAGGCTCCAGCGTAGACGTCCTCAGGGATCCTCTGGAACTCGCCCAGCGGGGAGTGGCTGGGAGTGCCCAGGGCACACAGCTCACCCACCTGGTATGGCGAGACAAAGACGCTAAGCAAGAAATACTGCATTCGTCCCCTGTCGCCAGCGGGCACCGCCAGCCTGCACCTGGGCTCAGGGCTCTTGGGCGATTCTGATGGATATCGGCCCCGCTGGACCCGGCTGCACGGGCGGACTCGTCTGCGTCCGCGCAGCCTGATCGGGGTTGGCTAGTGGGAATGAGGAACCTTGTGTGGGAAAAGCCGTTCTGAAGCCAGAAGCCTTAAACAAATGCTCGTTATTCAGAGTTCCTGATCCCTTGATTAGGCAGGGACAAGTTAAACACGCTTGTTCACCTTAAATGGCTTTCTTTGATTTTCTCCCGTGCAGTTTTTCTCAGGACATTTAAGCTTCTCTTCATTGACGAAGAAATCAAGTCTCCAGCTCGTCACTGCTGTTTAGACTCACAGGCCACGGCTTTCTCAGCCTCCAGTCCCCTGCCCCCTCTGCTCTGACTCCCCCACGTCATGCCAGGTCGTCTCTCTGTGTCTGCCTCTGCTGTCCTGATGGAAGCTTAACGCCTGTGGCCTTGTCCTTTGGTCCTGGCACAGCGTGGGTGTCCATGGGCCCTGCGTGGCCCTGAGGACAGGTGTGCTGCTTTTCTAAGCATGCCAGGCCCATCCCCGTGGGGACACAGACCTCAGGGCTGGACGGGACCTCAGTCAGGCCTAAGGGCCCCACGTGCAGACATGCCTGCTGCCCCGGGAGCCTCTCGGCTTCCACTTAAGGCCAGTCACCTCTTTTTTTCTTCTAGAACGAGACTGTCTTTCCTTTCCCTGTCCCCGTGTATTTGGAAGCAGGTAACTCGTCTCACTAACCCCAGAGGGAGAGGACTTTTGCCCCAGTCAGCCTCCAATTGCCGCCTGAGGCAGGTGCGCGGTTATGCTCATCCTTCCACGTACAAGAGCTGACCACCTGCTCTGTGCCAGGTCCTGGGCCAAGCTCTGGGCTTAGAGACGCAGCCCTGCCCACGAGGAGCTGCCACTCAGACAAAGGAGTCCCACACATAGTGTGGCCCGAGCTCTAGAAAGTTCCAGGGGCTGTGAGGGCATCTGTCATGAGCATGGTGAGGGGACCGAGTCTGGGCGGCCGCTTGGGTCTGGGGGAAGGAGAGTTTGCCTGGGCTCGTGAGGCTGGACCTGGGCCTTGGAGGAGGAGAGGGGCTGGAGCCGGGGGACAGGGGTCTTGGCCTGAAAGGCTGCCTCCTGAGGGAGCCTTAGAGTGAAGGCAGTGGGGAAGTGGTAGCTTGGCGCTTGTGTCTAATGATTGGTGCTCTGGGAGGGGACCAGGTATGACATTAGAACGACTGCGGCTTCCACCTCCCACCTGGTCGCGGGCAGAAGTCGGCACGTGCGTTATCTCATGGAGTCCCCGCACCCCTCGGTGTGTATATTTTCGCCTGCATTTTATAAAAATGGAGCTGAGCTCAGCCGTGTGTAGGGACCTGTCCAGAGGTGATGGCAGACGTGGGTCCAAATGGAAGACTGGCTGCAGCGCGCGCGCTCGTGACTGTCTCCCGGCACCTCCACGTCCTCTCTGGGTCGTTTCCTGGGGTAGGAAGCACGTGGAGGGTTGTGCAAGCGCTGGGTGCTCTGGTGAGCTTTGAGAACGAGGCCCACGCTCCTGGAGGCTGAGGGAGCGCGGGGTGAGGCTGCAGGCGGGGCACCTGCTGGGAAACCATTGCCGTCATTCTGATGAGAGATGACGTCATTCTGATGAGAGATGACGCGGCCTGAAGCTGGGCAGGTGAAGATGAGGTGACAACTTCTGAGAAGGGGGGCAGGAGACTTTACTGGGCGTGGTGACCAACTGGATGGATGTGGGTGAGAGACGGGAAGGCCGGGGATGACCCAGGTCTCTAACTTGGCCACCATGGTGGCATCACTGCACTGGCTGGAGAGCATTTGGGGAGGGCCATGGGGGGGGGGGGCTGAATGTGAGGACCTGGACGGGGGCGGGGCCACCTGTTGCCACCCTCCTCCAAGGCCCCCACTGTCTCCCAGGCTTTAGTTCCCACTGACAACTCATGGTTTTATTTTATCAGTACCTCCTTAAACGTTTGTGCAGGGCTTACAGAGGGGGCTGCTCTTCGGGGCCCAGTCACAGGGAAGCCTTGCAGGGGAGGTGGCCAGGCCATGCACAGCTGCTCTCATCCTCCCTGCAAGGTCAAAGAGGCGAGGAGGTGACATTTAGGTGAGCAGGTCAGGCAGAGTTTCCTGGAAGAATTGGCTGGAAGGGAAGATGGGACATTAGCAGGGAAGCTTGGGAATAAAAGCAGGAAAGCATCTGGTTCAGGCAATTAACCAGCACAGAGAATCCGGCCACTGAGGCCCAGACAGTTGGTGGGGAGGGCAGAGGCCTGCCACGGTGTGAGCTGGAGGTTAAAGCTGCAACAGAGGGGCCAAGTCGGTGTGGAAGGAGCCCGATTCTACCCTGGCTGGTGGTGGAGCCCTGGAGACTTTCTAAGCAAGAAGAGTGTCTGCCTGGGGGCTGGTTAGCATTCTCTCAGGGGTTCAGCTTTGGTCAGCCTCAGAATCACTGCAGAGCTAGGTCTGCATGCAAAGACCAGGCCTTCCTAGATGAGGTTGGGCTCCTTCTCTCTCTCTCTCTTTGTTGTTTTTTTTAAAGCTTTTTGGGGCTGTAAGTGCAGCATATGGAAGTTCCCAGGCTAAGGGTAGAATCGCAGCTGCAGCCACCGGCCTACACCACTGCCACAGCAATGCCAGATCGGAGCTGTGTCTGCAACCTACACCACAGCTCACGACAGTGCTGGATCCATAACCCACTGAACGGGGCCAGGCATCGAACCTGTAACCTCTTGGACCCAGTCGGGTTTGTTTCCGCTGTGCCACCTCGGAAGCTCTGAGGTCAGGCTTCTTGCTCCCTTAGCTTTCCAGGTGATTCTGACAAAGGCCAAGGTTTGGTGAGGGTTCAGGGCAGGGTGACTGGAGAGGGGCCGGGAAACCAGTCTGGCTGTTGCAGCCCAGAATGAGGATGTGCAGGGGCGGGCGGGGCTGTGGAGCAGGTGCGCCGCCCCCAGCGAGCCCTGGCAGAGGAGACGGCCTCCCTCGGGTCTGACTCAGCGGCACTTGGGGGCCTCCGCCCTGAACCTTCCTGTGGTTTCCGGGGCTTGCGCTCCGTCTCAGCTCTCCGCTGCCTCCTCCATCCTCTGTGGGTTCTCCTCTCTGACAGCGGCACGCAGCACACTGGGCGGTTGCAGAGGGTCCTGGGGCCCCTGTTTTTGGGTCTTACATGACTTCTTAAGTGACTTCATGCTGTTTGACATACCACCTTCTGCAGCCGGCTCCCGTGTCATCTCTCGCCCAGCGTGCCCTCTGAATATGACTCATGTTTCCAGATGCCTGCTCAGCCTGTTGTACTGGGTGTCCTTGGGCATCTTAAATGGAGTATCTCCAGAACCAATCTGTTTTCATCCACCCCCTGCAGCTCTCCTCATCTCCCAGCGGCTCCGGGCCTCGTTGTCGGGTTTTAACCCCCTCTCATGCCCCCGCCCAGTCCATCCGTAGCATTTACTGGCTCTGCCCTCCGTGTATGTTCGGCTTAGACCGTCAGGCACCGTCATCCCGGTCTAGGCTGCCTTCAGCTCCTGCCTGGTTGTCTTGTGTTTGCTGCTGCTCTCCCACCCCTGGTCCAAGCAGCAGCCAAAGTGATCCTTTTGTGAAGGTAAGTTAGAGCCCCCTGTGCTCAAACCCTTCACTGGGCGAGGGATGGGGGGCATAGGGGGGTGAGGGTGCGCAGCTCAGGTGCCGTGCTTGCTCCTTTGCTGGGCTCTGAAGCGGGAGAAGAGTTCCTAAGTGGCACGCGCAGCTTAAGTGAGGTAGCATTGAGTGAACTCTTCTTTAAATCTTTTTGTTTTTATTTGTATTTATTTTTAAAATTTTTATTTATTTATTTGCTTTTTAGGGCCACCCCTGCGGCATATGGAGGTTCCCAGGCTAGGGGTCCAATCGGAGCTACAGCTGCTGGCCTACACCACAGCCCTGGCAACGCTGGATCCTTAACCCCCTGAGCGAGGCCGGGGATCGAACCTGCGTCCTCATGGATACTAGTCTGATTTCCGCTGCGCCACAACGGGAACGGCCTATGGTTTTATTTTGTCACTACAATATATCTGCACAAGCAGGAGTCAGATAATTGTATGCGATGTGTTAAAATAACGTCTCCCTAGCCCCCAGCCCCTCAGATGCCTCCACTTCAAACTCTTTTAGTATTTAATCCATCTCACTGAAAGTAGGCGTTTTCCGCTACTTTATTTTTTTTCAGTTTCATTATCTAGTGACTCCTGGGTTCCCAGCCCAGAAGCTGAGGAATCAGCTCTCTTTCCAGTCCTGTTTCCGCGCCTCACGAGGGCTCCCCGCCTCTCCGACCCCCATCCCGCCAGTGCAATGTCTGTTAAATCCGTGTGTGTGGGTTTCTTCATTGCAAGGTCCATGATTATTTTACCGTTTTGGTTTCCTTGGCGTTCTTTTGTCATTTGCTTGGTTTGCTATTTTCTTATTGAGTTAAATAGATCCTTCATCATCATATACACCTCTTACGATGTTCAGATGCATCAGGTGTTCTGTTAGTTCCCTGTTCCTGAAGAAGTCTCTCCCAGAGCTGCTGGGCGCCCTCCAGCATGGACCCGCTGCCCCCTTTGTGCTTTCTGCAGGGCTGTTGCCGAGGCGTCTCCCTTGAGTCGTATCACATTCTCCATGCCCTTGTGGGTGTGTGTCTTTCCAAATAAATCCCCTCCTGTTGTTTCAGTGGGTTGCTAAATTAGATGTTAGACTCCAATCTTCTGTAGTTGTCTGAGGTCTGTCTTGACTTTTGCCCATAAAAACAATGAGATTAGTTTTATATGATTTTAGAGCAGTTGGAGCTCAGAGAGGTTAAATAACTGGTTTAAAGGCCCCCAGCTGTTATGCAGCAGAGCCCAGGTTTTCCTCGAGTGCCTGTTCTTTCTTGTCCTTTAGGAAGAAGTAGGTGCTGCTCGGGGTGGGCTGAGACCTAGACGTCGGCACCCGTCTGTTTTCTTTGCCCATCGTCCTCAGTCTCTGTTATTTTAACGCTGAAAATGGTTTCAAAACGCTCTGCTATCCCAGAGAGAGAAGTTTCCTGTATCCTTTTAAGACAGAGGCAGTCTCCCCAGCTGAGGGATAACAGCAGGTATTTCTCTCAATGACCATTTGCATAGCAAGCAGCTGTGCTTTATGGGCAGCTAGTAAATTGTAGGTGGGGGGGTCTGCAGTTTGCTGGGATGTGGTGTTACTTCTTTACCACCTGTTGGCCATCTGGGGCAGGAGAGGGCTGAGATGAGTCCAGGTTTGGTGGGCTCGTGGTTGAGGGGCCCTCAGGCTCTGCCTTCTATGCAGGGACGCCCCCCACCCCCCGGCTGCAGCTCTGAGGAGATCCTGGGGGTACCAGGGACCGCAGATCTGCTCCTGAGTCCTTCCTTCATCCAGAAGGGTCCAAACCTGCCCCAAACATTTGCCTCCCTAACCCACTTTACCGAGAGAGAAGTCGTTTCTCTCTTTTTTTTTTTTGGTCTTTTTGCCTTTTTTCTAGGTCCGCTCCCGTGGCATGTGGAGGTTCCCAGGCTAGGGGTCCAATCGGAGCTGTAGCCGCCAGCCTACGCCAGAGCCACAGCAACTCGGGATGCGAGCCGCATCTGCGGCCTACACCACAGCTCACGGCAACGCCGGATCGTTAACCTACTGAGCAAGGCCAGGGACCGAACCCGAAACCTCATGGTTCCTAGTCGGATTCGTTAACGACTGCGCAACGACGGGAACTCCCCAGAGAAGTTGTTTTCTAAAATGCGACGGGAGCCTGCACTTCAGCGCGGGTGGGACAAGGTAAGATTTACTTGCCCAAGACTTAGTCCGTGATTCCCGCTGCTTCCGATTCCCCTTTGCTGGGCACGGACGTGGTCAGTGCGGTCCCTCTGCAGAGTGCGTGCGCAGGTGGCGGGCCGCTGACTGTGGCTCACTTTCTCTGCTTCATCCAGGCTCACACCCTGTTCCACCTGGAGGTGCCAAACCAGCCTGGCCGTGGTTCAGATCCCGTGACAACTGACAGCCGTCACCAGATACAGCTGTTCTGAAAAATTCTCATTGGCTGGTCTCCCAGCCGAGGGGTTGTCCTCTTCCCCGCTGGTAGCCAAGAGGAGGGTCACGTCCTGCGTTAGCTGCAGGTGCTGTCCTGGGGGGAAGATGACAGCATCCAGGGAGGGGAAGGATGCCTGATAAAGGAGCCACACCTTTTCTTTCTTTTTAAAAAAATTTTATTGACGCACAGTTGATATTCAACATGTTAATTTCTGCGTACAGCAGAGTGACTCAGTGATACATAGAAACATTCTTTAATCTTTTTGTCTTTTCTAGGGCTGCTCCCGCGGTCTATGGAGGTTCCCAGGCTAGGGGTCCAACTGGAGCTGTAGCCACCGGCCTACACCACAGCTCACAGCAACACTGGATCCTTAACCCATTGAGCGAGGCCAGGGATCGAACCCGCAACCTCATGGTTCCTCGTCGGATTTGTTAACCACTGAGCCACAACGGGAACTCCCATAGGAACATTCTTTTTCGTATTCTTTTCCATTAGGGTTTATCCCAGGTTATTAAATACAGTTCTCTGTGCTGTTACAATAGGGCCTTGTTGTTCATCCGACCACACCTTTCCTTAAACAGCTTTCCCTGCCTTGCCTTTGTATCTGAGATGAGCCAGTTTCTACGAGAAGCCTGCCTGCTCGTCAGGATCAAGGGCAGGGTTCTGCCAATAGACCAGATGGCCACAGAGAATGAAAACTGCTTTTGGCCAGCATGACAGCTGGTGCTGGACCGAGCCCGTTAAAAGCACCGAGTCCTCCTCTGCTGGCTCCTCTCCTCCCTTGGCGGGTGGGGTGCCTCGAGCCCCCAGGGCACACTGTCAGCTCCTCCGATGTCCCGGCCGTGTTGGGCCCGGGCGGGGGGCGGGGGGGGTGCCGCCGTAGCTCCCCTCTCCCTCTCACGGGTGGAGAGCATGGTTTGACCCCACCCCCAGTGCCACCTGCGGAGAGGGTGCCCTGCCTTTCGCGTGCCCCTCTGGAGTCTGACCTGGACCCTGTTCTCTGTGCCAGGCCTTGGGTTACTGCCTCTGCCAGCTGCTCCTCCAGCCTCTGCACCGCTTCCTTGCAGGGGGCCTCCTGGCTCAGGCTCCTGGTGCTTCATGGGCTTAAGTCCCACATCCCCTGGGAACCCAGGCTCCCAAGGAGGTGCTGTGTCGCTGTGGGGTTGGACAGACACAGAATGGAGCTGGACTGGCATGTTGTCTTCTGAGACCCCAAGTTCCTTGAGAGCTGGGATTATCCCTGGGTGCGTGACGGGCGGGGAGCCCCAAGCTGGGGAGGGAGGAAAGGGGCTCGGCTGCCAGTATGGGAGTGGGTGTGGAGCCCATGGCTGCCCATTCCAATCAGAGTGTCCGTGTTCACAGGTGGGGCTGGAGGCCTGGCTCCTGTGGCGCACGAGGTCCCCTCTGTCCCCACACCGGTGACTCCTCACAGCCACCTCGCACCACAGGCGGTCAGGGCCCGTTCTCGCACCTGCTATCACCTGGGGCCCAGAACTGAGCTCATTAGCTGCCCAAGGCAGGTTCTGCCTCCTGAGCGCTCCCCCTCTTACCGGCCCAGGTCCGGGGCTGGAAAGATGATACACCTTTGACTCATGTTTCCCTTCTCGCCAGCTCCCATGGGTCCACCCAACTTGCTCTGTGCCAAGTACAAACTCGTCTGCGGGCAGAGGGCCTGTGGGTTGTCTTTGACGGCCCTTCTGGTGCAGGGGGACCTAGCGGAGCCTCGGGGCTCAGCACCTCTGGCCGCCCTCCCACCTTTCATCCTGGTACTGAGCCCCCCAGGGAGCCAGTCTGCTGAAATGCGAGATCTTGCCTGTGCGAACCCCGGCTGAGTTTACCTCTGAGGCCGCCTGCGCTGGTGCACACGGGCGTCCAGATGCCTCCCGCCCTGGGCATGGCTCCCAGGCCCCTCTGGTGAATTGCCCTCGTCCCGCTACTGTGAGTTCCGTGGGGGTTTCGACTCATGGTGAGCAGCTGGCTGCTCCTGTGTAATCTCGTCAACCGTTTTGACATTCGATGGCTCCATGCTGTCCTTACGTGCCTCCCCCGCGCCACCCCCTCTGCCTGGAGGGGCCCTTATCTTCGGAGAAAGTCCCTCCCTGTCTTTCAAGACCCAGGAACCTGCAAGCCTGCCTGTCAGCCTACCTCACCCTGCATCGTAATGAGCCGTTCACATGTCTGCCTGCCCCACCAGCCTGCACGGTCCACGGGGCGCGACTAGGTCTGAAACCTCAGTGTCCCCCAGTGCCCAGCGCAGCAGGGTGCAGGCAACGCTGGCTGCGTGGATCCATCGTTGATTCACAAGCACCTACACATAAGCGTCACTCTGCTCTAGGCCCTGGGCACAGGGAGGTGAACAAGGCAGACGGGGTCCGCCTGCCCCTTGGAGGGTTAGCACGCGCGGTTGGCAAGGGGCACAGGGAGGGATGAGATTTGGAACCTCGGTGCTGCCAAGGGGCGTGCAGGGACCACGTCTGGGAGCAGAGACTGGGGAGCTGAGGTGGGAAGGCTGAGGGTGGATCAGCCGTGCAGAGAGCCTGGGGGTGAGGTCAGGGCAGAGGAGGAAAAGGGGCTTGGAGTTTTGGGGGAGCGGATGGGGACCCAGGCTGCCACAGCAGAGAGGCACGCTGGGCGGGCCGCGGGCCGGGTCCTGCCGCGCTGCCTCTGCTGGTCACCGTGTGGACTTTGGCTGTCCCCTGGAGCAGCTGGGAGGAAGTCCAACGCCTTTCAGACCTGGGATGTTCTCTGGCCCGCGAGGTGGCTGGATGCTGCCCCGCTTCTGCTCCCTCCTCGCCTTTTCCTGTTGCTCCGCCCCCACCAGGCTGGCTTCCCTTTGGAACCTGAGATCCCACATTCGCCCCGTCCCTGGGCTGCCCCTCCTCGCAGCCCCGCCTGGCTCCTGCCACGGCCCCCGGGTCCCAGTGAGGCTCCAGCCTCCTCCGCACACTCCTGTTCTCACTCCCCTGAGCGGTGCCTGCGTGATGGTTCTTGCGCTGCTGAGAATCCGGGTCCGTCCCTGACCCCGCCTCGCCTTTGCCCCTTTGAGTCACAGCCTGCCGTCTCCCCACGCGTAGTTGCTCATCTGTCTTTGCCGTGCCTGCCTCCCTTCTCCAAAGAACCAGCCTCTTGGACTTGCTGGGTTCCCCCTCCCCCAGGTCTACACCATTTAATTAATTAGTTAATTTTTGTGAACATATATAGTCAAGCATGAATGTAATTTGTGAGTACATCTATGTGTGTGTGTGGCTCACATCTTAATTTGGGTGCTATGGCTTGGGCGTGTTAAGTTTTTCTTTTTTGGCTGCTCTGCGGCAGGTGTGTGGAGTTCCCGGGTCAGAGGTCAGAGACAAGCCACTTTTTCGACTACACCATAGCTTTGGCAACATAACCCATGGTGCTGGGCTGTGTCCCGGTGCTGCAGACACACCCCTGCAGGGATTCCTTATTTTAATTTTTTTTCTTTTCTACGGCTGTGCCTGTGGCACGTGGAAGTTCCCAGGTTGGGGGAGCTACAGTTGCCAGCCTACGCCACAGCCACGGCAACGCCAGGCCCTTCACCCACGGAGTGGGGCCAGGGATCGAACCCACAGCCTCACGGATAGTCGTCAGTAGTTTCTGCTGCCACAACGGGAACTTCACGACATGCATTTTCCACGAGATCCTAGTCACCCACTGAACCATGACAGGACCTGTGAGCGAGGTGCCGTTACTGTCTCCACTTTACAGGGGGGGACTGGGGCTCAGGATGACACAGTAAATGCCAGAGCTGGCTTGGACCCCAGGGTATTTACCCGCTCCTGCCTGACGCCGTCCAGTGTGGTCAGTTCTCCGTGGCCCCGACATCCTTATCCATGCGTCTCCAAGGCCACTTTCCCGTGGGCGCTCACGCTCCTCTCTCCGCTCTGAAGGTGAAAGTTCATGGGGAAAGTGAGCAGCAGAACCTCCTGTGCCCCGACCTGTCACCCTGGGGCCTGGGAGCCCCGCCTCTGTCCTCCGCAGCACGTAGGCCCACTGGGCACTCACAGGGGCTTTGCTGAACCAGCAGACAGACAGTGGCGCCTGCCTCCAGCCTCCAGCCACAGACCTGAGCTACGTCTCTTATCACAGATGCTGTTGGAAGTTTCTCTGCTGCGGGGAGCAGGCAGGAAGTCAGGAAACAGGCTGCAAGAAGATGGTTGAGCTTAAAAGACCCTTCTGAGAGGGAACCAGGCAACTGCCTCTCCCTGGGGGCGGCTTGGCATCAGGGTGGGGCTAGGCGGTGTCTTCCTGGAGAAATTCTGCAGCCCTGAGAAGATGGGACTCTGCATCTTGAGTAGCACTGGGTGGAGTGAAACTGAAATGGCTCTGGACAGTGCTCCTGGCTCCTGGGGGGTCCTCTCCCCACGACAGTGCCCCCATGGCCCTCCTGGACGGGCCATCGGCCCCCTTGGCAATGAAAGTGGCAGTCAAGGTGGCTCAGCCTGACCACGGCTGCCCCAGGAGCGTTGCAGGTGTGGCTCAAGGGCAGAAGACAGCTACTGCCTGCCGTGGCCCAGCTGCAGGGCACGCCTGGATGGAGCTCCTGCTGGCCGTGTGCATCCCCCATCCTAGGGGAGCCTCAGCCTTCGCCAGGGGCGCCCCGAGCTTCTGGAGCCTGGGATAGGAGGGGTAGCAGTCGCTGTCTTGCTGCTGCAGGTGACTGGAGAGCCCTAGTGGCTTTTCATGACCGAAGTGAAGGGGCTCACTCATGCCAGGAGGGAGCGGCCGTAGACCCGCAGAAACCCCACGCGGGCTTCGGGGATGCCAGTGGGAGCGCGCCGTGTGCTGGCGGAATGAGGGTTGGCGGACTTGGGTAGCGATGGGGAACTCTGTGTAACTGTCCCTTTGTTGTGTGTTTGCGTTTCCAGTCGGAGACAGGAGGCCGAGCAGCGGGACGGCCTCATGGCGTCTGAGGCGAGTCACGTGCTGGAAGCCGCCCTGGAGCAGATGGACGGCCTCCTCGCCGGTAGGTCGGGGCCCCGGGTGCTCAGACCGAGGACCCGCGTCCTCTCGTTGGACTTCTCTCTCGGGCGCAGAGAGGAGCCCCCTGTTGGATTTCTTTTACTCTGTGTGCCAGCTCGCTCTCTCTCTCTCTCTTTTTGGCCACACCTGCAGCATGTGGAAGTTCCTAGGCCAGGGACTGAACCCACGTCACCCAAGCCACAGCAGTGACAACGCTGGATCCTTACCCTGCTAGGCCACCAGGGAGCCGCTGCCATCTCTCTTTTAATAGCTCAGACTTGGCCTCTTTGACGTCCGGTGTGAGCCTAGGTGTCTGTTGAGCCTGCACATGCTCCCGTGTTATATAAACGCATGTATATCTGTGCACAGGTCTAACCGTGTCGCAGCTTGGATCCTGGCTGTGAGGCAGTTTCGGTGCCGTGAGATTTTTATTGTAGACGTGCTCAGAGCACGTCATACCTTACGATGCTCAAGCCGAAACTCGCCATCTCGCAGACTTGGCCACCCAACGCCGGTGTCCGCCCCCGTCCCCAGCTGGTCTTCAGTATGTTTGGAAGGCAGGAGGCAGTTCTGTATTGATTCACCTAATCGCCTGAAGACTCTTCTTTATGCCGTATTGTTTTTTATCCGTCACAACTGTCTGGCTTCATGTTTGCAATGGCCACTTAGGAACATTCGCTGGAGAAGATCCAGCCAATTGGCTGATTCGAAAGGACCGCCGGCGGGCTGCTTGGGCGGAGGAACTCCTGGATGGGGCAGCTGAAGCCCATACTGGTTAGACCAAGGCTGTCGTTGGAAGTCTTTCCCCGCAGGCCCAGGCCTTCTTTCTGTCCTTACCTGATACGGGCCAGTGGCCTTACTTGCCGACGGGGCGTGTTTCTTTGCGACTTTGCTCCTCGTCGCCTGGAGCCGCGGCTGCGGGAGGGAGGTTTGGGCTGAGTGTGGCTGCAGCCCAGGGCACACACGGGCCACTGGACCCGGTCCCTTGCCTGTCCTGCTGAGATACACCCGGCGGGCGCACTGAGGGCTCTGGGTGTTTGCGCCGGGGCACAGGAGGTGTTCCGTGTCGTAGCACCTTCAGGTTTTGGTGGCCCTGCCGTGTGTTCTGATGACGTCTGTCAGGCTCGTAATTCCTTAGGGAACAGAGGACCCTCGAGAGGTCACAACTAACGTCCCGCTTTCCAGAGGCTCCAGCGGTTGGGATGTCCTGCTCTAGGGGAGGGTCCCTGAGGCCCCACCGGGAGGACACGGTCAAGAGCGTGGGGTTCCTAGCAGTCCTTTTGTTTTTTTTTTAAATTTATTTATTTATTGGCCATACCCGAGGCACGTGGAAGCACCCAGGCTAGGGATCGAACCTGCGCCACAGCAGCAACAATGCTGGATCCCTAACCTGCTGAGCCACCAGGGAACTCCCCGTAGCCGTTCTTTTAGAGTCTCATCTGGACGCTTCCGGGACCTCGTTTGCGCTGAGACTCTCGTGGGCAGGTCAGACTCTCAGACCTGCTCCTCAGGTTGTCGGCACTCCTGAGCCCCGAGCCAAGGAGCTCGGAGGAGCCTCTCAGAGCACCCCCCCCCGCCCCCGGCATGCAGAGCTCTTGGGTGGCTGTGATGGGTGATGTGAGCCCTGCTGGAGAAGACAGCCCTGGGTGGGGTCACTTCCCCCTCCTGCCTCCCAGTCTCCCCGCACAAGCATTCCTGAAGTGACAAAGCCTCTGGTAAAGTCCCCTCTGTTGGGGGGCGAGGACGTTGTGTCGGGACCTCGTGTGGGTCTGGGGTCAGCCCCGGGTGCGGAGGGCGGGCCCTGCTGTCGGTTGGGGGGGCCCGGGACCCCCGTGCTCCTTCCCTTCCAGGACCTGCTCCCTCCTCCTCCCGTTTCCTCAGGCCTCCACCCTGCAGGCTGCTCAGGAAGGGCTCCCGGGCTTCCCCGGAACAGGCAGGAGCGTTTCGCAGAGAAGTGGCCCAAGACATTCCAAGGCCTGCTCTGTGGGCCGGGGGAGGAACAACTGTAGCCGGGGTGCTGGGTTTAAATCCCAGCTCTGCACCGAATTGCCTGCATCACCCACGCCTCCATTTCCTCAGATTTAGAACGGGATGAAATAGTACCCACCTAAGAAGATGGCTCTCTGATGCTTAAAACAGAGCCTGGCCTGTAGGAAGCTCCATCGCATGTGAGCTCAGGATAAATTCACGAAGGACAAAAGCATCTTTACATGTGGAGTCTTCTCTAGGGACACAATAGAGCGGTCCTTTACTCAGCCTCTCCTTTCACCTGGCTGGTTTTCACTGTCTAAGGCCCGCGATGCCTCCTGGACTCGCCTGGGGTCAAAAGATGAATGCATAGCCTTCTGAGTGGACTCTGCCCTGCTCTTGCCCCCTGTCTTCCACAGAGCGGCAGAGCAATCCTTTAAATGTAAATCAAATCACAACCCTTCCCTGGCTTCCCATCTCGGGGTAAGAATCTAGAGCCCTGTCATAACCGGCAGCTGGATGGGACTTGGCCTGTGGCTGCCCCGCCTACATTGTCCCGCTGGCTGTCTCAGGGCCTTGCTGTCCCCTCTGCTGGAATGTCCTCCTGCAGGCACACTCAGGTCTGATCTGTGTCGCTGTGTCGTGAGAGGCCTCCCCTCTCGGCGGCAGCATCCTCGCGTCCCCCGCGTCCGTGTGTCCTGTTTTTATTTCTCCGTAGCGCTTGTCAGCCCCTGACCCCCGCGTTCATATATGTCTCTTTGTTTTTACCATCTGCCTCCCGCACCAGATCATACGCTCTGTGAGACAGAGGCTTTGCTCCCCCATCTCCTGTGCCTCTTTTGGCCTGCAGCACAGAAGAGGGTTTGCTTGTCTGTCTGTCTTTTGTCTTTTTAGGGCCTCACCCTCAGCATATGGAGGTTCCCAGGCTAGGGGTCCAATCGGAGCTGAAGCCGCCAGCCTACACCACAACTACAGCCATAGCAACACAGGATCTGAGCCACGTCTGCAACCTACACCACAGCTCATGGCAACGCCGGATCTTTCACCCACTGAGCGAGGCCAGGGATCGAACCTGCATCCTCATGGATACTTGGATTCATTTCCGCTGTGCCACGACGGGAACTCCCGTGATCACTAGCTTCTGCAACTCAGGCGGGTGGCACATCGTGTGAGCTGTCTCTTCAGCAGTAATTGGCTCACAGAGACGCTTGACAGGAGCTGCGTCGCCGCTAATTCAACACCGAGTTATTAGTGAGTGTCTGCAGGGCACATGTTCTGTGCCCTTTGTGATGAAAGGAATGATGATTACTTAATGCTTTTGTGCGGGATACTCTGCCTCGGGGTCATTAGTGCGTCCTCCTTGTCAAGGGGCGGGGCTGAACTGGGTGAAAGAACTCAGACGTTTTTGTGGTTTTGAATGTGGACGACAGATGAGACCGATGGGTTGTAGCTTTCAGCCACTTACTGCTGCTGCCTGCGGGATCTTTGGACACATTGCTTAACCCCTCTTTGCCTCTATGAAAAACCAGTGGTAAAAACAGTCCCCACCTCATGTTGTTGGGAGGGTTACTGAAGGCACCGAAGGGACTTCGCGCCTGGCACTCGGTAAGCGCTCAGACGATGTGAGTTACTGTTAGTTACCTTGTTGTGAGTCTTGACATCATTATTTTTGCGAGCCGAGCTCTAGTGCTGGTTAGTGGCATTACTGAGACCTGAGTCCAGGGCCATCTGAGTCTCTTGGGGCTCCTTTCATTCCTGGGCTGGCTTTATGGCGCCTGGTCGGTGAGCCGGGGCTCTCTGGGGCCCCTGTGGGAGAAGAGGGTTAACTGGGAGAGGGGTGCTGTCCTACTCATGCTGCCGGTCCCCTGGGCCCCGGTGGCCCTGCTCTCTTCTCTGTCCCACTCGGCTTCCAAGCCAGGGGTCCTGTGCTTAAGGGCGGAGCGGCGCGCAGAAAGTCAGAATTCATCTCAAGACGCAGATCCTACAGAAGCGGTGTTTGTGGGTGAAGCTTTGCATCGGTCTTTCTTGCAGGCTTTGGTTACTTAGAGGTCGAAGGATGTCAGGTAGGGCTGCCAGCACCGCCCACGCTCGGTGGCTTTGCATCTGGTAAGGTGCTCAAACACGTGCCCCCGGATCGGGTTCTTGCTTTAGGAAAACACGATTTCACTTATTTCAGTGGAGGAAAATGTGATGGGCTTCCCACATGCTTCCAATAGCAAAGCGTTTCTGCAGAAACAGCATGACTGCTACCAGAATGGACACAATTCCTTCAAGAATGACTATTAATGATCACAACGCTATAGAACAAGGAATTTCCTTTGTTAATCCCTGGGTAACGTGACAGGCTATTCTTTGCTTTCCCAAAACGCTTTCCCAAAGTGTATTCTTAGGGTGTGTGAGAGCGATGTTGATGCAACTGAGCCTTTATTTTATTGTATTTTTTTCTTTTCGGGGCCGTACCTGAGGCACTTGGACGCTCCCAGGCAAGGGGTGGAATCAGAGCTGCAGCTGCCAGCCTACCCCACAGCCACAGCAGCACCTGATCTGAGCCACATCTACGACCTACACCACAGCTCACGGCAGCGCCAGATCCTTAACCCACTGAGCGAGCCTAGGGATGGAACCCCCATCCTCATGGATACTAGTCGGGTTCTTAATCCCCTGAGCCACAGCGGGAACTCCTAACTAAGCCTTAATGTAATAAAGGTGTCGCCCTCCTCCAGTCAAGGTAGAAGATGGTCCCTGCTAGAAAGAGCCAGCCTGGAAAGAGAGCACATCCTGATACACAAGTGACAAAAGGCTCCCTCCAGAGTCAGATGTGGTGGCCCCCATCCCCAGGCCCTCCTCGGCTCTGGAGGGTGAGAAAAAGAAAGGCCTTGGAAGGAGAAATAGGAACTGCGGCAGAGGGATTAAGTGAAACTCCTTTTGCAGAATTGAGTTCTTGAAACCTGATTGGTGTGTCCCGGGCGTGACTGTACTTACCTAGAACCTGAGAATTTTATGCCGGGAAGCGGGGAAGAGGTGACTTGAGACCCCGGACCCTCGTCAGAACATTTTGTTTCTACCGCAAAGCTGTTGTTCTAGTTCCAGGGCGGGGCGAACCCTGGGCCCGGACTTCCTGCTGATCAGCCCCGTGGTGGGGCTGCACTTGACACCGTGATGGGATCACACTGTTGATGATGGGGGCTTGACCCCTCATCCCTCCGGATGACCTGGAGCCACCGCCACCCACGCCGATGCCACAGGGGCCTCATCTGCGGGCTCACGGGGTCCGGGCTTCTCTGGGCCGCGTCGTCCGCAGTAGGGCCAGAGACCTCAGGTCAGGACGCAGAGGGCCTCTTGGATGCTCGTTGGGTTCTTAACCGGCTGACCCACACCGGGAACGCCACCGAGGGTCTCTCTGCTGTGGCAGGAGCTTCCTCCCGTGCTTGTCCTTACCCCCGATAAGGAATGGCTAAGAGAAATGTGTCTTATGACAGTTAAACAAAGAGGTTGCTCTGTTGGGGCCTTTCAGCCAGCTCTGACTAGTGTGTGCCTTTTGGGAAGGTTCTGTGGGGGCAGAGAAAGTTCCGGGCTCACTCAGGTCGCCCGTGAGTGGTGTCAGGGCTGACGCTGGGCCCTCGGCCTGAGCAGGTGGTTGCTCTTGCTCCCGCCCTCTCCAGGGTGGATCCGCCTGCAGCCGTCCTCAAAGCTGCCTGCTTTGCAGGCAGGACCCAGGCTGGGTCGCCTGTGACGACACGGACCTGAGGAGGGTCAGGGCAGGAGTAGGAGGGGCCTCGGGGGCTGAGCTGTCAAAGACTTGCCCTTTGTGTGAAGAGGTTGAAATGGCCCACGAGAGGGTGGAGACCCCTGTTCAGCAGCCATCCCCTCCCCCCGTTTCTGGCAGAGCCCACCTCTCACTCCTATGGCTCTGTAGCCTCCTCTTCTGTTCTCTGGGAGAGTGTGCGTAAAACTGGACTTAATCACTTGTTCTTTAAATACTTGCTGTAGTTGTAGGAACTGACCTGAAAACCCATGTGGAAGATTGTCTTTTTCTTAAAGTTATTTTTATTTATTTAAATCGATTGATTGATTGATGGAAGTATAGTTGGTTGGCACTGTTGTGTTGGCTTCTGCTACTTAGCCATGGATTCAGTTATAGGAGTTCCCTGGGGGCCTAGCAGTTAAGGGATTGGTGTCGTCACTGCTGTGGCTCATTATCACCACTATGGCTTGGGTTCGATCCTGGCCTGGGAATTTCCACATACCATGGATATGGCCAGAAAAAAAAGATTCAGTTACACACGCGTGCACACACACACTCATACACACAGTCTTTGGTTTATTTTGGGATATTGAATATAGTTCCCTGTGCTAAGCAGTAGGACCTTGTCGTTTTTCCCTTCTATAGATGATAGATTGCACCTGCTAATCCCAAACCCCCCTCCTTCCTGTCCCTGCCCCCACCGCCTTGGCGGCCACAGGTCTGTTCTCTGTGTCATGAGTCTGATTCTCTTTCACAGATAAGTTCATTTGTGTTGTGGTTAGATTCACATATAAGTGATACAATATTTGCCTTTCTCTTTCTGACTTACTTCGCTTAGTTTGATAATCTCTAGGTCCATCCATGCTGCTGCAAATGCTTCCATTCTTCCCTTCTTGACCATGGCTGAGTAGTATTCCACTGTATATATAGGTATACCATATCTTCTTTATCCATGTCTCTGTCACTGGTTGCTTCCTTGTCTTGGCTGTTGTAAATAGGGCTGCAGTGACCTAGTGGGGTGTATATATCTTTTTGAATTAGAGTTTTCTCCAGATAGTTGCCCAGGAATAGGATTGCGGAATCCTATGGTAGTTCAATTTTTAGTTTATTAAGGAACCTCCATACTGTGTCTCATAGTGGCTGCAACAAATTACATTCCCGCCAACGGCGTGGGAGTGTTTCTTTCCTTTTCTTCACACGCCCTCCAGCATTTATTATTTGTAGACTTGCTAATGATGCCCCTTCCGACTGGGGTGAGGTGGTCCCTCACTGTAGTCTGGATTTGCATTTCTTTAATAGTTGGCGATGGTGAGCATCTTTTCAGGTGCCTGTTGGCCGTCTGTATGTCTTCTGCCCATTTTCTGATTGGGTTGGTTTTTTTTCATTGTCGTTATTGAGTTGTGTGAACTGTTTTTACATTTTGGAAATTAAGCCCTATTGAGCACATCATTTGCAAATATTTCCTCCCGTTCTGTGGATTGCCTTCTTGTTTTGTTTATGGCTTCCTTTGCTGTGCAAAAGCTTATAGATTTGATTCGGTCCCCTTTGTTTATTTTTGCTTTTATGTCCAGTGCTTTTGAAGGCCGACCTGAGAAAACACTGGTGCAATTAATGTCAGAGAATGTTTAGCCTATATTCTCTCTTTTAGGAGTTTTATGGTGCCAGGTGTTATATTTAAGTTTCGAAGCGATTTTGAGTTTATTTTTGTATGGCGTGAGGGTGTGTTTTAACTGCACTGATTTACATGCGGCTGTCCAGTTGTCCCAGCACCACTTGCTGAAGAGACTTTCTCCTTTGCTCGGTAGGTGTGGGTGCATTTCTGGCCTCTCTGTTCTGTCCCCTGCCTGATCCATACGTCTGTCTTTGTGCCGGCACCGTGCTCTTGATTACCGAGGCTCCGGGGTGGTTTCTGAAGTCTGGGGGGGTTTTGCCTCCTGCTTTGCTCTTTTTCCTCTTGACTGCTTTGGCAACTCTGGGTCTTTGATGTTTCCATCTAAATTTTAGGATTATTTATTCCAGTTCCGTGCAAAAACGTCATGGGTAGTTTGATAGGGATTGCTTTATATCCGTAGAGTGTTTTGGGCAGTCTGTCCATTTTAACAATGTTAATGGAAGCTTGTCTTTTTTTAATGGTTATGGACAGTCAGGTTTTAATTTCTTCTGAGTTTTCTGATTGAGTTTTGACAAGTTATATTTTTCTAGATATTTGTATATTTTACCAAGGTTTTCCATTTTGTTAGCCTAAAGTTAGCTATTATATTTTATTTTTCTAAGATCTGCTACCCTCCTGGTATTGCTTATTTGAATCTTTTTTTTTTTTAACTCAGTGAATTTTATTACATTTATAGCTGTACAATGGTCATCACAACCCAATTTTATAGCATTTCCATCCTGAACCCCAGCCCATCCCCCCCCCCCCCCAGCCCCTAAGGCCTTATGGGTACAATTTGGGTTCCTTAATGCTGAGCCACACAGGAAACTATTTCTATATTTTTAATGCTTCTCAAAGTCTGTGAGTCAGTATCTGTTGTGCAAAAAACTTCATTGTACCCTTCTTTTAGATTCCACATATAAGTGATTTGCGTCTTCTTGGTTATTAGGGATCTTGTTCTGTCTGATTAATCAGTTTCTGAGAAACGTGTATTAAAATTATTCTACTAGATGGTGTATTCTATCTCCATACACTTCCATATGGTTTGCCTTATATTTTGAATGTGTGTTTTCTTACATGAATACACTTTTAGAATGGTATCTTCTTAGTGAATGCTTTTCATCATCATCTAGTACTTCCGTTTATCTCTGGCAATGTTTTTTGCCGTGGAGAGTATTTTGCTTAATGTTTATCTGTTCCAGCTTTGTTTTCGTTGTTATTTGTTTGGCATTGTTGTCTTCCATCCTTTTCCTCCCAAGCTCTCAATGCACTTTTGTTTCAGTTGTATCTTTTGCCGGGGAAATCTAGATGCGTTTTTACTTTTTAACCAGTTTGAAAATATCTGTCTAATTTTAACCAGCCGGTTATTTTGATGACCAGTCCAACCAGTCCATTGTTCAACCATTTTTGATTTCTCCTCGTCCCACTCTTTCCGTGCCTCCCTCTTCTCCCCTCTTTTAATGTTTGAAAACATTGAATTGTTGGCGTGTGTTCTTATTCCAGAATCAAGGCCAAGTTGCCTTCGGTGGGCTGAGTGTTTCCAGTTGACTGACCGAGGCTCTTGCCCTTTGGCATCCTGGCTTTGTTCAGAGGTCCCCCATCCCACCCTTCCCTCTGCTCGGGCTGTAAGCATCTTCTCTTGTCCTCACTTGGTGCCTTCAAGCCCCGGTGTCGGGCCACCAGGCAGTTGGTCTGCGCGGCAGACACCAGCTCAAATGCTCTCTTACTCCTGAGCTGCTGGATTTCCTCAGTTCAGCTGCTTAAAAGTGTACATCTGTGTGTGTTTGCCTTTGGGGGTATTTGGGGTTTTTCTGAGTACAGCTAGTCCGTCACCACCTGCCCTTTTTGGCAGCTATGAAGCTGTCACCTTCCTTGGCTCACGGCCCCTTCCTCCATCCTCACAGCCAGCAGTGGCGGGCTGAGTCCTCACGCACATTCTGGCCCATTCTTTTGCCCCCTTTTCTGACCCAACGAGCTCATGGGATTAGAAATCCAGAACAGCCTCTCAATCACGTCTGTAAAGTCCCCTCTGCCATATAAGGTAAGAAACACTCATAATTTCCAGGCATTAGGATGTAGACATTTTGGGGAGGGTTATCAGTCTATCACAAAGATTAGTAAATAACAATCTTTTCTTTATTTTTGTTTGTTTGTTTGTTTTTTTAGGGCTGCACTTGCAGCATATGAAGTTGCCAGGCTAGGGGTCTAATCAGAGCTACAGCTGCCGGCCTATACCAGAGCCACAGCAACGCGGGAACCAAGCTGCATCTATGACCTACACCACAGCTCACGGCAACGCCAGATCCTTAACCCACTGGGTGAGGCCGGGGATCAAACCTGAGTCCTTGCAGGTCCTCTTTGGGTTCCTTAATGCTGAGCCACACAGGAAACTATTTCTATATTTTTAATGCTCATCCTTAACACAAAGACTGAAGCGAAGTCTCTTCATCTTCACAGAATACCAATGAGGCGTCGTAATTCTGCTTCCTCGTCAGTAACACCCACCTCCTCCAGTGCTCAACGCCGTCACCATCCCTTCTTCCACACTCGTTTTGTGTTCTAGTATCATCTTGATTCAAATCCTCCAAATGATCGTTGTTTATTCATTTATTACTATTCACCGAACGTTTTAGAAGATGGTGTTGAAGTAGAGTCGACGTGCGATATTTTGCCAGTTCCTGCTGTACAGCCAAGCGATTCAGTCACACGTGCACACGTCCGTTCTTTTCCTGATTCTTCTCCCGTCTGGGTGATCGCAGACTGTTGAGTAGAGTCCCCGTGCTCCACAGCGGGTCCTCGCTGACCGTCCCTCCGAAACCGCGCACTTACTCTGCCGACAGCATGAGGCATTGTTTTACCCAATCCTTACAAAACGTGCGAGAGATGAAGAGTATCGTCACCCCCTTTGCACAGCAGGAAGTTGGGGGATAGAGAGGTCATTGAGAGCACACGTCGGGCAAAGCACAAGATCCCTGGTATCTCAGAATCCACGCTCTTTCGGCATTCCCTCTCGAAGGAGCGTGTCGAAGCAGAGGCCTTGGGTCTAGGGGGTGGTTAGAGAGTGTGCTGGACACGTGGCCCCTAGGCTCCGTCCTGAGTCTTGGGTGGTGGCTGATGGTGCCCAAGGGGCTGCAGATCTGCGTCTTGAGGGTAAAGTTCGCCTGGGGAGCCAGCCATAAATCCTCTTGCCTCGTGCCTTTGTCATACGGTGTAGCCCTGAAGAGCTTCAGGAAGAAAACAGTTCTGGAGGTTGGAGGCTCCAAGACCAAGATGCCAGCGGGCGGGTTTCTGGCGAGCCTTCTCCTTCCTGCCTGTGTGCGCTCTCCTTCTCACTGGGTTCTCCCGGAGTCTTTCTGCTCCTCTTGGAAGGGGTGGCTGCGGCTTACCCTGGGGACACAGACCCGGCCACAGCCACTTGAGGGAGCCCCTCCGTCTGCGTTTTTTAGATTGATGGTGTTTATCCTGTTGAACAGTTTAAGCAACTTCTTTGACGCCGTTGGTTCTTTCATGACACCCCTTTCAGCCTCGTTTTGGCTCTTGCAGCTTTTCCTGCTTCATGAAGGAGCTCCTTTAAGAAAAAATCCCTTTAGGAATAGTCTGCCGGTAAAAAATCTCGCGAGTCATTATGGGAAAAGTGCCCTGACTTTAGCCTTAATCTTAAGTGGGAGTTTATCTTGTAGAGGTTATAGGCTGGTAACTACCCGTGGGCATCAGGCCTTATTGCTGATGAGAAGTTGTTGTCAGTCTAACCGTGAAATGTCTGTCGATCGTCTCTGGTTGGGTGAAGATTTATCTTCGGTGTTCTTCAGTTTCATTGTGTTGTTTCTAAGGTGGATTTTTTTGTTGTATCCTTGTTGGGACTCACTGTGTGTCTTTAAAATGAGAGGACTCATGATTTTTCTTTTCTTTCTTTTTTTAAGGGCCGCACCCGTGGCGTATGGAAGTGCTCAGGCTAGGGGTCAAATTGGAGCTACAGCTGCAGGCCTAGCCACAGCCACATGGGACCCGAGCCGAGTCTGTGACCTACACCACAGCTCACCACAATGCCGGATCGCCAACCCACTGAGCAAGGCCAGGAATCGAACCTGCATCTTCTTGGATACTAGTCAGCTTCATTTCCTCCGTGCCACAATGGGAACTCCTAAATAGAGCATTTTAAAAATTCACCTCTGATGCTCTCATCAGATATTTTATACCTTGTGCCAAAGAACCCATTAGCACGATAGAGACCCTTTATAAAGTTTATCTTGCACGTATTGTCTGAGTTACTCAACATACTTGGTATAAGTGAAGACCGGCTAAGTTCTGCTCAGTAACAAACAGCCCCAAATGTCAGCCGCTTGGAACATGCGTCCTACATGTGTCCCCCGAGTCTGCGTGGAGCCCTGGGCCGTGTCCTCGTCACTTCGAGACACAGGCTGACTCAGTCCCCACCATTGCCGGAGGCCAGGGAGTGTGAAGGGGCGACAAGGAGAGTCTTGTTCTGGCTCCTAAAGACTTTCTCCCGGGAAGTGACCCATGTCACTTTCCTATGTGTCCCTCAGAGGAAGTCCTGTGGCTGTAACTTCAGGGCAGGAGGATTATCCTGCTCTGAGCTGGACGGCCCTAATTACTGCTACATACGTACTTAGTTGCTTTTGGAAGCAGTCATTAAAAGGCTTTCACTACAATCCGATACTGGCATTTTATGCAGTCTTGCCCTTCCCCCAGCGATCACTAAACCTGTATTAAATGTTGGTTCTGCACCCTTAGAATAACCATGCTCAGGGGTCCTCGGTAAACATCAAAATTCACCATTGAGGAGTTGCAGCTGTAGTGCGATGGGATTGGCAGCATCTCTGCAGCGCCAGGATGCAGGTTTGAGCCCCGTCCCGGCACAGTGGGTTAAAGGATCCAGCGTGGCTCGGATCTGATCCCTGGCCTGGGAACTCCGTATGCTGTAGGGTGGCCAAAAAAAGAAAAAAACAAAACAAAACACTTACCGTTGGTTGAGGAGATGTGCCAGTCAGTGGTAGCCACTGAGGCTGCCGCTGGAATCACCTGGAGTGCTTTTTGCTATCCCAGCTCAGTCTCCAGCCAATCAAACTAGAACCACTGGAGGTGTGACCCAGCCACAGGAAGTTTGTAAAACTCCCCAGGTGATTTCAGTGTGTGCCTGAACCATGGAAACTCTCTGTGCTAAACTGTCTTCCCTGAAGAGTGCTTTACGGTTGAAGATACAGCGATGGAGAGGTTGGCCCAACGAGAGTCATCACCAGGCTAGAACGAGCCGTGAGCGCCTCTTCCGTGGGAAGTAATTTAGGGACGGACCCCTTGCCTTGTGCTGTTGCCTCTTTTGCGTGGTTTTGCGGAACCCAGGTCCGTGAGCGCGCGTCTTCTTACTTGTCGCAGCTGTGGTCCTACTTGGCTGTCGTTCCCTCTGTGACTGTGGTTTTTCCGTGGGAGCTGATCATTTGCAGGGACTCTGTGTGGCGTTGGGTCTTCTGGGTGGTTTTTGCCTTTGCTGATGCTGGGCCTTAGGAGTTTCCCCCTTCTGGACCATTCTGTGGGCCTGTGCATTGATGTAAATTGCAAAGAAAAAGAAACTCAAGTCTTCTATTTGCCCACAATACATGCACAAATAGGTACGTGCCCTCATACACACACACACACACACGGGGTATTTGAGGAATAAGGAAGAAGCTTAAGGGTTTAGGGAAGGGCCCAGAGAGTGGAAGGGCCTTGACCAAGGCTGCAGAGGATAGAAAGTCCATGACAATCTCCGTCTTCCCCCTACTCTTGGCCTGACTTAGCTACGTTTCTGTGTGTGTGTGTGTGTGTGTGTGTGACCAGGATGGAGAGGGATTGTTTGTGTGGAGGCTGGGGGTCTTGCCCTGCCTCTGTCCATTTTCCTTCCTGGAGGTTTTGGCCGTGGCCTTTTCCAGTCGACTCAGAATTGGGTTTGTAGGAGGCAGAAAGTGCTGAGCGCACATCAGGGGCGTTTCCTAGCTCCCCGGAGGCGCGGACTTGATTGTGGCTTGCAATTCACAGTTCCCTCCATCCTGCACTTTGAGAAAAGCAAACCGGCAATCAAATAGTAATTGTTTCCTTCTGTGTGGATTTCTCATTCCAAAGACTGCCATGGCAAGGAGGAAGTTGGCTTTTAAAAGGGGAGAGGAACCTGGAATCAGCCGTCAGCCTGCAGTGTAACCAGGGCTGTGGTGGCCCTCCTGCCCGCATTTTCCAGCAAGAGTCCTGATTTCAAATATTTTATTCTGCTGGCTTTATAAACAACCCAAATGCCCTGGAAATTCCGTCATGACCCCATATTTTCTGACTGTGTCTTGCTGCTGAAACAGAAATCCTTTGTTAGACTGTGTTGCCCAGATTTTGTTTGAAAAGTATATCCCAGTACTTAGGCACAGGAGACTTTTTTTTTTTTTTCTTTAATGGTGGGGTTTAGAAAGGCAGGAACAGTCTTATTTGGGACATATCCTTTTAGAAAAAACTGACCCGGTATCCCAGATCTCCGGAGAAATCCAGGCCTTCTTCCTCTTCGCTATTCCTCCAAGTGCCTGTTCAGACATTCCAAACCCCGCATCATCTGCTGGGCAGGGGGCACGCTAACTGTGTCAGCTCTCTGCGACACAGCCTCTGGCCTCAGAGACCCCAGCCCAGAGTGTGAGGTGAGGTGCAGCGACACACAGTTTAATAAACACAAGTCAAAAGGTGAGGATGGGGAGGTCCCATTGCAGCTCAGCAGGTTGAGAACCCGACACCGTGTCCATGCAGACAGTGTCCATGCAGAACCCATGCGGGTTCGATCCCTGGCCTCACTCAGTGGGTTAAGGAGCTGGCGTTGCCGTGAGTTGTGTAGATCACAGATGCGGCTTGGATCCAGTGTTGCCATTAGCTGTGTTGTAGGCCAGCAGTTACAGCTCCGATTCGACCCTTAGCCTGGGAACTTCATGTGTTGCAGGTGTGGCCCTAAAAAAAAAAAAAAAAAGAGAGAGAATAAGCGTATGTAGAGGGTGTAGAGACGGCCCAGCTGGGCAGATCCAGAAGGATGGCGATCGACTCAGCCCTCACCAGACGCCCACACCGCATCACCTCCCTACCTGCTGCTGATCAGAGCGAGACGCTGGACCGGCTCAGAGTCGGGAGCCGCCTCGGGAGGAGAGCAGTGGCGAGTGCGCAGTGGGGCGGCCGTCGTGCAGATGGAGAGTCTCCCACGTTAACTTCAAAAGAGGACGACGGAGTTCCCGTCGTGACGCGGTGGGAACGAACCCGACAAGGAACCATGAGGTTGCGGGTTCGATCCCTGGCCTCGCTCAGGGGGTTGAGGATCCGGCGTGGCCGTGAGCTGTGGTGTAGGCTGCAGACTCGGCTTGGATCTGGCAGTGCTGTGGCTGTGGTGCAGGCCAGTGGCTACAGCTCCAATTCGACCCTTAGTCTGGGAATCTCCATATGCTGTGGGTGCAGCCCTAAAAAAATAAAGAATAAAAAAAATAAAAAGAGGACGAGTCGGTGCAGCCCAGAGCTGAAGAATGGCGTCTCAGGGTGTCAGCGCACGGGTCTTTGGTCCCCGATGAGGGCGGGCTGTGCTGTCCCAGGTGTCTGGGGGTGCGAGCTCTGGGGCCAGTCCAGCGGGCGCCGTCGTCCCCCTCTGTCACACCGGACCCTGCTTGAAAGATAATTCCTGCAGTGTTCGCCTTGTGAGCGGTTCTGCTGAGGCATAAATGTCTTCTAGGCTTCTCCCACCCGGTCGGTGCCTCCGCTGTCACTAACTTTGCCCTTTATCACTTCCTGGTCCGTGATGTCCACCCTTCTCACGGAGGCTCCCGTCTCTCTCTCTCTCTCGTTTCAGGCACCAAAACAGGGCCAGGTGTGGGCGATGGGACCTGTGAGCCTGGCCTGGCCTCCTCGGCCTCCTACCTGAACCCCTTCCAGGTGCTGCAGCTCGTCGAGGACTTGAGGCTGGCCCTGGGGCTGCTGGAGCATCCTCAGGAGAGGGCCGCCCTCCTGAGCCAGATCCCGGGCCCCACAGCTGCCTACATAAAGGAGTGCTTCGAGGAGAGCTTGGTGAGGAAGCCCCTGGCCTGGGCGGGGGACGTGATCACGGGGGCCCACCCCCATCTGGGGCTCTCGCTTCATCTGTGCCCCGTCCAGCTCGGGCCAGCCCCGCCCCCACCGGTCGAGCACCGTCAGCCTGGCCGTGTCCCCTCCCGAGAAGGGGGCGTCCACGGCCGGAGAAGAGCAAGCACGGAAGACCCTTTTCCCCCGACAGCACGTGCACAATTGACTGTGTCACAGCCCCAGCCGGGGTCGCTGTTTTCCCCCCGGGCCTGCCCTGCTCCTCGGTTTCTGACGCCACACCAGAGCCTTGTTGCTTCATCTGTTCCTTACCGGCCGCCCCTGCTCTGCAGGTCACTCGCCCTCGAGGTGCTTCCCGCCCCCAGAGCAGCCGGCGGCTTTCCTGACGGCCCTCCTCCCTCTTGAGCACCCCACACACCTGCAGCCTCCAAGGGAAGCAGGCGAGGCGCCAAAGCTGTACATTTACGGCTCTGGTCACCCATCTCCTTGTCTGTGGAGACGGGCCGGTCCGCTCTAGGAGACTGGTGATATCTGGGAATGGGTGAGGTGAGGAGCCAGTCCACGGAGGAAGCTTCTGGAATGTAACCAGGAGCTGGGGGGAGCATGCGATGTCCTGTCAATACCAGCCTCATCCCCACGGCTTCTCCTGAACACTGCAGAATGTCTCAATGGGTTCCTTATGTGTGTGATTCAGCCTTTTCATCACAAAGGCCGACCGCATCCCCGCACCTGTGCGGGAGGGAGAAGCACGGCGGCCTCCCGGAGGCGCCGCATGCTAATTGCCAGGACCTGTGCAGAAGGGGCGGCGGCCCATGGAACGAAGGTTGCTGCTCAGCTGAGTTTAATAGGCAAGCAGCCTGGCTTATCCAGGTGGCCCAGTGTGATCACTGGCGTCCTTATACGTGGAAGGCGGGGCAGCGGCGTCCGTGTGCCAGGGATGCGGTGAGGAGGAGCCCCTCTCAGTGCTGCCGGCTTTGGGGATGGAAAGGCCCGGAGCCGGGGGACGCAGGCAGCTGCCGGGAGCTGGAAAACGGGATGCTGCCCTGGCGCCTCTGGAAAGGGAAGCTGCCAGGCCAACAGGGTGCTTTCAGCCCCGGGAGGCCCGTTTCAGGCTTGTGACCTCCAGAACCGTAAGGCAATGGGTCTGTGTCGCTGCCAGCCGCGGAGTTTGTGGGCTCCTTTCCGGGGAGGAAGGTGGAGGTTGGCGCAGGGTGCGCTGCGGTTTGGGTTTGGGGACCTGCATCCCCCCCCCCCCCACGAAGGCCGCTCTTGGTGGTCCTCTCCGAGGGTACTGAGACGAGCCGGGAGTCCCCACCTGCAGCTCCTCTCTGTGGGCCCGTCAGGAGCTGCTGGGGGGCGGCTTTGGCAGTTTAGGTCTCTGCCCCGCAGTGGGAGAATCCCCCCTCGCCTCCCTAGAGCGGAGTTCTCTGCCTTTGCTACGTTTGCAGCTTTACAGCGCTGATCCCAGCTTCTCCCCGGTCATGTGCCCGCCCCTCCGCGTGGCTCCCTGGCTCCCTTTATCCCTCCACGCCCGGCGTGGACCCCATCCCTCCCTCCTCTCCGGCTGGCACTGCTGCCTCGGGCTGCGGTGTTCTGTGAAGCCTCAAGGAAGTGGCAGGTCCATAGCCTCTCCGTCTGAAACTCTTGGGTCCACGTTGTCAGAACTCGGAGCTCATTCAACCTGAGGAAGGTGAGATGGGCCTGGGTGTCGTGTGCTTTGCACCAGCTCTTGCAGACCCAGGGCAGGAAACGGGTTCATTTCCTCAGCAGAACCGGTGAATAGCCCCACGTGAAGTGGAATACGCGTCTCCTGCCAGTTCACGTCTGGTTTTGTTGCCAAATACGTTTAGCACCAACCTCACTTAAAACAACAGAACCGACCTTTGGTTCTCACAAGGTTTTAGGGCTTCAGAATTGCAGGTGAGAGAGGCTGAGCTTGCACGAGGAAAACGCTGCCGCAGAAAACAGAACGTAAAGCCAAGTGCTGGGTATCGGAAGCCACCACCTCCGGTGTCCATCGGCCACAGCCTCTCTCTGAGGGTCACTTGACGCTGTCTGTCCTTGGGCTGACCTGTCACCATGCGTCTGGGGCCCCTGGGAAGCCCCCAGGCAGAGCCTGCCCTGCTGTTCCCTGAACCTTTTCATTAGGCTGTCGAGCAGTTTGGCACCTGCTTGCCGGCGATGCCCCTTCTCTGCTCTGCTCAGGACTGCCCGCCCCATCCCAGGGGTGTCTTCCCCAGTAACAGCCCAATGTGCCAGGGTACAGAGAACGGCTGGTGTGCTTATTCCTCACTGGATAATTCACAGTGACTGATTTTTACCTTGGGTAGATGTATCTGAATTTATGTAACCAGGTCTCTGTCTAATACTGACTTTTAGATTATTTTAATCTTTCATGAACACATGGCATTGCTGCAGAAAACGTCTTTGTCCAGAAATGTTTGTTTATCTCAGAGTACTCTCTTCAGATAGTCTTCAAAGCAGAAAAATTAAGTCGGGATAACAGACAAAATACTGAATGCTCGATTAAGTTTGAATTTTAGATGCACAGTGAGTAATTTTGAATATATTTTATGCAGTCTGCTGAATCTGGCAGCTCTGATCAAAGGTGTGAATATTTTTAAGGCTCGTGACGCATTTTTTCCAGACCGCTTTTCAGAGACGATCTCACCCGCTTCTATTTTCATTGGCGGGTTCGAGGTACATCTTGATCAACAACAGGCACTAAGATTGAAAAAACAGCCTCACTGACTTCGCAGGATAAATGGTTTCACTTCATCTTTGCTTTTCTTTGTTTAGAAGAAAGGCTATTTTTTTTTTCATGAGTTGATTCATATTTATTCTTCTGCATGGTCTCCAAACTTTTGATCTCATACCTCTATCTGAAAAAAAAAAATTCATTCTCCATCGATACATATTCATCGATGGAGAATTATTCTAATAGATGTAAATTATAAAGCATCATTTCAGATAGAGATTTCTTTAAAGGATAAGTTAAAAAAATAGCTCTTTTCCTTGCACACCCCCCAGAAAGCATGTCGAGTCTCTTGGCTGTGCCTACCCTCATCTGGTTTTTAATGGTTGATGCTCTTTTCCCAGCTCTTACTATGATTTTAGTGCTTTTCTTATATTTAAATGACGTTGTACCGGCCCTTTGCTTTGTGGCTTTTCCTCACTTTGTTTTACCGTGTTGTTGATGGTGATTTTTTTGGAGACAAAGACTTTAAAAAGGTTGTAATTAACTTTGTTGGTCTTTCCTGTTTGCGTTTCTTTCGTTTCTGGGAAGGTCAAATAACATTCACCTGAATCCTCAGGTTTATCGTTTCATTTGCGTCTGGGGTTAGCTCGGATTCATCCGCCGTCTCCTTAGTGCACGGTATGAAATGTGGATCTAACTTATAATTTACCAAAAGAGATACTTTAAAAAAATATATATTTTTTACTATTTTTGATCCAAAATATTCTTGACGTGGCGGTCGGGTTTCGCAAGACGCCTTGCAGCACGCAGCTTGCCCTCAGATGCGCAGGTCTGTTTTGGAGCGCTTCACAATGGTTCGGGGAAGGCTCGCCTTGAGAGGTTTTTCTGTACGTTAGACGCCTCTGTCTCCTGGAGTGATGTTGGCCACCAGCAGTCTGTGAAGCGTGTACTTTTAGGTGGGTCAAAAGTTCATATAAACATTCCGGGCTACCAGGGCTGGATGTTAAAGTTTTGATTCTGGACAGAGAGACAGCCTGTGTGTGTTTTCGGTCTGGCAGACCTGGAGTCATCTTGCAGTCTGGGTCCACACACATTCCACAGCCCGTCTTATCTGTCTGGAAATAGACACGCTGCCCCTCTTGAGATGGGTTTTAGATTGCCTGAGGTTGGCATTTTTGTGTAGAAGATGCTGCTATTCAGATTGCGAGCTCTGGACCTGCAGCTTTGGCATCCCGACGGCTTGTCTTTAAGACAAACAGGTTTAGGCCGTCCCCCCCTCTCCCCCCACCCCACATGATTTCCAGGTAATTCACAGTCACATTGAAGTTTGTGCAGCACTGCTTTAAACCCGAGCCTCACTTGAATTATTACGAAAGACGGTCCCGTGTGGGTTAGAATTGGAACTAATGAGGTGGCTCGAGGGCTCAGGCAGGCAGTCCTTGTCCTCTCTCATTCACAGCCTCTGTGTCCCGTGGGTGCTGGCGCTGTTCCCCTTTGTCGGGTGCTGGCCTGGCACGGTCTGGCCCAGCCTCGTGACACCTGTCAGTTGGGATTCTTTCTCAGCAAAGTGGTGTGAACAATAAGCAGATGGGTCAAAGGTAACGAACCCGACTAGTATCCATAAGGATACAGGTTCGATCCCTGGCTTCGCTCAGTGGGTTAAGGAGCCGGCATTGATGTGGCCGGCAGCTGCAGCTCTGCTTCAACCCCTACCCTGGGAACCTCCATATGCTGTGGGTGCGGCCTTAAAAAGACAAAGAAAAAAGAGGCAGGTTTATATGTCACGACGAGACCTCCAGAGGATGGGTGGTCCCAGGGTTCAATCAGTGGCCCCGGGACGACCTCAGGGGCTCTGGCTTTCCTTCCTTTCTGCCCTGCCATCCTCGGGGGTTGCCCTGCAGCCTCAGGTGTGCCCCTAATGGTTGCAAGAAGGCTCTTTCAGCTCCGGGCAGCCTGTCCTCACACAGACCCAGCCGTGTCCTGAGTAGAACATGCCCCGTTTTTATAAACTAGGGAGGAAAGTCTTGCTCTGCGTCTGCGCCCCCACCCCCGCAGCTTCCCACAGGTCCCAGTGGGCAGGGTTTGTTCCGTGCACCCCCTCAGCTGCAGGAGAGGCTGGGAAACAGGTGTGGGGGATCCTTTGTCGGGAAGGCGCCCTGATGGGACTGGGAACGCATGGCCCTTAGGACGAGGGCGCAGGGCGACTGGGGCACGTGGTCGTCATTCCTCTTGTTGATGCGTTTTCACGATTTGTGTGTGCGTGCGTTTTAAATTTAAATTTATTTTACTGAAGTATAGTTGATTTGCAGTATTGTTTTAATTACTGCTACACAGCAAAGTGAGTCGGTTACGCACATGTATGCGTTTTTTTCATATTCTCTTCCATTATGGTTTAATCACAGGATATTGAATAGAGCTCCACGGGCTGCACAGCACGCCCTCCCTGCTCATCTGTTCCACACGGAACAGCCTGCGTCTGCCCGTCCCTCGCTCCCCGTCTGTCCCTCCCCCAGGAGTGTGTTTTAACTCCAGTTCTGAAGGAGAGACTCTCATTGGCCCTGCTCATATTTTTTTAAGCTTAAGTCCCTCCCCTGCCCCAGTCCAAGAAGAAATATTAAATGCAAAGGAAATAGACCTTAAAGACTTTTATTTTTTTTAAATTTTTTTTTCTTTTTCCTTTTCTAGGGCTGCTTCCCACAGCATATGGAGGTTCCCAGGCTAGGGGTCTAATTGGAGAGGCTGGGAAACAGCCTACAGCAGCATCGCGGGATCCGAGCTGCACCTGCAACCTACACCACAGCTCACAGCAGAGCCAGATCCGTAACCCACGGTGCAAGGCCAGGGATTGAACCCGCAACCTCATGGTTCTTAGTCGCATTCGTTAACCACTGCGCCACGTCGGGAACTCCCACAGGCTTTTATTTTAATCTGTGCTCAGCTATGGATTAGCAGCCTTTGGGTCAGGTGTCTGCCCAAGGGCGGGGAGGGAGGACAGTGAGAGAAGCTCTAACTCTGCGTCTTGAGGCACAGATGTTGGCAGCTGCGGCCCACGGGAATGGGGGCTGCTGGAGGGGCCACGGTGGCTGCAGGGCGGCTGGCGGTTAAGGCCAGGGTTCCCTTGTCCCGGGAGCAGAGCTGTGCGCAGACCAGGTCCGTGTGCCCTGCGCCTCGTAAGCCGACCCCTGATATGCTGAGGTTTACGGTCAAGAGAGGGTCTGCTCACAAGGCAGCCAAGCGGAGCTGGGAGCTGGCTCAGCTCTGCCTCCCTGAAGGCAGGGGTGGGGTATCGATGGAAAGGGCGGGATGGCCTCGGGTGGGGGGAACGGTGGGCGGCGGCAGTGGGGGGGGGGAGTGAGAGGAGGTCCTGGGTTAAGGGTTGTACATATTCCAGCTGGAGCTGGGCTTCTCTAGCCTCTGATGCCCAAAGACCATTCGTTGGACATCTTCGCCGGCCCCTTTTTAGGCTCAGGGGTTCCCACCAGCCACAGCGGGGCTGTGTGATGCTGGGAAGGCACGCAGTTCGAGGGAGGAAAGAAGAAACGCCGGAAGCGAACTTAAGCCGTGAAGGCAGTTTGTTAGCAAAGCGGTGTTTACGAGCTGTCCCCTTAGCTGTTCTGTAAGGTCCGTGCAAGGACTTCTCTGAGTTACCAGCTTCTGTGACCTCCACGGGGCCCACCCGGTGTCCTTGTCTGTGACTGAACTCTGGGCTTGACCTCAGACAGTTGGTGGAGCGGAGCTCGGCTTGGGCTCCTGTGTAGGAAAGTTTCCTGGAGCCCAAAGCGAGCAGGGGTCGTGGACCACGGCCTGCAGCGCAGCCTCAGTGAGGCTGTCCTGTGCGATCAGAGCAGTGCGACCTTCTTCATGCTTTGGCCGATGGGTCCAAGCTCAGGGTGAGGATGCTGAGGCCCGGGCTGGAAGCTGCGGCATCTCTGCCGAGACGGGCCTGGAGCTGGGCTCCAGAAAGGGGCCCCCTCCTCGCCGCAGATCCTTCCTGGGCCTGGGGTGTAACCCTCGGGGAGAGGGGAGCCCATGAGGGGCTGCTCAGCCAGTTTCCAGCAGGCGCTGCAGGGCTGCGGTCAGCCAGCTGGGAGGGGGCAGGTTCTGGACGGGTGCCCAGGCAGTGCCAGAGCCAGTGGGGTCTCCAGATGGCCCAGCTCCGGGCGTCTCTGAGTCTGGCATACTCTCCTCACCTGCAGGGCGCTGACCTGTGCGTGTTGAATGTCTCTGATGTTGCTGGGGGCGGGGGGTAACAGACCCGAGGCTCCCAGCGCTGAAGGTGAAGGTGGAGGAAAGGCGGGCAACCCCAGCGGAAAGCGAGGGCAAATCGGAGCAGAGCCTGGGCTCCGGGTGAGCGGCGAGCTCGGCAGAGACCCTCTGGAGGGGCTGTATCCTGTGCCCCCCTCTGGAAGCGGGCTTCGGGGGGCGGGCCTGGCCTCCCAAGGAACCCGGGCTTTGCTCGGCCAGGCTGCAGCATCCACGGAGGAGGGAAGGGAACGAGGCAGGGCCGAGTCACAAGGCCAGCTCTCTGCCGCTGGCCTGTGGCTCTGGGTGAACCTCTTCCCCCTCCTCTGGGGCTCAGTGTCCTGAAGGGACAGCTGGGTGACAGTCGGGCTCTAGGATCTGCAGCCCGTTGAGGGCTGTAGAGGGGGCCCTGGTGGCCACCAGCCTTTGCCTTTCCCGGTCTGGATGATCATGAAGTGGAAACACGTGGGGGAGCCTCTTGAGGGGCAGCTGCCCGGTCAGGGCCAAGGCCTTGATCCCTGGAACAGTGAAAGGGGACGGACAGCCTGGCTGGTCTGGGGAAGCGAGGCCCCCTCTAGGCTGTGGGCTCCCTGTGTCAGACTGTCCCTCAGCTCAGGTGCCCGCAGCCACCTTCTTGACATCTCTCCAGAGATGGAGAGCAGGCCTGGAGGGCACACGGCCACCCCCCTCATCAGCTCAGCCGCCTTGTCACAGAGCGCGGCTCTTCAGCCCCAGCGCCTCCAGCAGAGCCCCTGCTTCCCGCCAGACCCAGCCTGCAGCCTTTCCTTTGGGCCAGAAAAGCAGGTCTGTTCACCGTATTGAAGGGAAGGGTGGGGGAAGAGGCTGTTTTATGAGTTAGAAATGGAGACCTTGAGTTTCCCGGGCCTGCGACCTGCCTCTGGGTCTCCATTCGCAGACAAGGTGTGTGTTCCTTTGGGAAAGTTACAGGCAGGAGTTGTACAGGAAAACCTTTCCCCGAGGATCTTAAGAGACAGGCCATTTGGGGATCGGTTTTAAAGAAGAAGAGGAGAAACTATGTGAGCCAATTTCCAGTGGGTTTCTCCCCCCGCCCCCAGCAGGTGTGAACCCAAACGAGGGCTCAGGACCGCTGCCCTGGGGCAGGGTCTGTCTCTGTGCGGTACTGGAAGGAGCCACTAGGTGGCAGTCAGGGACAAACGCCGCACCGTCTAAAGCCCAGGGAAGAGGGTCGGGGCTTCACAGAAGAAAGAGAGCTCCCCACCCCCACCCCCGCCCCCGGTTAGAAAAGGTGACCTAAGCTGCCCCCGTCGGTGAAGCTGCTGGGCCGTGCACCCGAGTCGGCTGCTGGCAGCGGTCTTTCCCTTTTTCCTTGGAACCAGTGTGGACAGAGGGCAGGCACTGTTGGTGGAGGGGAGAGGGCTGGGGGCGGGGCGGGGCGCGGAGACCCCGCCTTCCGCTGTCGAAGGGGAGGGACCTCTCCCAGCTCTCCGGGTCCCAGTGCTTTGGCTGGCTCTCCATTTCCTGGCCCTGCGGCTGCCAGGCTCTGCCCTGGACGTCTCCTGTCCTTTGGGGCACCTTGAATCCGTTTTGACCTGGCACAGCACCCCAGACTGAAAACTTGGCAGTTTTAATTTTCCTGGATTTTACCCCCCCCCCCCCCCCCCGCCCTGTATCTGACTAAATTCTAGAGATCTGACCCCTTTCAGACCTGACTTGGGACAATTTCAGCCCCTGAAAACCAGTGTTTATAAATGACCAAGAAAGTGCAAACACTGGTGAAAGAGCAAATAAATCCTTCCCCTGAATTTCCTGCTTCAGGCCCAGGGGACACGGTGGGCCATGTTGCCGGGTTAGCAGGACTGGGGGGCTGAGCTGGGGACCCCGCCCACGGCGAGCGCTGCCAGTGGCCTCCTGCGCTTCCAGGCGCCCTGGCAGCGGGGAGGAATCCCCTCGCAGGCACAGGCTCAGTGCCCAGCTCTCGGAGGGGTTCCTGTGTGTCTAACCTCTCACTCCTCAAACGGGGTCCTGAGCCCAGCTAGCTGCCTAGGCCTCAGCCTGCAGTCCTGCTGGATTCGGTGCTGCCAGCAGGAGGTGCACATCTGGGAACCCCACCCCCAGCCATTCCCACGCATAGGTGGGAGTCCAGCCAGATACGTCACTCTCCGGGGGCCCTCCTGGACCCTGGCATGAGGAGCAGGGCAGGCCGTAGGAGTCCCCCTGACCTAGCCTGGCCACTCTTGGCTGTGTTTTTACTCCCCAGATGCTCAGTTGCCTGCCCTTTGGCCTTAGCTGGCTGCCTGGGGTTCCAGACGGTAATGAGTTGAGTCTGGCTGAAGGGAGTGGCTTTGGGGAGTCCCCCAGGGGCTGTGGGGGTCACTGGAAGGACTCCTGTTGGCGTCCCCTGTGTGGTTCCTGAAAGCCTCTCTCCTGAGTGATGGAGCCAGGGCGTCCCTGAGACGACCCCACAGGGGCAGCGCAAGAGAAGCAGGACCACCCCGTCGACCCGAACAGGGGCAGCCTAAGCCGATCCGAGTAACCGCTCAGACCGGATAAAACCCAGACTTTTGCTGTCTTGTGGGAGTCGTGGATCATTTTGATAATCTGATGAAAACCATTTCAGAGAAATGATTTATGGCTAGCCCTGGAGCTTTGTATACATTCTATGAACACAGGGGCCCGTCTGATCCCCTGAAGGCCCTCCCGCCTCTGTGAGGAGCCCCTGGGCTGGGATGGCTTCTGAGTGAGGGGGTGCAGCGTGGGTTTGCTCCTAGGCCTTTGGGGGGCTATTTTGTGGATTTTTTTTTTTTTAAGGGTCACGCCCGAGGCATATGGAGGTTCCCAGGCTAGGCGTCCAATCGGATGTACAGCTGTCAGTCTACACCACAGCCACAGCAATATCAGATCCGAGCCTTGTTTGTGACCTACACCACAGCTCACAGCAGCTCTGGATCCTTAACCCACTGAGCGAGGCCAGGGATTGAATCTGCAACCTCGTGGTTCCTAGTTGGATTCGTTTCCCCTGCGAATTCAATTTTGAGTTGAGTTTCAATATGACATTTACTTTGGGGTTTCAAGAAAAAGGCTGAGGTAAGAATTGCTACTTAAGGAGACCATAAAAATATGTTAAGAATTTCACTGCAAGTTGGATTCCCTCCTCTCCCTCCCCCCTGCCCAGTTCATGACACAGGAGTTGAGCTGATAGATGAAGTTGGCCTTGTCTTTTCCTGAGTCCAGCATTTTCACCCAGGGAAACTCGTTTCCTCTGGGAAGAATTTTAGGCTTATCTTGCCAGTCCGACTGAGCCTCATTCCTTCCAAGAAGGCTGACGTACCCACTGTGTGCCAAGAATCGTTCAGATGCAGAGACTAGATGAGTGAGTCAGGGCTCGGATACGCAGTCCTGCAGTGTGGCCAGGCGGTCAGGTTTGTCAGCAGCTGAGGTTTGGTACCACGGGGCAGGTAGAGGTGTGGGGAGGGCACGGGGGCTGGGGGGGGGCCAGCTCCTCACAGGCAGGGGTGGCCCTGTCGCTGTCTGGGCCCCTCTTTGTTCCTCTCACACTAGAACCCACCGAAGGCCGCCGAGCCCCAGCCAGGCTGTGCCCGCCTCTCCCTGTCCAGCCTCCAAGTCGCTCTCCTGCCTCTTCCTCCGCGGAGCCCTGGAAACGCCTTCATCCACACCCCGTGAGAAGCCCCCGCTTGCCCAGGACAGGAAGCTGCTCCCAGTTGCCTCGGATGCTGGGCAGATGGATCTCGGCCACATGGTTTTCATTTGACTTTCTCAGGTTTTTATTCAGAAAACAGTCAAAGGCCTAGGCAGCCGGCAGCCTCGGAGGTCTTCCTCACCCACGCATCCTTTCGCAGTTCTGGGCGGGAGGTCAGTGGGTGGGGCCCGGGCTTTGCTCTGGAACTGGGCCAGAGGCCAGAAGAAGGCTCTAGAGCTCAGGGCACGGGCAGCAGGGCCTGTTTCCTTTCTGGCCTCTGAGCTGGGTGTGTCTCCAGGAATTTACTCCTCCCTCGTGCCAGCTGCTGGCCAGAGCCCTCCTGCCGCCTCTGTGGTCTCTGTCGGCCAGGCCAGCCCGCCAAGGACCGTGTGTCTCTGCTTTGTCCTCGGGCCCTGCATCTGGGCCACAGCTGAAGCAGATGCTAAGGGGCAGGCAGGCGACACCCCACAGAGCCCTCTCCTTGGGCTGGGAGTTCCAGGAACCCTCTGGTAACCCCCGAGGGCGCTGGGAAGGCCCACACATGCAGTCACAAGATGTGCCTCTGCAAGTCATTGAGGGCAGCGGAGCTCAGGGCACTTGCCTGTAAGCGGGGTTCCCAGTGCACCCACATCAGAGACGCTTTCATAATCGCGCCAAGCGGAGGGCCTCACGTTGAGGGCTGGGCCAGGGAGAAAGGCTGGTTTCAGGGGGGCTTTCAGAAGGTGGGGGTGTGAGGAACTGGGGGCAGCATGTGGGGTGTGCTGGAGAGGCCACTGGGAAAGCCAGCCTGTGACCCGCGGTGGGTGGAGGACACAGCTCCCAGGCTCCCACCGGAGCTCAAGGACCCAAGGCAGGTGACCTCACCTGGCTTGTGAAGCGGCTGGTTGGGAGTGGGGCCCGCCAGCGGGGTGGGCCTGGGACTTGACAGAAGTGGTGCCCAGTCTGCCCCTGTGCACGTCTCTGTGCAGAATGCGCCCCCAGGGGGCCCCGTGGTGGCGGCTGGCCGTTGAGGTCCCTGGGGCTCAGCAGTGGACGGTGCCCCCCCGCGCCCTGGACGGCAAACAGCCAGCAAGGGCCGGGAACCCAGACCCGAGCTGGTTCCGAGTCTGCTCTTTTTTGGAAACAACAGGCTCCCGTCGGGGCACAGCCGCGGCGGCCTGGAGAAGGGGCGGGTGTGGGCTGCCAGCGGGGGTCAGGCTGTGTGTGGGAACCGGCAGCTCTTCCAAGAGCAGCACCTATTTTTAGTCCTCTCCCCAGTCCCGAATAAACTGAGAGCAGCTGGGAGCCTGTGGGTAAACGCGGAGCGGAGCAGAGACAGGAAACCGGGGTCTCGCCGTAATGAGTTCCAGCCCCGCCGGGAGGGGGAAGCCAGACGCGGACTTCTCTCCAGGACTGTCTCCCTCTGGCAGGCTCTGGTAGTATCACCGAGGAGAACCTTCCCGTGTGCGTGTGTGTGTGTGTGTTTACAAGCCCCGTCCAAGTCTGTCCTTCCCCCGCCCTGCGCTAGGTCCCCTGCTCTTGCAGGCTCAGCGTCCCGAGCTGGTGCCGCTGGGGGCGGCGGGGGCGGGTGCAGGAGCCGCAAGGTCTGGTCTGAGCCACTGGGTCTCTGAAACTGTTTCGGGAAAAGGCTGAAGGACACAGGCCAGGGGAGTTGGGGAAACAGGCACCCAGCTTGGTGTCCCCGAGGGGTGGGGGTGGGGGGCGGAGGCAGGGACGAGGAGAGGGGTTGGTCTCCGGCCAGAAAAAGGGCTTTTTCCAAGCAGGGCCGCTAGCTGCTGACATGGGTGGTCAGCATGGATGGGGACATTGACGTGTACAAGCATTTCGCGTGGCTCAAGAGGGTAAGTGTGGGCGGCTTTGTCTGGGTCTCCGTGGAGATGCGCGAGGGGAGAGACGCTTGGGGGGGGGGTGTCGGGGGAGGTGTTTGTCCGGCAGCCCTGTCCTGGCCAAGTGCTCCATGAGAATCTAATTATAGACACCAGGGAGAAAACAGTCGGCTGGCTTTGTTTCTCCTCTGACATTCTGCTGAATGAGCCTCTGTGCAGAAGGGCGAGAATGAAGTGAGGAAAGTTGGTTATTTTAACTCTGGCACTTGAACAGTTGGAGGCTCCAAACACTGACCGGAAAGAAAGGTGCATCGGCCTGAGGATGCCGAGAGCGAGCCGCTGCCTTTCAGATGCCCTGGGTCCGGCCGTTTCTGGCTTCTCTGCTCTGACGTTATCCCGTGTGGGCATTAGCCTGCTGTCAGCCCAAGGAGCCTAGGCATTTCTGGGGGAGGCTCCGGGAGGCCTCTTGTGGGCACTTTGCAGAGGCCAGGGCTTTGTTTGGCCTGCATGTTGTTCCTGCGGTCTCTCTGGAGGATGAGGGCGGGTGTGTGGGGGGTGCTGGTGGATGACTGCGGGGGATGGACCAGCCTCTGCCCACTCAGGAGCCCAGCTCCTTCCTCTTTCTCACCATCGTTGAACTGGCAAAGTGGGCTGAGTGTTTCAGAGGCAGGAACCAGCAAAAGCAGCCGACAGATAAGAGATCTGACATTGTAACTGTAGGAGAACAGGAGGGACAGGAAGCGTTCGGCTTGAAAGGTCCCCGACCTCCCCCCGCCCTACCCCCGGGACTGCTGGCTCTTGTGTACGCCCTCTGCAGCTCTCAGTCAGCAAATGTTTATCGAGTTCCGGGTACTGGTTGCCCAGGGTGAGCAAAAAGTAGAACCGGTCTCTGCTCTTGGGGATCTTGGAGCTGATGCCTGGGAGCCCTGGTTAAGCGACCCAGGAAATAAACCTGAAACTTACAAGGGGATGAGGGCAGCCAGGCGGAGCCCCTGTCACTGGCCCTCATCCAGGGCCATGGCCGATTGAGAAGAGCCGTCAGGGAGCCCTCTTTGAGGAAGTACCACTTCCCTGAAACCTGAAGGAGAAGCAGGACTGAGCCGGGTCTGAGCTCAGGGATGGAGGGAAAGGCGGGCAGGCGCCAGACCACACAGGACAGGGACGGCGGCCGCGAGGGCTGTGGGCAATGCGGTTTGTATAATGGGAGACTCAGAACAGGGAAGTGGTGTGAGATACGTTGGAGCATCTAATTTGTGTTTTAAGAAAATGACTCCATTGTGATGGGGGGCACAGCAAGCTGTGCTGCGAGAAGTGAGGCAAGTGGAGCGAATTAGAGAGGCTGAGGGCTTGGCGGGATCAATGCGTACAAACCCCTCGTTTGAAAAGCGCACGAGAGCGGCTCCGTGCCTCGTGGCTGTTAGTGTGCTGGCGGCTGGCGGTGTGGCCTGAGCCTGACCCTGTTCTCCGGCTCCCAGTCCAGTTCTCTTTCCTCATTTCTTCGGCCAAATATGTAGAAAATTGTGGATTTAGAATCCAGCAGAAATCCTGTCTGCTCAGCCCCTGCTCAGCTTTGAGATGGGGCCACTGCTGCTCTCAGAGGGCCGAGGTAACCAGACACTTGGGCGAGGGTTCACACCCACTGTCTTAAGGACCGAAAAAGCCTTGTTGAAGAGGTGCTTGCTCTGTTCTCCCGCATCCGGGCGGAGCTTCATAAAGTGTGCCTGGGATCCTAGCGGCCATACCCAGCCGCTGGGACAGATGCTCCACAGATCCAGTCCTGTGGAGGAATGAATTCTGCATGCGTTGCAATTGTCCTGAGACCCCGGCTGTGAGCTCTGTCCCTTGTGGATGGTTGGGAGTCTGCTGAGGGCAGCTCTAAGCATGGAAACTGCAGATCCCACCAGACTCAAAGATGACTCCAGCAAAACATTCTTCTTCTACTTGTAGAATTTTAAGGAGCATTAAAAAAAAAAGAGTTCCCGTTGTGGCTCAGCAGGTTAAGAACCCAAGTAGTATCGGTGAAGATGCGGGTTCCATCCCCGGCCTCACTCAGTGGATTAAGGATCCGGTGTTGCTGTGAGTTGTGGCAGAGGTGGCAGATGTGGCTTGGATCCCGCATTCCTGTGGCTGTGGTGTAAGCCAGCAGCTGCAGCTCTGATTTGACCCTGGCCTGGGAACTTCCGTATGCCACAGGTTCGGCCCTAAAAAGAAAGAAAAATAAAGGCATACAGTATTCGATACATCATAGGCAGTATAACCAGCATCTTTCCTGTTCTCTGCTTGAAACACTACTGCCAGTTCTTAGAATCCCCCTTAAAAAAAAAAAAAATTCTTTTTAAGGCCTGGGACTTGTTCTTCGTCTGAAAGAGAAAGTCCAGGCTTTTCTGCCTGCTTGGCCTTTAAGACAATTTTTTTTTTTTTTAGGGCCACACCCATGGCGTATGGAGGTTCCCAGCCTAGGCGTCGAATCGGAGCCACAGCTGCCAGCCTACACCACAGCAACACCAAATCCGAGCCGTGTCTGCGACCTACACCACAGTTCACAGCAGCGCCGGATCCTTAACCCACTGAATGAGGCCAGGGATCAAACCCGCAACCTCATGGTTCCTACTCAGAATCCTTTCTGCTGTGCCATGACGGGAACTCCTTTAAGACAATTTTTAACCCCACCTCAACTTGCCTTGTTAATTTCATCATTTATATCTCTTCTGATGAGCTGCCAAGGAGTTGCCCTGCCTGTTCTGAGCTTCCACCCCCGTGTCCTCCTCCTAGTTCCCACCTGGTCATCTGACTCCATCAGGGCCCTCCTTTTCCACCAGTCCTTTGCTGACCTCATCCCCATAGTGGAGGGAGTGGCCGTCCGCCCCCAGGCCTCATACTCCCCATGTGTCGGGCTCACCCACCCCTTCTCACATGCGTCCTTAAGTGTAGGATGGCCTGGGAGCACGTTTCCCTTAGCCCGAGTTTTTGAGGGTGGAAACACACCGTATCTCTCCTGTCCCCGGGCAGAGGGGGTGGTTCCAGCAGAGGAGGTGTCTGGATGAGGTGTGACCTGCTAGGAGGCCAAGAGTCCTTGCCCTTGGACCAGTCCAGGAGGACAAATCCTCGGAGTGAGACCTCTCTGGATCTGGGGCGGAGGGGGCGACGCCTGTGGCTCAGAAGGCACAGAGGAGGAGGAGGGGAAAGCACTTGCTCGGAGAAGACGCGGTTCATGGCCCTCGGGGGAGGGGACACGGCCGTCCTGTTGTCGTTAACATGCAGTTTGGCGTTTCCCTTGTGCAGGGGGTTAAGCATCTGACATCGTCACTGCAGTGTCTTGGGTCGCTGTGGCGCGGGATCGATCCCTGGCCTGGTAACTTGCATATGCTGCCAGTGTGGCAAAAAACCCACAAAACATGCTGTTTGAAGTAAAGCCTTGGTTGGGCTCTTGGCTTTGCCGTACTTACTAGCTATGTGACCCCAGGTTGATAACCTCCAATCCTGTACTTCATCTGTAAAGTAGGGAAGCGGGCCCGCCCCTTACAGGTTTTGTGAGCATCAGGGAGATGACGTAGAAATGCTTAGCAGAGCAGCGGGCACGCAGAGGGTGTTCAGTTAACTGCCATTGGCCATTACCAGGAAGGGGGCCACGGAAAGCAGCACAGGCGAGACCAGGTTGGCTCTCTCCTAGGAGTGCTGCTTAGGCCATGGCTCCTTCAGCACAGGCCCCTTCCCCATTCCAGGTCAAGGCTGTAAACCAAAGACCTACAAGGGGCAGCTTGGACCTCGGCCACTGTGAGTAGCCAGAGGCCCCAGTGGCCGCTGGCTCTGGGCAGTTTGGCTGTGGCTGCGGAAGAGAAGGCTGCCCAGAGCTGGTCCTCCAGCTCCTCCCCAACAAACAGAGCCCTGGGAGTCTCCTGCCACAGCCTCTGCCCCTCAGCTGTTTGGTTCCTGACTCACAAACAGCCCACACCTGTCCTGCTCTGAGATCAGTGGCTCCAACCCACACAGTCATAAAAGAGCCTCTTAAAATAGCTCCAAGCAGGGGCTGTGGGGTCCACCCACTGCCCTCCGAGCAGGACTCGACTTTCTCAGGAACAGAAATCCCAGCATGGTCCACATCTTGACGTTGCCGCTGGCTTCTGGCACGCTCAGGGTTGAGGCCAAATTCCAAACCAAAGGCACAGCCTGCCCCCCGAAAAACCAAAACCGGAGTCACCATGGCTCTGCCATGCGGCTGGCTTGGCTTCTGCGTAGGATGTGCAGTGAGCTCAACCTGCTGACGTCAGACCGTGCTCAGGTGCTCAGGGGGTCCACCTGGTGGCCTGGCCTCTCGGGCCGGAGGAGCTAAAAAGGTGTCCCAGCTCCTGAGCTCGCCTCGCCCTGGAGTCAGCCTGCAGTGAGGGTCGGCGTGGGCAGCTGCTTCTGCGAAAGCCCCTCCTCCTGGCTGGGCTGAGGGCACGTGTCCAGCAGCCAACTCCTTGGGTTCCATGGCGTTGCCACGAGCTGTGGTGTAGGTTGCAGACTCGGCTCGGATCCCACGTTGCTGTGGCTCTGGTGTACAGCTCTGATTCGACCCCTAGCCTGGGAACCTCCATATGCCACCAGAGCGGCCCTAGAAAAGGCAAAAAGAAAAAAAAAAGGCAGGCTAAACCCGCACCATCTCTATTCTTTCCTGGTCACCCCAAACTCTCTTCGCACTGGCTTAGTCCCTAAGAAAGCTTTCAAGATCCTTCCATAATATTCTTTAAAAATTTTTTGTTATTGAAGTATAGTTGATTTACGATACTGTGTTCTACGGTGCAGCAAAGTGATTCTCGTACCCACGTGTGTATTCATTTTCTTACTCTTTTCCATGACGGTTTATCAGAGGATGTTGAACACAGTTCCCTGTGCTGTAGGCAGAGTAAGTCCTTGTTGTTTATCCCTCTCTATATATTGTAGTTAGTATGTGCTCATCCCAAACTCCCAGTCCTTCCCTTCCCCTGGCGACCGCAAGTCTGTTATCTGTATCTACGAGCCTGTTGCCTAGATAAGTTCCTTGGTGGTGTATTTTGGATTCTACATATAAGCGGTACTATGTATTTGTCTTTTTCTTTCTGACTTAGTATGAGAATCTGTAGGTCCACTCATGTTGCTGCAAAGGACATTATTTCATTCTTTTTTATGGCTGAATCATATTCCATTGCGTGTGTGTGTGTGTGTGTGTGTATGGATATGCCACATCTTTGTTTATTCATCTGTTGATGGATATTTAAGTTGTTTCCATACCTTGGCTATTTTGAATAGTGCTGTTACGAATATGGGGGTGTATGTATCTTTTCAAATTACAGTTTTGTCTGCGTATATGCCAGGAATGGATCATAGGGCAACTGAATTTTTAGTTCTTTGAGGAACCTCCATGTCATTTTCCATAGTGGCTGCACCAACTTACATTCCCACCAACAGTGTGGACGGTTCCCTTTTCTCCACGTCCCCTCTAGCATTTGTGATTTGTAGATTTTTAAATATTGGCCATTCTGACTGGTGTGAGGCAGTATGTTATGGTAGTTGCGATTTGCATTTTTCTAATATTTATTGACGGCGAACATTTTTTCCTGTGCCTACCGGCCATCTCTGTGTCTTTGGAGAAACGTCAGTTTAAGTCTTCTGCCCAGTTTTTCATTGCATTGTCCTTATTATGCATGAGTTGTTTGTATATTTTGGAGACGAAGCCCTTCCTCGTTGGCCCATCGTTTGCAAATGTTTTCTCCCATATTCTGTGGGCTATCTTTTTGTTTATGGTTTCCTTTGCTGTGTAAAAGCTTCTAAGTTTGATTGGGTCTCATTTGTTCATTTTTGCTTTTATTTCTATTTCCTTGGAAGACTGACCTAAGAAAACATTAGTACAATTACTATCAGAGAATGTTTTGCCTGAGTTTTCTTCTAGGAGTTGTGGTGTCAAGTCTTATATTTAAGTCTTTATTTTTGAGTTTATTTTTGTGCGTGGTTCCAGGATGTGTTCTAACTTCATTGATTTCTATGTGGCTGTTCAGCTTTGCCAATACCACTAGCTGAAGAGTCTGTCTTTCCTCCATTGCTGAAGATGAATTGACCATAGGTATGTGGGTTTATTTCTGGGCTCTCGAGTCTGCCTCATTGATTCAGATATTTGTTTTTATCATAAGTGGATGTTGAATTTTATCAAATGTATTTCCTGCATCTACATGTGATTTCATCTTTTTTGTTGTGCCTAATAACAGTGATTTGCATATGTTGACCCATCCTTGTGATTTGGTTGTGGTATATGATCTTTTTGATGTGTTGCTGGATTTGGTTTGCCAATATTTTGAGAGTTTTTGCATTTATATTTGATCAGATAATGGCCTGTAATAATTTTTTTTTTTTTCTCCAGTAGTGTCTTTGGTTTTGGTATCAGGGTGACGGTGGCTCATAGGAATGTTTTTGGGAGTGTTCCTTCCTCTTTAATCTTTTGGAAGAGTTTGAGAAAGGATCAGTATAAATTCTCCTTTGTATATTTTGGTAGAATTTGCCCAGGAAGCCATGGTCCTGGACTTTTGTTGCTAGAGAGATTTTTTTCAATTCCAGATTCTATTTCATGTCTAGTGATCTGTCTATTTAAGTTGTCCTTTTCTTCTTGATTCAGTTTTGGTGGGCTATATGTTTAAGAAGCTCATCCATTTTTTCTAGGATGTTGAGTTTGTTGGCGTATAAATGTTCATAGTATGCTCCTGTGGTTTTTATATTTCTGCAGTTGTCAGTTGTGATTTCTCCTCCTTCACTTACTATTTTATTTGGGTCCTCTCTCTCTTTCCTTCTTGGTGAGCCTGGCCAGAGGTTTGTCAATTTTGTTTACCCTTTCAAAGAACCAGCTCTTGGATTTACTGATTTTTTTTTTCTATTGTTTTTTAAATCTCTATTTTCCCTCTGATCTTTATTTCCTTCCTTCTGCTGCTTTTAGGATTTGTTTGTTCTTTTTCTAATTCTTTTGGTGGTATGTTAGGTTGTTTTATTTTGTTTGTTTCTGGAAGTAGGCCTGTATAGCTATGAACTTCCCTCTAAGAACTGCTTTTGCTGAATCCCGTAGATTTTGTATGATTATGTTTTCATGGTCATTTGTCTCAGGCATTTTAAAATTTCTTCTTTGATCTCATTGGTTTTTTAGTATCATGTTGTTTTGTCTCCATGTAATCTTTTTTTTTTGTTTCTTTTTCTGTGATTTCTAGTTTCATGCCATCGTGGTCAGAAAAGGTGCTTGATGTAATTTTTATACTCTTGAATTTGTTGAAGCTCATTTTATACCCTAGTAGGTGGTCAATCCAGAGAATATTCCATGTGCACTTGATAAGAATGGGTGGTCTGCTTTTTTGGAATGTAAAATCTTGAAAAATATTATGTCTAAAGGTTCTATTGTATCATTTAGGATTTCTGCTGCTTTACTGATTTTCTGTCTCAAAGATCTGTCCATTGATGTCAGTGGAGTATTAAAGTCTCCTACTGCTGTTATATTCCTGTCAGTTTCTCCCTTTGTCAGTATTTGCTTTATGCATTCGGGTGTTCCTATATTGGGTGCATATATGTTGACAAGTGTGATATCCTTTTCTTGTATTGATCTTTTTATCAATATGCAGTGTCCTTCTTTTTCTTTATGGCCTTTGTTTTAAAGGCTAGTTCTTTTTTGTTTGTTTTGTTTTTTTTTAGGTCCATGTCTGTGGCATATGGAAGTTCCCAGGCTAGGAGTCAAATTGGAGCTACAGCTGCAGGCCTACACCACAGTTCACGGCAATGCTGGATCCTTAACACACTGAGCAAGGCCAGGGTCAAACCTGTGTCCTCATGGATACTACTCAGGTTTGTTACAGCTGAGCCAACTCCTTAAAGTCTATTTCTTTTTTTCTTTTTTTTCTTTTTCTTCTTTTTCTTTTGCTTTTTAGGGCTGCACCTGTGGCATATGGACATTCCCAGGCTAGGGGTCGAATAGGAGCTGTAGCCATTAGCCTAAGCCCCAGCAACACCACATCCAAGCCAGGTCTGTGACCTACACCACAGCTTATGACCATGCCAGATCCTCAACCTACTTGAGTATGGCCGGGATTCAAACCTGCGTCCTCGTGGATACTAGTCTGATTTGTTTCTGCTGAGCCATGATGGGAACTCCTAAAGTCTATTTCTGATATGAATATTGTAGTCCTCTCTTTCTTATTTCCATTTGTATGATATCTTTCTTTCTCTCTCTCTTTTTTTTTTTTTTGGTTGCTTTTTCTATCACCTTATTTTCAATCTCTGTATGTCCTTTGCCCTAAAGTGGGTTTCTTGTAGTCAGCATGGTTTTCTTTTTTATTTATTTATTTATTTATTTATTTATTTATTTATTGTCTTTTTTGTTGTTGTTATTGTTGTTGTTGCTGCTTTTTTTTTTTTGTCTTTTGTCTTTTTGTTGTTGTTGTTGTTGCTATTTCTTGGGCCGCTCCCGCGGCTTATGGGGGTTCCCAGGCTAGGGGTTGAATCGGAGCTGTAGCCACCAGCTTACGCCAGAGCCACAGCAACGCGGGATCCAAGCCGCGTCTGCAACCTACACCATAGCTCACGGCTACGCCGGATCGTTAACCCACTGAGCAAGGGCAGGGACCGAACCCGCAACCTCATGGTTCCTAGTCGGATTCGTTAACCACTGCGCCACGACGGGAACTCCCAGCATGGTTTTCTTGGGGGCTCTTTTTTTTTTTTTTTAATCCAATCTGCCACTCTTTCTTTTGATTGGAGCCTTTAATTTAGTCAATTTACATTTCAGGTAATTATTGATATGTATTTACTTACTGTCATTTAAAATTTTGTTTTTCCAGTGACTTTTGTATTTCTTCTCTATCCTTTTTCCTTTTGTGGTTTGATAATTTTGTTTTTCCTTTTTTTCCCCCCCTTTGGCTGCCCCAAGGCACATGGAGCTCCTGGGCCAGGGATCAGATCTGAGCTGAGCCTTGAACTAAGCCACAGCTGCTGCAACAATGAATGCTTAACCCGCTGTGCCGGGCCAGGGATTGAACCTGTGTCCCAGCACTCCCAAGATGCTGCTGATCCCGTTTTGCCACTGAGGAGCTCCGATAATTTTGTATTACACTGTTTTCTCTTATTTTTGGTGTTTGTGAATCTGTCGTATGTTTTTGATTTTTGGTCACCCGTTTTTACAAGTATGTCAACCTCTTCCTATATCTGCTTGCTTTAGATTAGTCATATAGGCTCAAACACACTGTGGGAAAAAATTTACATTTCCTACTCTTCTCCCTCGTATTTTATGATTGATGTCTTCTTTTCCATCTTCCTGTTCATCCTTTTGCTGTTCATGTGGTTATCATTGCTTGCACAGAATTTTTTTTAAAATTTGTTTTTAATCAGTGCACTGGCTTAATTGATTTACTTTCCAATTATAATTTTCTCTTCTCTATAGATTCTGATGTTTTATTTAGAGAAGACCTTTCAGTATTTCCTTACTCAGAATAGGTTGAGTAATCCGGTATTCTTTCAGTTTTTGCTTGTCTCAGAAATTCTCTCTCCTATTCTAAATAATAATTTTGCCAGATAGAATATCCTAGATTGCAGATTTTTTCCCTTTTAGGACTTTGAATATATCTTGCCACTTGCCTGCAACTTTTTTCTTAGAGAAATCAATAACCTTATGGGGGTCCCCTGTAATTAACTCTCTTTGTTTTTCTCTTGCTGCTTTTAGAATCCTCTTTAACTTTTGCCATTTTGATTTTGATGCTTTGGTGTAGGTCTGTTGAGGTTTTTCAGGTTTGGGACGTTCTGTGCTTCCTGTACCTGGCTATCTGTCCCCTTCTGTGGGTTTGGGAAGTTTTCAACCATGATTTCTTCAAATATATTTTCAATCCCCTTTCTCTTCTCCCTCTGAGATCCCTGTTACGCATAGATTGGCATCCTATAGATTGGCATGCTTTATACTCTCCTATAGGTCTCTTACATTGCTTTCTTTTTCTTTTTCTTTTTTTTTCAATTTGACTTTCTGTCTGCTGTTTTGATCGAGTGATTTCCATTATTCTGTCTATTTTGTTCTGCATTATTAATTCTGCTACTCATTGCCTTTAGCTCAGCTTTTGACTCAGCCAATGAGTTTTCTTATTTTTCTTGGTTCTTCTCTCTAGTTTCTGGTTCCTTTTTTACAGTAATCTGCAGTTCTGTTAATGGCCCCTTCTTAATTCCTTCAGTATTTTCATTATCTCCTTTTTGAACTTGGTGTTTTTTAGACTGAAGTGGTTTGTTTCATTGTTTGTTCTTTAAGGGGAATTCTCTTGATGTCTTAATTGCAGGTGGTTCCTCAGCTTCTTCATTTTCCTGATTTCTCTCACTCTGAGTGTAGGGAAAACAGGTGTCTGCTATGGTCTTGGAGGGCTGTTTTTCATGTGGGAGCCTCCCTGTTTAGTCTGTGTGGGTTTAATATTTTTAGTGTGAAAGCTGTTTTTAGTATGGATGCTTGCCTCTTTACTTGGTTATGCTGGCCGTTGTCCCTTGATTGGGGCTGGTACTGGTGGTGTGACCAGAGCCTGCATCGGATGTTGGGCAGGGCCCCCTCTTTGCTCCTTAGTTGTCACTGCCCTGTCAGGGACATGGTCTGTTCCCTAATTGTTGGAGCAGAAGCCCCCAGATCAGTTTCTGAGAGGCAGTGTGAGGGAGGTGGGACTGGAGCATTTCTACTGGCAAAGGAGCCACTCCCAATCCCAGGAGGAGCTTTGTGGGAGCTGTCCATTGGGTGGTGCATCTGTGGTGTTGCCTGTGTGTGCTCACGAAGGACACTGGTGTTGGCACTGCCCTCGGCCCTGCCTCCACTGTGGGAATGCGGGCGGGTGGCCCTGCTGTTCCTGTGTTCACAGAGCCGCCACATGCATCAGTCTGCTGACGTCAGGTACCAGGACCACAGTAATCACACACCTGGACTTGCTGTGGGGCCTGTGGAAGCAGGCCAGACCCTGGCCCTGCGTCAGTGTGCATGCGCCCACAAAGCCCACAGTTGCTAAGGTCAGATCCATCCCAGCCATGGCAGCACCCATCGTCCTGCTCCCAGAGTTCCTAGAGTGGCACCGAGAAAGTGGCTGTTGTGGCAGGCCTCGCCCCTCCCTTCACACATGTGCCCGTTAAGGATGGGGTTTCAACAGTGGCACCTGTCTCTGAGCATGCCAAGGTGAGGCTGCCGTGGAGGTCCCTGCCCCTCCCATCTCGTGCCCCTTAGCCACGGTGCTTTGCTTCTATGGCAGGCCTGGGCTTCGTCCAGGTACACACCTGGTTGCAGCCTGTACAGCGCTCCAGCTCTTTCAGGCCATCTCTCTGCAGTTAAGCCCCGTCCTCTCCTCGGGTCTGTCCTCTGGAGCACCCAGCCCTGGCCCGTACCAGCAGGTGCACCTCTCAGACTGCGGATGATGGCAAGGTAGCACGACGCCCCTGTGCCCATCTCTCTGTTCCGCCTCCTGCCAACCAGCCGTGGGCTCTCCTCCAAGCCATGAAGCTCCTTGTATGTCCTGGCTCATCTCCCTGCTGGTGAAGGGGCTTCTCAGGGTGCAGGAAGCTTTCCTCTTTCACAGCTCCTTCCCGGGGCGCAGGGCCTGTCCTGATTTCTTCTCCCCCCTCCCCCCCCCCCACCTTTTGTGCTAGTTGGTTACGTGGAGATCTTTCTCGCACTCGTGGGTGTTTGATATATTTTTCCAGCGTTCAGTAGTGTATTCTGCGAGAATCGTTCCACAGGGAGATGCACTTTTGATGTATTTGGAGAGAAAGGTGCGCTCAGTAGCCTTCTATTTTGCCATCTTGATTCCCTCGCTCTATGACGTTCCTTTGCCTCTAGTTCTGCAGCAACATGGCGCATCCATCTCCCCTGGGATTCATTCCCTCTGGGGAGTTGTGCAGGGTTAATGGGCTTCTCGTGACCAAAGGAGCAGCTTCTCACTTTGCCCCTCACCGAGTCCCCCCTTGTCCACCTATAGATCTCTCTCTCCTGCCTATTTGATGGTCGGCTCTTCAGATGGAAGGTCTGGGCACCGGGCAGTTGACTTCTAGTGCCTCCAAGGGAGCGCAAGAGTCACAGTGCCCCCTCCATCCCCAGCCCCGCCCCTGCTGCCACCCTGTCTCCAGCAGGTGTTTTTGGTGGTCATGCGTCAGTGTGTCTCTTGGAGTTGTCAAGAGGAGGAAGGAACACCGCTCAAAGAGCCTCCTGTTCTTACTCCCCTCCTGGCTTTAACGTCATCCCTTTAGAAGATGCCAGCATGTTGATCTATACTGCTTCGCCTGCAGCCCAGTGCTGCACATGCCTTACGCATTCAGCCACCTAAAGAAGAGAATTTGGTAGGGACTAAACTTAGGCAAGGCTATAATTTTGGAATAAGATCTTGGTGAATCAAATGCATTGCTCTCACCCCTGTTTCCCAGGATGATCAGTTAGGAGCTTTCACAGGCATCTCACCAACCCCTTGGCTGGAAGGCTTATCGCTAGACTGCCTTCAAGCTGTCCTTGGTTCTTCTGTGTCAGTTCTGGGAAAGCAGAGCGCCTGAAGGGTGGCGGTTGTCATGGCTTCGCAGAGAGCCTGTTTGTATTGTGAAGACTCTTTTCCAAGATACCGCTCTCTGTTCCCCAGGGGGGATTCCTTCAGAGCTTTCAGGACTCAGTTATTCAAGTGGGACCCCCACCATAAAGCCTCTCTTCTCCCTTGTAGGTAAGCTCCATCCATCCCTTCCCCGTGGCCCTGCTGCTGGCTTACATCCGACTCCAGGGCAGGACTTAGCAGGTTTGGACTCGGAGCTTTTTGAAGGCAGGGGCTGCCTGGAACAGGAAGTGGCGCCTGACAGGTGTTGAGGAGTGCTGGAGCCATGGAGTAGATCGATGAGTGAAGCGTGTTTACGGGAGCACTAGTTGACCCGGCCGTTTAACTAGCTAGTCGTGAATTGGCTTTGCTCTTCCCTAACCGTACATCATTTGATGGTGACACCCGCCCCAGCCACACGTACTCTCCCCTCATATATAATTGCAGCTAAGCGGTGCGGGCATAGGGAGGTCAAGGTCAGGACGGGGTCTCTCGTTGGACTCCTGGGAGCTAAGGACCTGATTGTAGTCCACTCACACTGCGTTTCGAAGAAACCTCTCTAACTCTGTGCCAAAGATAGCAGATTGCTTGGCTATTCCTTGCCTCGGAAAAGTGGTTTTGTAATAACTGCCTGAAAGTCCTTAAACAAGAAAAAAAATCTAGGAGAGGTTTTCTTTTCTACAAGCACCTGCCTGCACTCGTTCTGCTTGGTTCCCTTGGTGATGGGTAATCTGAGCCATGTAATAGGAATCTATTTTAATTTTTTTGGTCTCATTTTTTTTCTTTTGTCTTTTTTTAGGGCCACACCCGCGGCACATGGAGGTTCCGAGGCTAGGGGTCTAATTGGAGCTGTTGCCGCCGGCCTACACCACAGCCACAGCAACGCCAGATCCGAGCCTCGGCTGCGACCTACATCACAGCTCACGGCAACGCCGGATCCTTAACCCACTGAACGTGGCTAGGGATCGAACCCGCAACCTCATGGTTCCTAGTGGGATTCATTTCTGCTGCGCCACGATGGGAACTCCTGGTCTCCTTATATTTAAGGTCTCCATTTTACCAGTTGCTAAAGTTCTCTTTTGGAGGCCTGGTCCTGAGCTTGAAGTGCAGCCTCGGTAACTCCGACGTCTCCTCTGTGGCTCTCTTCAGATTGGCTTTTCTCGATTTGAAAAGAGCCCCTTGACCAGGCAGCGGGTAAATTACACGTTTTCTTTTTCGGAGTTGGCTGAAAACACACATCACCTACCTGTTTGGTAGCTAAAGACTTACCCACGGCTTATCGAGTGTGTTGCGTTCAAAATCACAGTGTGTTTCCAGGCCAGGGGCCATGCTGTGATTTAACGTGACCTGACCCGTTGGGACAGTGTATACATGCTGGGGCCAGGATCCTGAAAGAACGGGAATCCATAGCCATCCTGGAGTTACTGTGGCCCTTTACTAGAAGACTCTAGACCTTGGTGTTAGAAGAAGAGGGCCAGATGTCTTTTCGAGGAGCCCAGGCCAGGGGCTCTGGGAAGCAGCTGCTGGTCCGAGTCACCCCGCGATGGCTGGAGCGTCTCCCCGGGAGGCTGACGCCGTAGGCTTCCCTGCCCTCCGCCCTTGCAAACCAGAGGACACCCCCATGCCAGCTTTCCGCCCCACCTGACTGTTCGGAACCGGCTTTTTCCTCGGGTGCAGCTAAGGGCCGTGCTGACTAGAGGTTTCCTGGGACCCGGCAGGCTGTCAGCGAATGCCGCAGGGTTGCCCTCACCAAGCGTCCCCGAGAGAGTGGCAGAACACGCATGGAGGGCACGCCCCCCTGGCAGAGGGCAGCCAGGCTGTGAAGGAGTCAGACTCGCGGGGATTCAGCAGGGCCCCCAGCCGTGGCATCGAGCACGCCCCCCTCCTGGGCCCTGCGGAGAGAGACCTAACGGTGGCCCTGCCTCGCCCAAGCTGCAGTGGAGGGGCCAGGCCAGGGGGGAGCCTGACCACTGACGTCAGAGGGGGTGGCTCCGAGGAGGCTGCCTGGGCAGGGGAGGGGGCTCTGCTAGGAGGCTTATGTTTAACCTCAATGTGACCTTTCAGACGGGAGCAAAAATACAAATTGGGGTGTTGACGGTTGGTCATTGTTAGCTATTGAAACTCTCCCTGTGCTCATTAGAAACTTGGGTGTCACGCCTGGTACTCAGAGTGTGGTGGTAGGATGCTTGTAGGATGCTAGGTTGCCCCATAGATGGGACTCCAAACAGGTTCTCAACCGGCTGTGCCCGAGGCCCGGCTCCAGGGCTCTTAGCTGACAGCGGGTTTTGTGTTGTCTCTTGCGCACTGTTTTTCTTTTGGTAATTGTTCCTTTGGGTGGTTTGTTGAGCTCTAGAGAGAGAGCTTCATAGGCATCGGGATCCGGAATGGCACCTGTTTTTGTTCGCACACAGAAAGAGTGAGTTCCTCCACCCTGTCGGTGCAAGGGGTGAGCTGACTGACTGTACTTCGGTGTTGAGCTCCATCACAGCCGTTTATGGGACTTCCTTATTCCCACGATCTTTCAAAAGTCTGTTTATACTACGCAGAGGAAGTGTTAGAGCACCCTGCTCTAAAAAGCGTTCTGCACAGTTATTCCCACACGTGTGTCTTTGTGTTTAATGACCTAACCCTTTGCGTTGCTCTGTGAGGTATGGTGTTTCTCTGTTGAAAGGATGGGAGGAGTTCCCTGGTGGCTCAGTGGGTGAAGGATCCAACATTGTCACTGCTCTAGTGTGGGTTAAATACCTGACCCGGGAACTCCTGCATGTGGCGGGTACAGCCGAAAAAAAAAAGAAAAAATCCTGGAGTTCTCTTGTGACACAGTGAGTCAAGGATCCAGCATTGTCACTGCTATGGTGCAGGTTCGATCCCTGGCTTAGGGGCTTCCACGTGCTGTGAATGCGGCCAGGAAAAGAAAAAGAAAAACAACCACCACAAAAATGAAGGATGGGAAGCTTGAGATGAGATGGGGGGACCTATGGTGCATCTTTAGTGCAGCCCTGCCCCCTCATCGCCCCTGCTGTCGTTCTGCAGGGACAGTCTGGCCTTGTGGAGGAGGAGGCTGCAGGAATTTTGTTCATAAGAATGGAAGTTGCCCGGCAAAGCCCCCAGGGATCCTCCGCTCTGCCTCGAAGTCCGCCGGGTGCGGGATGGGAACGGAGGAACCGTGGCTCTCAGGTCGGGCATTTGCGCAGTCGCATAGGACATGGCATTCTTTCAGTCTAGCTTCTTCAACGGTTGTCAGGTGTCTTTATGTCCTTATTGCCCTACACTTTTCATTTCTCATCCATCCTTACATCCTTTAGCCCTACTTCAGCTTCTTTTTTATTTCTTCGTGGGGGTGTGTGTATTTGTCTTCTTAGGGCCGCACCCACGCCATATGGATGTTCCCAGACTAGGAGTTGAATCAGAGCTGCAGCTGCCGGCCCACACCACAGCCACAGTAACCTGGGATCCAAGTCTCATCTATGGCCTATACCACAGCTCACAGCAATGCCAGATCCTTAACCCACTGAGCGAGGCCAGGAATCAAACCCGTGTCCTCATGGGTACTAGTTGGGTTTATAACTCACTGAGCCACAATGGGAACTCCCAAGGCTTTTTTTTTTTTAAATTGAAATGTAGTTGATTTACAATGTTGCGTTAGTCTCTGGTGAAGAACAGAGTGATTCGGGGGGTGGGTGTGTGTACTCTTTGCCGTTATAGGTTACTTCGGGGTATTGAGTGCAGTTCCATGTACTACACAGCAGGACGTGGTTGCTGGTCCACGCTGTATTGAACAGTTCACGTCTGCTAGTCCCAAACGCCCCACCCTCCCCCTTGGAGACACAAATCTGTTCTCTGTCTGTGAGTCTGTGTTCCATTTTGTAGATGACTCTCATTTGTATAGTATCTTAGGTTCTGCGTATAAGTCATATCATAATGGCATTTGTCTTTCTCTTTCTGACTCACTTCGCTTAGTCTAATACGCCCTAGGCCCATCCTTGTTGCTGCAGATGGCATCATGTCATTCTCTTTTTTATGGCTGGGTGATATTACCCTCTGTGTGTGTGTTTACACCCACACATGTACCGCATCTTCTTTGTCCATTCATCTGTCAGTTGGCATTTACGTTGTTTCCATGTCTTGGCGACTGTACATAGTGCTGCTGTGAACATAGGGGTACATGTATCTTTTAGGATTAGAGTTTTGTCTGGATAAATGTCCAGGAATGGGATTGCTGGGCCACATGGAAACTCTTTGCTTTTTAGGAGGTTCCCAGGCTAGGGGTCAAATCGGAGCTTCAGCCGCCGGCCTACACCCCAGCCACAGCAACGCGGCATCCAGGCCGTGTCTGCGACCTACACCACAGCTCACGGCAACACTGGATCCTTAACCCTCGGAGCGAAGCCAGGGTTGGAGCCTGCATCCTCATGGATCCTAGTCCGGTTTGTGTCTGTTGTGTTCCACAGCAGGAACTCCCACATGGCAACTCTTTTTAGTTTTTTGAGGAACCTCTGTGCTGTTTTCCATAGCGGCTGCACCAGTTTACGTTCCCACCAGCAGTGTAGGAGGCTCCCTTTTCTCCACATCTTCGCCAGCATTGGGTATTTATAGACTTTTATAGTTTTTATTTGCATTTCTCTAATAAGTAGCAATGTTGAGCACCTTTTCAGGTGCCTGTTGTCCAGCTGTGTGTCGTCTTTGGAAAAATATCTGTTCAGCTCTTCTGTGCATTTTTTGATTGAGTCGTTTTTTTCTTTTGGCTACTGAGCTGTAAGAGCTATATGTTTATTTTGGAAATTAAGCCTTGTTGGTCATGTTTGCAAATGTTTTCTCTCAGTGCATAGGTTGCTTCTTCGTTTTGTGTCTGGTTTCCTTTGCTGTGAAAAAGCTTATAAGCTTGATTGTTTTTGCTGTTCTTTCTCTAGAAGACGTTGGTCCAACTTATGTCAGACTGTTTTGCCTCCTTTTTCCTCCAGGTGCTCAGTGGTTCCACGTCTCAGGTTTACGTCTTGAAGCCGTCTCGAGGTGATTTTTGCGCCTGGTGTGAGGGGGTGTCTTCTACCTTCGTTGATTCACACGCAGCTGCCCAGTTTTCCCAACACCACTTGCTTAAGAGGCTGTCTTTTCGCCATTGTATATTCTTGCCTCCTTTGTTGAAGATTAATTGGCCATAGGCATGTGGGTTTATTTCTGGGCTTGAGAGCAAAGCTTCGATGGAAGCCAGGGTGTCTTGACGTCAATAGTCTTGGCTAAACTCTGAGTTATTGACAATATACACACAGGAACTCCCCGTGCTGATTCAGTTCTGTGATACAAGAGAGATACTTTGTCTCCGGCATGCCTCAGTAAGAGATGCAAGAGGACATGGAAACGTCCATTTCTCTTGGCCTCTTCTCACCTCCGTCGAGTGTACAGATTGCTTGCCTTTCCAATATCTCTTGGTCCCACACAATATTGTATCAGGTAGCTAAGCTGAATTACAGTTTCAGGAACACCTTTAACCACAGAAGGTTTGGAGAGAAGATTCATTTTCCCTCTGTCACATTTGTAGAAATAACCATCAAAGCAGAAGAGGAGAAAATTTGATCAGATGTATGGATATATGGATAGCACATCCTGCCACATCAGAAGTCCATGGTGCAGGTCCAGCCCAGGGGCTAACATCATTAGCTGAGTAAAAAGGACCTTCTTTTTTTGTTTGTTTTTTTTTTGGTTTTTTCCTCGGCACCACCCATGACCCACAAAAATTCCTGGGCCAAGTATCGAACCTGTGCCACAGCAGTGACTTGAGCCACTGCAGCGACAATGCAGGATCTTTAAACTGCTGAGCCCGCAGTAGCTCCGGAAAATAATCTCTTCTTAAATTTATATTCATCAATGGGATGAGCATGTAGGGTAGAACAGGATATTAGAATTCTTCTTTAAATTCACTTGCTCTCCTATGCCAGAACCCTAATATGTAGCATCCTTCAGAATTCTGTAGGACTTTCTTCTCTGGAACGCCAGCCAGCCTGGGTCTCTCAGCCTGACTTCGTGCACAGAGAGCTAGTCAACTCTCCAACAATGATTGACCTAGGAGAAAATATGCATGAGGCCTTGGAGAGACTCCAAAACCTGGGATTACTCAGTTGAGATGGTCTCAGTCCAAGCCTTCTACTGCAACCCCCACTGTCAGAGTTAAGGAAGCAGGTGTACCTCCTGACAAAAGCTCTTCTCAAAGTAGGTCAAAATGGAGCTGTGTCCCAACTCTGTCTTTTCCAACATGTTTTGGAATAATTGGAATGACCTTTTCGTAACAACCTGGCATTTTATGCCCCGATGACGCAGTCATTTTATCAATCAAGAGTGGCACCAAAAAGTGATCGAACCTCTTGGCCAGTGGCTGGAATGATGGTACAGTACGTTTTTATTCACTCGAACTCAAATCCTCGCTTTGGCTGGTGAACTTGGCATTCAACAAGGTGACTCGGACACCATTTTTTTCCCGCCCTGTTCTCCGATGCCTTCCAGGTTCCTCTTCAAGGAGAGAGGGAATGCTTTATCATGGTCTGAGCCCAGCTGAGGTTCGAGTGCCTTTTTCTTGAGGGATGGGCGTCTTAGGCAGGTGGTGAAAACACAAGACTGTGTATGTCACCACAGGCAAAGGCTAGCAATACGGCAAATGTCTGGGACATTCTCTTCCGCTCTCTGCCATTCAATACCCTTCAGAAGTTCACTCGAGAACCGCACTGGTTTGGGTAGATGCTGTGCGAGGAAGCTGCCCTGTTCCTCTAGAATGGTGACCGGGTGAAGGGGGGCCTTTCTGCCTGAGCAGCGCTGCTACCCGGGTTTCTGTGACTGCTGCCAGGGGATGCGTCTCAAGTCTTCAAGTCTCGGGGGAGGGAAGAAGCACCAAGGACTGTTGTTCTAGCCCCTCCAACCATGCCTCGGGTTTTAAAGTGACTACTAAAGTAAAGAGACATTGTGGCAGGAGGCGCAAATGTTATGGTGAAAGTAAAAACCTCCCAACCCCCACCTTTTCGAAGGCCAGCCCCTTCCCCAGAAGAGAGCCACACAGAGGGTGGTTCTGTCCCCTCCAGACCTTCCATCACTTTATTGTCACAGATTTCAATGCCTGTAGAGGGTGGTTTTCTAGTGACACATCATATGATGCTTAGGCTCTTGCCACCTTTCCTCTCCAGTGTGTCTGTATTTCCACGATGGTCCGTGAGTATCTACCTTGTGTTGAAATGGTTTAGCTGATCCATGAGAGAGAACTGGGCGAGCCGTGGTCTCTCTGTCCACCCCTCAGTTCATGGACATTGAGGTTCAGACAGCACTTTCAAACCTGATTTTGAGTTGTCGTATAATCCCATTGTGTCAAACAAAATTCGTGCCATCTCTTCCTTCAGCCGTGACCACAGAGAGCTTACTCATGAATACACAGCATCTGGGGCAGATCATCTGTTTGTGCCTCAGTTTCTTTGGGTGTAGAATGGGAATAAAAACAGTACCCCTCCAGCGAGGTTGTGCAGGCTTAAAGGAATTAACAGACGGACATGCTCTCCCCAGGGCTGGGCGGGTACTGAGCGCTCCTGACAAGACCGCACGGGCCTAGAGCAAGGTGCGTGGACCGCTTGGTTGGTCTCCATAGACCTGCTTTGGCCTTTGGCCCATGTTATCCACTGACCTTTGACCTATTTTGAGGGCAGCACAGGAAAGCAGTGCGTTCTCCTGTTTACTATGACGCTGTCATATCATCAGGAGAGTTTATCACCTGACGCTGAGTCTCTGTGAAAACAAGCGAGTTTTTCCTTTCTTAGGAAGAGTCGTGCTCATCCTGGACAGTCTGTTTGATTTGAACAGACGGATCTGTGTGTCTCGTCCCTCAGTTGTGCTTCCCCTTCTCCATTGGCTACTGCAGGGGATTCAGATTCTCTTTCTCTAGCATGTGTTGCAGACTCAGTGACATGCATTGTATGTACTAACTGGACGTACAGTGTCAACTTAGGTCCTTAACTTTTTTTGTCAACAAGCTGCCTCCCATGTGGGTGGGTCTCTGATCACATGGACACACCGAGCTCCATTTGTTGGCGTGTGGCTGGCTGGGGTCTTGTGGCAGGAACCGCCCTTCACCTCCTGCTGGGGGAGTGGCCGCTGCCGGTGGGTGCTAGATGGCCTCACACACCTGCTGACGTTGGCCCTGGGGTTGGGCAGGCACAGCTTCGCTTCTGTTCGCTGAAAATCGCCATCTTGTGAGTTCTTGGACAGAGAAGCTATTGGCCTGCTGTGAAGAATTACTTCCCTCTTTTCTTGTTAGGTTCAGAAAAAATGTAGGTTATGATTCTATCTTTGGATGCTAGTCGGTGTTTGACCGTGTGATGAGTGGAATATTGATTAATGGAACAGTAATAAACAGCCACCAACACAGAGAAGCCAATAGTGATTGTTAAGGCCCTTTGTTTAAGGCTCTGAAAGAGCTTCCATAGCAGTGAACAAGATGCAGGCTGGAGAGGGGCTGGAGGAAAAGGCAGTGGCCTGGTAGGGGTGCCCGGTCCGTCTAGCCTGTGCCTGGCACAGCCGCCCTGGGACGTGGCCCCTGGGCTCAGCCTCCCGTCTGCACCTCCAGCAAATAGCCAGTGCTTCTGTCACAAGTGACGCTCCAGGACTTGAATGCACAATTCTCCGTCCTTGCTTCTCGTTTAGAACTGAGCCTGGCTCTGCCACCTGGCCTCACCTAGGCAGTGCACTGGGGGAGCGATGGGGCCAGGGAAGAAAGGGGGGTGTCCTTTCTTAGTGAAGAGGGGTGGGGAGCCCGTTCTTAATATTGGAAGGGGGCGATGGGCTCAAGAGAAGGGGGTGCCTCTGGGCCCCTGTGCTTGGCTTCCTCTCTGGCTCCCTTCTTTGCACAGTCAGGAGCGTTGGAGCACAGACTCCCCGGGACTAGCCCAGATGACTGTGTCATTTCCCCATCTGGCCACACCGTCTGCTTTTTCAGAGAGCTGAACCCCCGGACGGCCTATGGTGGGCCTCTGGTTTCGGCCCTAAATGCATCGTGGAGGGAGGGAGTGTTGGTGGTGCTGGGCCAGTCAGTTCCATGAGCAGCTGCCTCCCTCCTCCGCGCCTACAAGCAGGGCAGACACCCCGGACGGTGGCCGCAGCGCCTCCGACTTGGGGCGTTGAATCAGGCTTGCCCCTCCCCTGCCGGATCAGCGCTTCTCCCTTCCCTCTGTTTTCCACGGTTTCCGACGACTTTTTATTTCCTGTGTGTTCCCTCTGCTTAGCCCTTGGGATGCCTCTGTCTGTCTTTAGGGTTTTTCTCGGAAGTGCCGTCTGAGCTTGCTCCTCTCAGCCCTGGCACCGCAGGAGCTCCACGTGCCGCCCTGGCTGCCAGAGCCCTAATTGAGGGGTGGGCTTGGCCACTTCTGGAAGGGACGTGTGAGTAGGTGATGGGCTGGCAGTTGGCGCCCCTCATTCTCCGGCCCCCTGAGATGTTCAGGACGGGCTGCCGCGCTGTGAGGTGCGCCTCGGCTCTGGGGACCAGCCTGGCCTGGGAGTCAGGACGTGAGATCCGTGCGGGCGTTGTTCCCTCTTAGCTGCTCGGTGAGTGGCACCAGCTCCCCGACCTCCTCAGAGAGTCGGCGTTCATTGCTGTCGGTGCCCCTGGAAGCTGTGCCTCCAGCCAAGCCAGACCCGACACGTCCAGCCTCGCCAGGCACCGCCGGGGCTAGAGCTCCGCTGAGGCCTTTCTAGCCAAAGGTGAGGTCATCCAGGGACGGTTTTGCCAACTTTCGTGGCACACCTCCCAGTGGCATCTGATCTGGTCCTCCTCGTAGCCGTTTTGAAATCCCGTGGTTTCCCTTTAGGTGGTTTTGCACAGATAATCAGTGCAACTGTCCTCTTAGATGGCACACTTGGAAGTTGGGCAGGTGCTTGTGCAGCCTTTTAAGTGTGCGTTTCTTTTTGCTTTCGTCCCAGGTCAGTCACCACGGGGCTGCCAGTAATGAGACGTACCAGGAGCGCTTGGCGCGTCTAGAGGGAGACAAGGAGTCCCTCATATTACAGGTGGGTCCTCTTTGGGCGGGAAGCAGCCTATTCTGTTCCTGCCGACTCCGGAACTGCCTTCGGTCGGGGAGAAGCCCAGAGGGTTTTCTCCGGGCAGATCCCCTGCTCCTGAAACAAAGCAGAAGTAACTGGGGGCACTGGGTTCTTGGGGGCTGCGAATAGATGCACTTACATGTCATGGATTATCCGGGACCCGCCTCTGTGCACTGGCTGACTAAGGGGCCCTGTCAGCTGGGAGTCTTGCAGGGGAGGTAAGCTGTATGCTCCTGTCGCTAATGAAGCAAAGCCACTTTCAAAGCCAGTGTGGATGCTGACAGGATCAGGCCCAGATGTTCTGGAGCTGGATTGGGACTGATCACTTGGAAGCTAAATCCCCTGGAGCTGGTAACATGAGGGACTAAGACTTTGATGCCTCTCTTACTTTGAAGCCAGGAAACTCCAAAACTCTTGAGGCACAAGGAATCAAGGGCAGAGCTTCAGTCCTGAAGACGTGCGTTCCCTGGTAGACGTGCAGTTGAGTGTTGTGGGCGGCTTTGTGCTGGGGGGGCGGGGGCAGCTCCTCGCTGTGTTAGTTCCCAAAGGCAGGAATCGAGCCTCAAGGTCTGTATGCCTCAGACACGGATGGACGACTTGGGGAATGATGAGGCTGATGTGCCAGTCCTGGCTCCTCCAGGGAGGAGGTCAAGACTGGTGGTGGATCGGGGGAGACGGGGCAGGGAGGGTGCCGGGGGCTGAGCTCAGAGCCCCAGCGTTAGCACCAGCCGTAAGAGGCTGGACCATGTCTGGCCCTTTTCCTTGTAGTTCACCCTGCTGCTTTTATTCACTTAACTGCAGTTTATGAATGTAAGAATAGTGTTATTTTAGAAACGTGAAAATCAAAAAGTTTCACCTCAGCCTTTTCTCTCAGCCTCCCCCCCCATCCTGCCCCTATTTTAAATAATTAAGTTCAGACAAAATAAACAGTTGCACAATTTCGCATCCCAGTTTTTTGCCCCCCTTCACGTCATTGATTTGTTCCTTAAAAAAAATTTGCGTGCCCACAGCGTGGTGGTGTGCTGGTTGTCAGTACTAGGGACATAGCAGTGAAGAGTAGACAGAGTCTTGTTCTCAGGCGTGTGTGTGTGTGTGTGTGTGTGTGTACACACACACAGTGAACAGACCAATTCTCAGGACGTTTCCAGCGATGAGAATTCCTGGGAGGAAGGTCGGGCAGGAGCAGACCTGGAGCAGCTGGCAAGGGGGGGCCCCGTGGGAACTGGGAGAAGCACATTCCAGGCAGAGGAGGCGGTCTGTCCAGCACACACCCTGTGGCAGGCGTGAGCTTGGCGTGGGCAGAACAGGAAGGGCTGTGTGGCTGGAGCTGGTGACCACGCAGCAGCCTGGGAACTGCCCTCAGAGAGGTCGCTGGGGCCCCATTGCAGAGCAGCCTATAGTGCAGACTGTTTGAGGGATGTGTAATTCGAACCCCATCCCAAGGACATGACTGATGAAAAGCGTGTCCGGGAGTTCCCATCGTGGTGCAGTGGTTAACGAATCCGACTAGGAACCATGAGGTTGCGGGTTCGATCCCTGGCTTCGCTCAGTGGGTTAAGGATCCAGTGTTGCCGTGAGCTGTGGTGTAGGTTGCAGATGCGGCTCGGATCCCGCGTTGCTGTGGCTCTGGCGTAGGCTGGTGGCTACGGTTCCGATTCGACCCCTAGCCTGGGAATCTCCATGTGCTGTAGGAGTGGCCCAAGAAATGGCAAAAAGACAAAAAAAAGAAAAAAAGAAAAGCGTGTGCAGTTGAGACTTTTGCAGCAAACCCTTTGAAATCGCCCACTGTTGAACCAGGAACCTTCATGGCTGAAATAAGACATATTCCTATTTAGAGGATTACAATGTAATGAAGAAATCCTATGTGAGACTCTCTTTGCTATTTAAAAAATTCTAAATTCTTAAATAATCCTTATTGAAATACCTCTGGCACCGCTGGCAGGCTGCTTACCAGGAAGGTCGGAAACGGTCCTGGTGGTGTCTAGTCTTCCAGGACGTTGAGACTTTGCGAGGAGCCCTCACGTGCTCCCCACCGTCTCGCAGAAGCTCCATGGAGCAGGTTCGGCCTCCACATGGTAGGGCCTCTTGCTTGATTCACAAGGCAGCCCGGCCGGAATGCATTCACCGGAGCACTTGGCCCAGAATGTTCTCTTGGAGGAGAACAAGGGAAATCGCACAAGACAAAGTACTTGGTTTCAGGATTAAAAACACGTAAAACCAGAATCTTTTATATCTTCATTAGAATGTAGCTTTTTTCTTTTTTTTCTTTCTTTCTTTTTTGTTTTTTTTGCCATTTGAGGGCTGTACTCACAGCATATGGAGGTTCCCAGGCTAGGAGCTGAATTAGAGCTGTAGCTGTCGGCTGACACCACAGCCACAGCAACTCGGAGTTTTTAGCCACGTCTGCAACCTACAACAGAGCTCAGGGCAACGCTGGATCCCTAAGCCCCTGAGCGAGGCCAGAGGTCGAACTCTCATCCTCATGGTTACTAGCCAGGTTCATTATTGCTGAGCCATAATGGAACTCCCAGAATATAATTTTTTTAACTCAATTTTATTTTAGTTATAGTTGTACAATCATCATCACAACCCAGTTTTACAGCATTTCCTTCCCAAACCCCCAGCCCCCCTCCCAAACTGTCTCCTTTGGAAACCATCAGTTTTTCAAAGTCTGTGAGTCAGCATCTGTTCTGCAAAGAAGTTCATTTTGTCCTTTTTTCAGATTCCACATGTCAGTGAAAGCATTTGATGTTGGTGTCTCATTGTCTGACTTCACTTAGCATGATCATTTCTAGGTCCATCCATGTTGCAGATAGCATCATTTCTTTCCTTTTAATGGCTGAGTAATATTCCATTGTGTGTATGTACCACAGCTTCTTTATCTACTTCTCTGTCAATGGACATTTAGGTTGTTTCCATGTCTTGGCTATTGTGAATAGTGCCGCAATGAACATTGGCGTCCATGTGTCTTTGTGAGTCGTGGTTTCCTTTGGATAGATGCCCAGGAGTGGGATTGCTGGATCGAATAGAATGTAACTGTTGTTGTTGTTGTTGTTTCTTTTTTAGGGCTACACCAATAGCATATGGAAGTTCCCAGGCTAGGGGTCCAATCGGAGCTACAGCTGCCAGCCACAGCAGTGCCAGATCTGAGCCGCATCTGCGACTTACACCACAGCTCATGGCAACACTGGATCCTCAACCCACTGAGCGAGGCCAGGGATCGAACCTGCAGCCTCATGGTTCCTAGTCGGATTCATTTCCGCTGCGCCACGACGGGAACTCCTAGAATGTAAGGATTTTCACTTATATATCCCCTCAGTTTCTAAAATTAGGTCTAGCATGCAGTAGGGGTTCAAAAAATCTTTGTTTTTTTTTGAGTAAATGTCACTTGTAGTATCTTTCCACATTTTTGTCCCAAATTTCGACGCCTCTGCATTCCTAATTTAGAGCGTTTGTGTTCACAGGGACCCTGCGGCCCTGTGTATCTTGAGGAGCTTTAAGCTGTAGGATATCAGAGACCATGATATCTCTCTGGGTACCCCTGGCGCGCGGCCCCAAGGTGTGGTGCAGACTCTGTGTTAAGCTCACAGTAAGATTAACCAGGACACATCCTTCCCACACAGAACCTCTGCAGCCCGGGGAGCAAAGGCCACCCCTGCAATCCTCCTCCTTTGAAAGCAGCGTCAGGGGAGGAAAAGGCCCGCCGATGAGGCCAGGCAGGAAGGATGAGGCGCCCACCTCTGGATGCTGACTGAAATGTCAGCATAACATCGCCTAAGCCCTGAGGAATGTGAAAGTGGAGAGCTTAACGCAGCCCTGGTCGTGAAGATTAGTCCCTTCACTTAAACACACATAGGCGAGTTCACATGAGCCTCGGCGCTCCAGCTGCCTGTCCGGTGGTGCAGCCTGAGAGGTGATTTAGGACCATCTGCATGTCAATGGTGATTCATGAGCCGTCGGTTACAACCCGAGAGGCTGTAAAGGATCCCGTTTACAGCCCTTCGTGTCTTTATTTGGAGGGAACCGGCTCATTTGCTCGCGTCATCTTCCTGCTCTGAGGCACCCTTCATCCCGCGTGAGGGAGCGGATCCTGGGACCGTGTGCTGATGGAGAGGCTAGGAAAAGCCTCTCCGTCCGTCCGTGTGTCGGGTGTAACTCACATGACTCAGTGCAAGTGGAGTTTTATTAGCGAACCATCCTGATAGTCCGTGTCCTTCAGAGAGATGACGCCTCCTGCCACTGCGTGCAGTGCGGCTCGTGTGTGTTCATGACCCAGAGTCATGTTTTGGCCTGCGAAGCACAAAAGCCTTGCTGCAGCCAAGCTGGGTCAGGGCTCCGGCGCGCCTGCTGCGTCCCACATTCCTTAGTTGCTTCAGAACCCTCGCCCGATAGGTGAGCCGTCTGCACACCCTGCTGAGAGGGCTGAGGTCATTGGTTAGTCTCCGCAGACGTGTGGCCGGTGCTCCCACGGGAGGAGGCAGAGGCCCCGGCGAGCCGGCTGGGGTGCGCCTCCGGGCTGGGCGCCCCAGGGAGCTCTGCCCGAGTCCAGCGCAGAGGCCGCTCTCGCGGCTGCTGGGTGTTTCTCTCCCGAGTCTGTCAAGAGTAGGAAGCAAAGGGACCAACAAAGTCCAGGCAGTGGCCGAGACGTCCCGGGCGGGTAAGAAAACCCCCGGGGTTCCCTTCGTCCGGGGCACTTCCTGCACCTGCCGCCTGCGGAGAGAACAGCCGCGCTTCTCAGCAGGGTCAGTGCCCTGGCTTCACGGCTCCCCTGCTGCGGAAACCCAGCCCGGCTGATCCACCCCTGCTTTCTGTCCTGGGACAGGTGAGCGTCCTCACAGACCAAGTGGAAGCCCAAGGAGAGAAGATCCGGGACCTGGAGGTGTGTCTGGAAGGGCACCAGGTGAAACTCAATGCTGCCGAAGAGATGCTGCAGCAGGTAAGCGGGGCGGGGGTGGGGGGCAAGGACCTCGAGACCCACAGCAGCTCCGGTGGGAGAGCCCCTGGCTGGGTCCAGGTTATGGAGCCACTGCTTCCTATCCCGTCCTGTGTGGTGTTTACACAGCAGGTGAAACCAGCCTCGATGGGGAGAGCCGGGGGTGGGGGCGGCGGGGAGGAAGGGCTGGCCCAAGAGGAATAACTTGCTGGGCTGGTTCAAGATTCCCAGGGCGCTTCCTCCAGGCCCGGTTCAGGGCGGGTGCTGTGCACTGGCAGTATCGCCCTTATCTCAGCCCGAGAACCGCGCTGGGCACGCTCACCTGGCTAACTCCTCATGCCCTGGGCACCCTCAGTTCCGGCATGGCAGTGCTGCTGCTTTTGCCCTGTAAGTGGCATCTGGGGCTTTCGAAGTCAAGCAGCTTGTTTTGTCCAGTTTTCCCCCCCTCCCTCTGTGTCGCTTCCTTTGATAAAACCGATCACATATTTCATAAATATTTTAATATAATGTAATACATATCAAAATGAAAAAAAAAATTAGCTGCTCTTTTACCTTCAAAGAATTTCTTCAATGTCTGCTTGTTTTCTGTGGTCCCTTTTGCTGGGTGTACATATGACTGACAAAGTTCCATTCATACCAGGGAGATGCTTTAGTCCTCAGATTTGTATGTCCAGCCTCATAGACTGAGTTTTCTTCCCATTTTAAAATTTTGCCATATTGTTGCCTTTACTATCACATAGAGATTTTTTGGGGGTAAAAGTATCATTATTGAATTAAATGACGCTTCTCTTTTTTTTGGTCTTTTCGGGGCTGCACCCACAGCATATGGAGGTTCCCAGGAGAGGGGGTTGAATCGGAACTGTTGCCGCCGGCCTACACCACAGCCACAGCCACGCCGGATCCGAGCCGTGTCTGCGACCTGCAGCACGGCTCGCAGCAACGCCAGATCCTGAACCCGCTGAGCAAGGCCTCGATTCGAACCTGCGTCCTCATGGATCCTAGTTGGGTTCATTACTGCTGAGCCACAACAGGAACCCCTGACCCTTTTACTGTTGAACAGTCAGAGCCTATCATAAATAACAAACTCTAGTTTTTAGGAAGAGGGTGTTGAATTTTTATCTAAAGTCTTTTTAGAATCTGTTGAGCAGCTCATTAGAAATTTTACGAACTCTAGTAATATACCTAATTAATATGTTTTTTAACTTGTATCATTTTTGCATCTCCGTTGTTTTGAAAATTATCCGTGACTGAAGTTTATGTATATATAAACTTGTATATATGTACTTGGCACATAAAAGTGCTTACTAATTATTTAAAGAATGAAAGTCTGTCTCTTAAAATGAGTGGGTTCAATTAGATTACTGTTTATAATATTCCCCCCCACACATGCTCTAACTTTCTATTTTTTGCTGTGGTCGGCATAAAATTCAAATCACTTCTCTACGGAATAGTGATAAACACAGGCTTTGAATATGACCTTTGGTCCTAGGATAAGCATCTTAGTTTCCAAGTGTTTCTTTGTTTTGAGTGCATTTGAGGAACTTTTAACAATGTTTTTATGCAAAGAAGCGTGTAGAAACCTCATCTGACAGCTGCGAAGCTGTCATTGGTCTGTCCTTTCTGCTGCTTCGTAAGTTACCACAGTCTTGGCGCTATTCGATGGACTACATCGTGTGCCATTTCTTGCTCATTATATTCGCCGGAACTCTGCGTGGCCGTCCAAGCTGAGTCTTTCCTGTGGCTCATTTTGTTCTTAGACATTGAAATCTTTCTTTTGAAGATTCGGGAAAGAAAATAGCCTGGTGGAAGACTCTCAAGAGGCAGAAAAGCGTTTTCATGGAGGGCAAAGGCTAACCCGCGAAAGGATGTTTCTTGAGAGAGCGCAAGGTGTGATGCCAGGGTGGGGACCGGGGAAGGAAGGTGATGGGCCAGCTGAGAACACGACAGAGACCAGGACAACGTGCACGGGGAGGGAACGCGTCAGGAAAAGAGCAGAAGGCTGACGGGTCCCGGGGGCAGGCAGGGCCTGGTGAGTAACCCCGAGACTGGAGGACAGAACGGGCCCATCGTGGTGCCCGAGCGTCTGGCCGCGCGCTGCCGGGACTGCCGGCACCCCCTCTGGGCAGAGTGTCTGCCCCGGGGGCCGAGCCCCAGCCGGGGGAGGCGGTCTCCTCCTTGGACGTCTGCTGGCCCATCGACTGGAGTGAGACCCAACATCCTGGTCCTTCTCCCCTCCTTGCTCGTGCGCTCTGCTGAGCTCGCGGTCGTGCGTTTGCGTGTGCCGTGGGGCGGGCACCCGGCTTGGGGGGGGGGGGGGTTTCGGAGCATGGCAGCTCGTCTTTGCTACCTCTGCGCCTTCGAGATCTTCCCGAACGTAACCAAGCTACCTCTGGGCCCGTAACTTTGGCTGCGCGTCTCTCAGGGTTTCAAGGGTGAAATGAGAGGATTGTGCCAAACGCTTTTCCTGGAGGCCTCTGCGTTACGTCATAGGGGGCATTTGAGCCTCCGCTCCCACTCATGCAGTGGGTGCCCGGACTCGAGATCGTGGGTGGCCAGCCCCAGAGGCCACGGCGGGTGGTCTGCTGTGCGGGCCGATGCCTTCCCCAGATCCGCCGGACGCTTTCTGAAAAGATGCTGAATTCTTGCACTGTGGCTCAGGGTGATGCTGCCTATAGCTCGGAGCACATCCTGTGTAGGTGTCGTCCGAGCAGGCAGAGACGTGCCGGATTTGACTGTGATATCCTGGGCCCCAGGGCTTGTGGCAGAGCCGGGGTGACTCACAGCCTTGAGCCAGAGAATGGAGGCAAACAATTGCCTCTTTCTGCCGGCCCTGGAGACCGGTCCTGCCTGGCCGAGCCTGGCCTCCTATTAAAGGCCCGAGGAGCTCTGAAGGAGACCCTTTCACGGCCACAGCGTGGGGTCTTCTGGGGGCCTCTTGACCCTGCTTCCCCTGGGGATCCAGCGCCTGCTGGCCCTGCACACAAACGCATCCTGTCTCAAGGAGGTGGCTGCAGCTCAGCTCTCGCTGATGCCTGTGGAGGCCCGGGGTTCGGAGACATCCCCAGTTCTCACAAGCAGCTGGACACCGAGATGTAAAGATTTAAAGGCCAGTCTTTCTATTTTAAAAACATTGGCAACTAGTTTAAATGAAAAAAGTAAAGCTGTGCGGTGATGCAGTATTTACCTTCAGGCCCAGCCCGGCCCCCCAGATCTCTGATGGGCAGCCTCTGTTCCAGTCTCTGCTCCCTCGCTGGCTGGAAGAGCCCTGGGGTGACCTGGGAACCCAACCCCAGCCAGCGTCGCCCAGACCCTGTGTCTCCATGGGCTGCGACCCCTGGCGCTGCCTGCCCCGCCGCCGCTGTTCCCCTGGCCCATGTCGGCCTGCCTCCAGGAGCCCGGGAGGGAGGAAGTTTGCCACCCACCGTGTGAGCCACGGGCGCCCCAGCCCAGCTTGGCCTGGCCCGGCCCCCACTGCTAAGTGTGGATTTCTTAGTTCTCGTCTGTTCTTCTACACCTGAACCCACCTGGTCTCCAGAAAGTGAGCGTGAAGACCCGTGTTAGCCAGGAAATCCGGACCAGACAGGATTCAGCACAGAGGCAGGACCACATGAGCCACACGTGATTATGGGAACATTTGAGGGCAAAGGAGCTTCTTGTCTGCAGTCTGCGGCAGGACGCAGGGTGAGAAGGGGCAGCTACAAGCATCTGCTGGGGCTGCCTGTGGAAATACAGCCTCACAAACTCGCTGGGCAGGCCTGCATTCTCCAGGGAAACTTCGCCGTTAGGAGGAGACATTTCCCAGGAAACATACAAGTGGGTCTTCAGAGGGCCACAGCCTGAGTCTGTTTTCACTGATCTGGGGGGGGGGTCAGAGTTCACGGGGCCGAGCCTTGTCCCTCTGTCCCTTAGGCAGGTCAGGGCATCGCCCAGCTGCATCTGTGAGGGCTCTGAACTGGGCTCTGCAAGCCCAGGGCCCAGAAGAACACCCAGGAATAGTGCTGTGGCCCAGCGCCCTCCCCACTGTCCTGGCTCAGACCAAGTTGGCAGCAAAATCTGTGTCACCGAGAGAGGTGCCCCCACTCTTGATGTGTGCGAAGTCCCTGGCGGCCTTGGCGAATGTGGCCTCTGCGGGCTCTCTGGGGTCCTGTAAGCTCTGCCTCTAACCCCAGACCCTTCCCTCCAGAGAGAGGATTTCAGGGAAGGAGCAGGCGCTGTTGGGTGAAGAGGTCTGTTGCAGAGCCGGCAGCCAAGTGGATGCTCACCAGGGACTGGCTGTTTACGGGCGCAGTCGGTGTCAAGAGCAGACGCGGTGTTTGGGGCCAGAGAGGAGGCAGGGCGGGGAAGCCGACGGGGGAGGAGGAGAGGATGCAAAGCTCCTTTGAGGAACACCCCAGCCTTGGGGCACCGTGGCAGGACACCGGGCTCCAGGCCCTCTGCCGTGACCCAGAGCCTCCCCGGGGCAGGCCGCCTCGTTGTGTTGGCCGTTGTGTTGGCGTGGAGAGTAAGCAGTCTAGGGGCTTTAGTCAGTGGACATGACTCTGCAGGTGCCCCACCGGCTGCTGATCTGGGAGTCGGTGAACCCGTGTCCTTGTCTACAGAGAACGAGGACGGCCGTGCGGACCCGCACTGCCCCCCTCTTAGAGCTGTGCTACAGTTATTTCGCTTTGGTTGAAACTGGACTAACAACGGCCAGGGCGGGTGTGGGACCCGGGACACAGGCCCAGTTCCTGCTCTCTTTGAGTGAGGGAGCAGCGTGCCTGGGTACACGAACCCAGCAAAGCGCTGTCAGCACCCAGCGCATACATTTCCCAAAAGCCCTTGTGTTTTACTTTGATGTCTTTTGCTTTTTAGGGCCACGCCTGCGGTATATGGAAGTTCCCAGGCTAGGGGTCGGATCGGAGCCCCCTTGCCGGCCTACACCACAGCCACAGCCACTCAGGATCCAAGCTGCATCTGTGACCTGCACCACAGCTCACAGCATCGCTGGATCCTTAACCCACTGAGCGAGGCCAGGGATCGAACCTGTGTCCTCGTGGACACCAGGTGGGTTCGTTTCTGCTGCGCCACAGCAGGTACTCCCCAAGAGCACCGTAAAGGAGGTATTTCTCCCTCAAAGAGGATGTTAAACAGAGCTGTGCCCATGACTGAGCAGGAGCTCAGATCTGAGGAGACGGGACCCTGGGTCGCGGTGAGGACGACGAGGTCCCTTCCTAAAGCTTCCGCTGGGGGAGGTAGGAGGCCGAGGTGACGGCTGCGCTCAACCCCCCTCGTGCGCCGTGGGGTCTCCAGTGGGCATTGGCGCTCTGCTCCCTCTTGCAGCTGAGGGCACTGAGTTCGGAGCGGTGACTCAGTGGGTACCGAGTCTGGACCCACGCCCAGGCTGCCTGCGAGCCCCTCTCCCTAAAAGAGGCTTTCCCGGCAGGGCCTGGCCAACTACTTCCAAGGGCAAAGGGACACATTTTTTTTCCTTTCAAGCCTCCCCAAGGCCCGTCTTTTCCTTCGGGTTTCAGGTTGCCAGTCTGGCTGCTGTCCTGCGTCATTGGTTGGTAACTCCGGGGTCGGGTTCCACCCTTGGAGATGGAGCTAATTGCTTCAAGATGAGGCCTTTGAAGGGGAGCGGAGTTGAAAGGCAGATTCTTTATCCGCTCCAGTCAGGAGCGGAGCCTTGGGAAAAGGAAGGGGCGGTTTGCTCGGCCGTGGGAGCCTCATTTCACACCGGGAAGGAGATGCGAGTCTCCTGGAGCAGGTTACTGGTGGCGGTCAAGCGAGGGCTGGGGGATCACTTCTGCCCTGGTTTTTTTCCCCGAAGTTTCATTACCTGGTCCTTCGAGTAAAGCACTAACCCCCCTCCTTCCACACCCCCCGTCCCCCCACGCCCGTCCCCTGCCAGGCAACCTTGAAACCATCAGGAGGGCAGACACTGCTGCTTATGAAACGCTTTGCCCCTGTTCTCCAGCAACCCCCCCCCCCCGCCCAGCGCCCCCACCCGACTCCTGTACCTTCCCCTCCCCCATTATTGTAGCCTCATGATTCTGAGGGACCCCCGGCAAGGTCGCACCCTGAGGGGCTGAGCAGGCACCAAGCCCGGCCTCGGCCTCCGTGCTCTGGACACATAGGCTGGATCCCAGCCGAAATCACGCCCATTTTGGGGCTGAGAGCTGAGGATCCAGGGATGTTTTTCTTAAGGGGGAGATGGAATAAAAGAAGCCGAAGAAGATTTTAGAAGCAAAGCACATACCTTCCAGATAAAGATAAGGGCCAGGCAGTGACCACACTGCAGAGATGAAAAACCAAAAGGAAAGATCAGAGAGACAGACCGGGGGATGGGCTCACACGGAGACGTGGATGGAGGGCGAGTCAGTGGGTCGAGAGCTGAGAAGCAGAAGTCGGGTCTGAAAGCCTGGACCTTGGGCCCAGAACCGGCGCCGCCTCTGCGTCCTGCCTGCTGAAGGCAGAAGCTGGGCTGCAGCGGGCGGACATTTTGCTGGGAAACGACAGGAAGATGAGGAAGAAGAGGCAGAAAGTGTGGAGGCTTCTGAGAGCCTGGCTCCCGGGCGGATGGAGAGCCAGCCTCGTCCACGCGCCCGCGGAGCGCGTTTGCCTGAGCGAGCCCTGGGCAGCGGCTGGTGCTCCACTCGGGGAAGGAAGGTCCAGGGGGCTGGTTCTTGCGAAGGTCAGAAGTGGATCGTGTTCATAGCCCGAGGCCTGGAGGCTGATGGCGAGGGCGCGATTAAGTGCCTGTCAGAGCCGGTGATTGATGGCCCTGCCCTGGCGAAGCCGAGCCGCGGTGGGAACTTCCTCCAAGGCAGATGGAGGTGGGGAGCCCAGGTCCCTGAGAGCGGGCGTCATTCTGCGCCACCAGCTAGAGGGAGAAGCAGGACCGGGGCTCCGAGGACAAAAGCCAGACCCCTCTGGTGAAGCAGGCAGTGATCTGAATCTCCCAGCCGAATGGATGGCGTGGCGCTCGGATCCGCCACGGGAAGGTGGGTCGTGGGGGGAGACGAGGAGCAAAGCCTGGACTCTGCATCCTTGGACATGCGCTGCTGCTGTGCAATCCGGAAGCTTGCTGGGCTGGAGAAGGGTTCTGAACGTTCTCAGAACCCGACCAGGAAGTGGACTGCACCCTTGTGTCCGACTAGCCTCAGAAGGAAGGTGCGGGGCTTGCTTTCTCTGTGGTACGGATTCTAGAGGGACAAGTGGGAGCCGATTCGGGGAAGGCTAAGTACAGGGGGTGATCAGCTGATCTTTAAAACTCTTCAGTAAACATGAGAAGAGGTTACTTGGAGGGGGCGGGCGGACGGGATCGGGTGGGGTTTAGGGCTCAGGGAGAATGGAAAAGCTTTGGGAACAGTCTCTGAAGGAGCCAGTCAGAGGTGAATACAAGTTTTTGCCCCGCTGCGCTGGAGGATCCGCTGTAATTAGATCGCATAAACTCGTATGGAAAGCAGTTGGCATCCTTGAGTGACTTCTTACCAGCAATTCTCAGGCCACGGGGAGTGGAAACAGGGACAAAAGCCTTTGAGGTCTGGCCTGGACTGGGCTCTTGTAAAGCAAATATGCTTGGGACCTAGGGGCAGGGATGATTCAGACGAAGGGTTTTCTGGAATGACAAGTCTCAAAGTATAAGGTGAGTAAGGAGGCAGATGTTGCCAAGAGGAAATGGATAAACCGGGAAAATAGGGCGTAATTAAGTAGCCAGTGGCCACAGAGGAAGAAACCAAAGATTGGCCACTTGAAAGGTCAGAGGGGAGTCTTCAGCTCAGTGGGCTAAAGACCTGATACTGTCTCCGTGAGGATGCGGGTGTGATCCCTGGCCTCGCTCAGCGGGTTAAGGATCCCGCATTGCCGCGGGCTGCAGCATACATAGGTCCCAGATGCGGCTCGAATCCGGTGTGGCTGTGGGGTAGGCTGCAGGTACAGCACCAAATCGACCCCTAGCCTGGGAATGGCCACAGGCCACAGGTGCGGCCTTAACAATTAAGAAAGTCAGAGGATTGTGGCCGGAGGAGAGAATTGATGAGGGCCAGGCCGTGGCCGTCCTGCTGAGAAGCCGCAGTGACGTGAAAGCAAAGCCTATTGGTATTGAGGTCCAGACGCCAGCGTGGATATTGAGGGGACGGTTGCACTACTGAGCAGAGGAGGTGTGTCCAGAGTAGGTAGAGAAACTGCCAATCCAAACACAGAAGCCTCGAGGGCCGGAGGAGGCTGTCGTGGGGACTGGATGTTTGGGGAGGCTGTGGCATAACGGAATGGCGCCGCCTTGGAGGAGGAGGGCAGGGGCGAGTGATGTGGCAGCGGGGGTCTTCGGGGAAAGGTATTCTGTGTGTTGGGCTGTTGGAGCAGAATGGGCTCTGCTTAGATGCTGAGAAGGGCTGGTCACGTCCTGCAGGAGCCAGGATTCCGTTGATGCTGGAAGCAGAAAGACAAGTCGAGAATGCAGGGTATGTAAATCCCCTGAAAACAGCTAGGCTGGAGGTGACAGTACACACCAGTGGCTGGAGGCCATGCTGGGCCTTGGAGATGGGGCAGTGGAGCTGGCCTGGCCGGCGGCTGTGGAAGGCTGCTTTTGCATTCAGAGAGTGGGACAGTACTTACGAGTGACAAGGACCAGGGGTGATGGTCATGAAAGCAGGAAGCATGTGCTCAACAGTTAGGAGCTGGGAGAGAGTAGAAGCTTTGTAATCAATGGTGCATGTGAAGTTAAGCAGCCCCAAGTTGCTGATGAAAATGCTGGTGAGTCCAGCTGAAATATCTACTCAGGAAGGTAGTGTGACCATTGGAACCCCGGCAAGAACAGTTGGAATGGCTGTTGGAACTTGAGTGCAGCCAGTTATACCATTCGTGTGACCAGTCACAACCTGGCAGTTTAAGCAGCCGGAGGGGTTTTTGGCAATAATGGAAGCAGAGTAGTTTCCTAGCTTGCAAGAGAGACGCCTTCTGAGGCTCTTTTGAATCCCACCAAAGCGGCATCTTGAATGCTGGTCAGTAGACATTTGCGTGAATATCAGGTTAGGCCGTGCACGCCCTCCTCAGCAGGGGCTTGTAACTCTCCTATCCCTCGGCCTTAGTGTCTGGTAGGTTTTTGTTTTTTTGTCTTTTTAGGGCTGCGGTTGCGACATATGGAAGTTCCCAATTCCCAGAGGCAGAATTGGAGCCACAGCTGCCGGCCTACGCCACAGCCACAGGGGATCTGAGCTGCATCTGCAACCTACACCACAGCTCATGGCAACGCTGGATCCTTAACCCACTCTCGAGGCCAGGGATTGAAGCCGTGTCTTCATGGATCCTAGTTGGGTTTGTTACTGCTGAGCCACGATGGGAACTCCTGGTAGATATTTTAAAACATACTCACTGAACAAATGATCAAAGTCTCGTGGAAGAAAAGTTCTCAGTTCTCAGCACTCTGGAACCATCGTTATCATCCCATGGACCTTGAGCTCTGGAATTGCTCCTTTTCCTCTTTGCACTGGTGGCTGGGAAGCTCACAAACACATCACACTCCATCTCTAGCTACTTGAGGGTATGAGTTGAATTTTTCATTTTAATTTTTTAAAATGAAAGATTTATTGGGAGTTCCCATTGTGGCTCAGTGGTTAGCGACCCTAACCTGTATCCATGAGGACACGGGTTTGATCCCTGCCCTCAGTGGGTAAAGGATCCTGCGTTGCTGTGGCTGTGGTGTGGGCCTGCAGCTACAGCTCCGCTTCAGCCCCTAACCTGGGAACCTCCATATGCCGCAGGCGTGGGCCTGAAAAAATAAAGACATAAATAAACAAAAATAAATTAAAAATTTATTGGAGTAGAGTTGACTTGCAATGTAGTGTTAGTTTCAGGTGCACAGAAAAGTGAATCAGTTACACGTATACTAAATCCATTCCTTCTCAGATTCTTGTCCATGCAGGTTATTAGAATATTGAGTGGAGCTCCCTGCACTGTTGGGTGGCAGGTTCTTGTCAGTTCTCTGTTTTATGTGCAGTAGTGTGTAGGCCATGAGTTTTACACCAACGATCATTCTGGCTTCGATTTCTTTCCCTACTTGCTTAATTTGCTTGGATCATGTGTATTGGCAAAGCCCCTGAAGTCATTTTTGGAGAGCAAAGCGGGTAGGTGACAGGATGGAGAGAGAGACGCAGAGGTGGCGGAGGCAGAAAGGCAGGTGGGGGGGGGAGGCTGGGGTGAGAAGGCAGTGTTGAGGGGTGGCATCCTCCTCACCCGGGGACTGCTTCAGGGCCTTGTAAGGCCCGCATGGCCTTAGCACCAAGCCCAGCCCGTCGTACCTGCTCAACAAGGTCCTGATAGGTGGAGTGGCTGTTTCCTGGGCTCCGTGAATATTTGTGGATTGGCTTTTTTCAGTCTGTATCTTTAATTTCCGTTGGATTCTTGGACTTCTTCCTCTGTTTGGGAAGCAGCGTGATGCATCAGACAGAAATGAGTGTTGGAGCCAAACAGACCGGGGGTTGAAAACCGACCCTGCTGTTGACTGGCGTGTGCCCTTGGCCAAGACAGGCCGCTCTCTCTGGGCCAGTTTTTTCATCTGCAGCATAGGGGTGATGGCGTTTACTGCCCAGTCCTGGGAGCGCTTACTGAGGGGAGTGTGTGAAGTGCCCTGTGGTGTGTAGCCCAGAGGGGCCGCTTAGGGAATCCTTGCCCCCTCCCACCCCCGACATGGGACACACCGGGCAGCTGCTCATGACCAAGTGGCCCACAGTTCTGGCACGGGGCACCATGGCCTTGGCCCCACAAGCCAGCCTCCAGTCTGACTGGGCTCCTCAGCCCCTACTGAGTTCATTTTACTGAATTCTTTGGCTTCTAGATACTCATCCCCTCAGGTCAGCAGGTGGACAGGCCGCAGCCTGTCTTTCTGAGGTACGTGTGGCCTTTGGCCTAGGGAATCACGTACCCATGTTGAAAGTCTGTGTCTCGTGTGGTTTGCTGTATGATTAGAGGACAGTCCGGAGTCCGTGAGGTGGCAGCTCCGGGTCAGACCGCTGCGATCGCCGTTCTCGGACTGGGGTCGGGTCCCCGAGGCGATGGGAAGGTTTAGACCGTGGCGTCTGCTCGTCGGGCCGGTTCCTGTCCTAGTGCCACGCCGTGGTCTCCTCGCTAGGACCTGTGTGTCCTGCGTCTGCCACGCCCCAGGATTTGAGGCCTTTGGCCCGTGGAGAAATGTTACCCCTGGCCTTTGAGGGCCTCATAGTTGCTGGTTGTGCTGAGCAGGTGCTTTGCTTGTCAGCTTTGCTTTTTGTCTGATTTATGCTTATTAAGTGTATGAGTTAATGGCAGGTTGTTGACGACTGTTCTGGGCTTGGCAGGACTGCGGCTCACTTCTCCTGGTCTGTCCTCGTGGTGGGGAAAGAACAGTCGCCTTACTTACGTTCCAGCCAGGAAGTAGACATATCTCATAAATAAGACTCTAATATGACTGTGTGATAAATATCCACTGACTGTCTACTGTCTGTTCTTGCTCCCTTGTGGGGACATTGCAATGAGGTCTCACTGTGACGTGTGGAAAACTAGGCTCAATACTGACGGAGGCCAGGGGGTGATGTGGAAACTGTGGCTTTGAAAAATATCAGTCCCATAAGCTTGCTTGATTGATTGATTTGCTTGTTTTTGGGGGAGAGGATCTGCCGCTTTGCCTGAAAAATAGAGGTGGAACAGTTTCATTCGTCGAGCAGACCGATCCTTGTTTCTCTACCTGGAAGTAGTGACTAAGGACAAAGGGGGGTTTCTGAGAATTGGGGCTCGTATTGTCTCGCAGAGCAGAGGCGGAGCAGAGGGGCTGTGTCATCCCCGAGCGACCCAGCGTCAGCCCGGGCCTGTCCTCGGTCCGGCTGCGGCTCAACCGCAGACGTTTCCATGCACCGTGGGGGGCGCTAGAGCTGCTCGTGTTGCTGTGGAGGGTTATGACGTTGGGCTCCGTTTTCGCCTGCAGGAGTTGCTAAGTCGTACATCTCTGGAGACCCAGAAGCTCGATCTGCTGACGGAAGTGTCTGAGCTGAAGCTCAAGCTCGTGGGCATGGAGAAGGAGCAGAGAGAACAGGAGGAGAAGCAGAAAAAAGCAGAGGTGAGTGGGAGACATCACGTGCCGGGGGGACCCGTACTGTCCGAAGCTCCGATCGGGAGCAGCAGGCCGCGTGTGGCCTTGGGCTGCCTGGTCAACCCCAAGCCTGGCAGCCACCGGGCGCCAGAAACATCGATGCACTAGAGACGCAATGATGTGCTAATACCAAGTTATCAGGTTTTGCTGTGGCTGCACATTTCAGCAAGGCCCAAACCACCCACTTTTGGCTTTAAGGCTTTCGCTTCCCTCAAGCTGCGGACAGGGATGGGGAGGGGAGAGTGGCGGGGGAGGACCGGACGAGACCTGGGGGGGCCCAGGACGTCTGCTGTGAGCGCCGAGGTAGGGACCAGGTAGGGGATGACGTCGGCTGCCCAGCAGGCCACCGTCACTCTCCCGGGGTCTGGAGGCACCCTCTGTTCCCTGACTGCGTTTCCCGACCGGCCGGAGTCCTTGGGTCACGTGCTGCTTTTCTCCTGCTGCTGAGCCCACGCGGAGGCTCTCTCTTGGAGCGTGTTTTCCGTGTCTTGTCTTGCTCTTGCTCCATACTCAATTGACCAGAGCCTTTTGATGGATACATGTTTTGGGTCAATGTTGGGCTCCGAGCTCCTTGATTTGAGAGAGACCAGGCTGTTTTAACCCCAGGTCATCACCTTCCACGTGCTTCTACCTGCAAGTCCCTGTTTGTTTCTGGCATCGGGAGATGGGGAAGGAAGATCGCCTCAGAAACACCTTGGCTCAGTTAGAGACCTAACTGCTTAATCGCCCTTAGAACTTCAACAAGTCAACCACCTAACCCTTCTGAACTTGAATTTCTTTATCCGTAAAATAGGTAACCATGTGATGAGATAAGGAAAAAAAAAAATCACAAAAAAGCTAGGTCTGTGTCGCAGGGTCCTTTGCTTCCACGCAGGCATCTCTAAAACCTAAAGACGGATTTTGTTCTTTCGGTTAAATGCCAGTATCATCACGTCCTGACCCTGGGCACCTCTCTGTTTACTGGGTAAATACTGGTGACTGAGACACTTGTCATTCGTGGGGCATATTCCTTGCGTTGTTTTTGAGAGCCTGCCCATTAGTAAGAAGGGTAGTTGCCATACGGAAATTTATCTCCATTAGGCTGCGGGCACTATCTTCTAGTGACTCGGAGTGCAGGCTCGTGCAGCACATCTTCTGGCTGTAATCCAGGCTCAGCTACTCTGTAGCTTTGTGATCTCAGGCAAGTTATTAAGCCTCCGAAACCTTTGTTTCTTCTGTCAAATGGAGATAGTAATACTTGCTTTCTGCTCGGTGGTTCTGAGGGAGGAATGAGATAATGTATATGCATAATCCTTAGCATGGAGCTGGCCACATGGTTATAACGAGCTTTTATCAATTACTGACTGTGCGGTTAAGCCTGCTGGACATGGAAATACAGATCTAGCTGTGTTATTGCCCTCCTGCAAAGTTCACGCAGACCAAAAACTTATCTGAGTGTCAGTTGTTGATAAATGCTGCTGCTTAAATATTCAGAGGGAAGCAATGGAATTTTCTCCAGGTTTTAGAGTTATTTTACCCATATTTCCAGCTGTGTGGTCACACGTGGATATACTTTCAGGCTTGGAGGCAGAATTGAATAAACTCTGTCAGAAGGCCGAAAGTCGTAGAGACAATTCAAGCTGCTTAAGGAAAGAAAAAAGAAGGAAAGACAAGAAAGCAAAAAGAAGGAAAAGAAAGAGTCACAGCACTGGAAGGACCTAGAGTTTAAAAAGCTCGTATTACTGGATCCAGATGGCTTGACCATGTCGTTAGAAATCGGGCTGAGTGTATGATTCGGTTCTGTTCCAGCCTCCTTCTCAGGAAGGCCTCCCCACGTGGGGGCAGAGGTGGCCAGCAGCGCCTCTGCATGTTACCGGCCAACTCCTGCAGAGAGAGAGAGACTTTCTTAGGAGTTAGCAAAAGCCCCAGGATTGCATCTCACTGGGCCAGTTTGGTCACGTGCCCGGTTCTGAACCAGTCACTGTGGGGAACATGGACCCACGCATGGGCCTGTGTGTGTGTGAGAGAGAGAGAGAGAGAGACCATTGGGGAAAGAGCTGAGCCTGTTCCGAGCTGGGGCGGCCCAGTTTCTTTCTCAAGAAAGAAGGGGAACCCCCGCGTCTAGGCCAAGTGCCACCAAGGCGGTCATTTTTCCTTTTCCATAGGTTTACTTTTCAATCCGAATTTTTGTTTTCATTTTCTGGGAGGCTGTTCACACACGAGGCCACACAAACCCTGAGCTGCTGGCCTCAGTCCGACCAGATAAGAGCCCTTCCCAGTCGCTAGTACAAACATTAGGTTTCCACATGGAGGCATTTTTCAGGCTGTTCAAACTTGTGATCCTCAGCAAACAGCCACATGACCTGAAACAACTTTCTCCTCCTTGCCATTAAACATAACCTTTGCTAGTGTGCCAGAACCTCCGCCGCTCTTGGTCACTGGAACAGCCGAGGCTTAAAACCAGGCGGAGGACTCTCTAAGCTGCCCCATTGTCACGTGCGTGGAGGTGTTTGGGCAGGAGGCTGGCCAGCTCAGGTCCCCAGAAGAAAGAGAACACTGCTTTCCGTCCTTCCCTGCCGCTGTGGGTCCTTTGAATGTGCTTAGCCTAAGGCCTGATTACTTGTGGTTTGAAAGAAGCAGGAGGTTTTTTTCCTGCAGTAGCTAGATCTGAAGTAAACTCCTGTCCGTGTAAAAAGCTCAGGCTTTTTTTATCCTAAGCCAGTAGCATCGCGGTGACTACAGATTTGGTCTATAATCCCGAGGACTTGGAGGTGCACGTTTCTTGTTAAGTGGAGAGAAGCTGGCAGCAGCCTTGCTCAGGCGTCCGTCAGGGGTGGCCTGGATGGGACGTGGGTGAACACCAGGGTTCCTGTTTTCTGTACCTCTTCTCCTGGCCTTGGGCCATGGTTCTGGGTCACTGCAGGGGACCCAAGATTGGCCCAATTAAATTTTACTCCTGAAAAGCAGGACTGTAGGGAAAGTGACCCACATGGAAAGTAAACACCACCATCAGGAGAGTGGAACCTGAAAGAAGGCGACCCAGAGGCAAAGCACTCCTTCTGTGGCGCACCTGTCAGCGCGCGTCCCTTGGGGGATCTTTTCAGAGGAGGGCATCTGGCTTCCCCAAGCACGGGGCAAGCAGGGGGCTGAGGTCGGACGGCTCCGACACGTACCAGAGCAGCCCTTCCAGAGGGGGGCAGGCACCCAGCATGTGCTGGAAAGTGGGGCCGGCCCAGTTGATGAGGGGGATAGCCCAGCGCGTGGAGAACCGGAAACCGCCCCCAGGATATTCTTGGCAGCAAGTGGACTGTCTTAGAGCACAGGTGGGGGGGGGGGGCGTACTTTCTTCCTAGGGCTGAGGCCATGCAATGGAGGGATTCTGACTTCTGAACCAGGGGCAATTGGAGTGATAGACTCGGAGTCCAGAGCAAAGGCTGGGGCGATTGTGTTTGCTCCGAGAAGAGCTGGCCTGACTGGGAGCGTTTTATTAGCCTTGTTTTGATTTTATTGACTCATTTTTGTTCGTATAGGAAATATACTCCAAATTCAAACGGTCTACACAGCAAAACCTCTCCTTCCATGTCTGTGCCACAGCCCACAGTCAGGCTCCAGTATTATCAGCTTGTTTTGTATCTTTCGGAGTTATCTTAGACACGGACAAGCATATTCATGTGCCTAAGTTCTTTCCTTCGTTTTTATACAAATAATACAGTACTCTAGACCTTTTTAAAGTTTATTTATTGAGCTGTAGTTGATTTACAATGTTGCGTTAATTTCTAGGGCACAGCAAAGTGATTCAGTTATGTGTGTGTGTGTGTGTGTGTATACATTTCATATTCTTTTCCTGTATGATTTATCCTAGGATGTTGCATGTCGTGCCCTGGGGACCTTGTTAGTTATCCCTTCTATATGCTGTTTGTATCTGCTGATTCCAAACTCTCACTCCATCCCGCCTCTACCCCCCTCTCCCTTGGCAGCAAGTCTATTCTCTGTTAGACCTTGCTCTCTCTCTTTTTTTTTTCCCTTTTGGGCCACACCTGCGGCACATAGAAGTACCCAGGCTAGGGGTCAAATCAGAGCTGCAGCTGCCAACCTGCACCACAGCTCACAGCAACACAGGATCCAGCAACACCGGATCCTTAACCCATTACGTCAGGCCAGGGATTGAACCCGCATCCTCAGGGATACAACCTGCTGAGCCACAACGGGAAGTCCACAGCTTGCTTTTTTAATTGAGCAGTCATAGAGTTCACGTCATACCAAGTACATTAAAAAAATGTACTTGATATTCATACATCTTTATACTTGCATTTTATAGTCATCTTTATACTTGCATATTATTTCTCTGTCTCGGCCCTCATTTATTTAACCAGTTCTCTTTTGGTGATTATTTGTTTCCAAGTGTTTGCTGTTCCAAGCAAGGCTGCTGCGAGTAACCGTGACCTGTGCGAGGCGGTTGAAGGGTCAAAGGGTACATGCACTTGAACTTTTGACAGGTAGGGAGTCGATGTTCCCACCAGCGGTGTGACAGCCGAGCGTGAAGGAAGCCGGAGAGAAACAAAACCTGTGAACAAGTTTAACAGGTGGGATGGCGTGGGAACGACTGTGATCATGGGAGGTGCCCAGTCGTTTCATGCAGAAAAGAACCTTAAAAAAAAAAAAAAAAAAAACTTTGATGGTTGGCAAAGCAGGAGCAATAAACTAAGTGAGTCGAGGTTACAGAACAGTGATTGAAACCTTATAAATGTTACCTGGACGAGACGACATGGGACCTAAGAATGGAAACACCACTACAAGAGGCTCTGCCCTGTGGGAGAGAAACAGACCCGTTCAGAGGAGATGTGCCAGCCCTGGAGACAAAGAATTGTGAAAATAAGGTGACGTGCCAGGCCCGAGGATGGGCATGCTGGAAAACGGCACCTCCACGTGCATGGGGGGCGGCGAGAGTGTCCCCGGCGTGCCGGGCATATCATAGGGTCACGTGGAGCAGAGGAGGCAGGCAGGTGCACTCCCGGTACAGTCCCAGAGTGACGGGGACAGATAGCAGTCATGGGGGGTGGGGAGAGAGTTGGGGAGCTCTCCTCAAAAGCCCCTCTAGCTAAACACGGACGTGTTCCAAAGGTTGGTCCCCCCCCCCGCCCATTTATAGTTTCTGCCTGGAACCTAGAGAAAGACACCAGGAAAGCTGCCGCTCTAGCTCTTGTGCTGAAGCAAAGGGAGAACCTTGCTTGCGCAGTGAAAGTGCTGGGCACCTCGAGAGCGCGGCCACGGTGCTCGTGAGCGTTCACCCCAGGGAGGGAGGGGAGGCTCGACACAGCAGACACGCGCTATAGATGCTGGTTGACCAGGCCTTGGAAAGCTCAGGAGTGAAATAGCAGCCATGACTCAAGAATACTGAACTACTTAAAAAGGTAATTCTGATTATGTGACCTCATGAGTAATACCAGTAAAAAGGAAACGCCTAGAGGGTACCTCGAGAGAAGCTGGTTTTCAGAGAGGCTTGTGTGGAAGATAGAAAGGTCACAGAAAGTGACCTGCACAACCAGCATCAGGACGGGCAAAGCCGCCGAGGCCAGTGGTGAGGACAGTAGAAAGAAAGGCTTTCCGTTAAAGCTACGTTCTTGATGAGATCAAAGAAAGAATGGGCTCGGCCCCACTGATGCCTCTGACAGGTGCACAGAGCTCCGCAGAGACAGCGCTAGACGGTGACTCCTCGTGGCCAAGGCCAGCCGGGCAGGGACCCTCAACCCTTGTCGGGCGTCTGAGCTAGATCGTGCCTGCTTGACGTCACTAGGCTCGTGCATCTCTGTGTCTTGACCCAGGCAGAATTATTCCCTCACTCGGCCCGAAAGCCCCACGCTCCTGCTGGCTTAGCACCTGCAGCCTGTTGTGGTTGTTATGTGTGTGTCCCCCCACTCACCTGGGAGCACCATTGCTTCCTGAGGCCTTGGATCCCTGCAGAGCGATCCCCGGTGTCTGTGGCGTGGATACAGGAAGCCCAGTAGGGCTGCTGGCGCGAGGGGTTGGGAACTGAGCAGGTGTGGCCTCCAGGGGGGCAGTTATTTTTCCAAAGCAGCTGTCAAGGCCAGAAGGCTCTTGAAGGTACCAAGGAGTCAGGCTTGGCGTGGGGAGTGAGGGAGAGCTTGGGGTTGGGGCCGCAGCAGCGTGCGTGCGTGTGGCCCTGTGCGCGGGCGACGACGGCGTGTTTGGGGAGGGAGGTAGCGTGTGCACACGGGCGTCTGCAGAAGGGACGCGTCCGGATGTGGGCCCGGTTCCGCTGTGGCTGGACTCTGGGCCCCAGAGGCCCACGTGCAAGGCCGGCCCAGGGGAGTGTGGCTCAAGGGAGCTGCCGGAGGGCTGTTCCTACTGCAGGCCAGGCCCGAGGAGCGGGTGGCGCAGGCGCGGAAAACGCCGCTCTTTTGGTTCCTGCGGAGGGCGCGGCTCGGCGCAGGGACTGCGGGGCGCCCTGCGCTCCGCCCTCCGGCTCTGCCCCGTGTCCGAGGGCTCCCTGAGTGCTGAGCGCCCTTCTCTCCTCTCTCTTCCTTCCTGCAGTCGGTTCTGAATGTGATCAGTGAGCTGCAGGAGCAGATGCGTGGGCTGCAGCTGGACATCCACAGGCAGATGCAAGAGCGCCTCGTACTCAGTAGGGAGCACCCTGAGGAGGTGGCGGCCCGACCCCAGCCCTGCAGCCGGGCCTGTGCCCGTGGGGAGGGGTCCCCTGTAGGAACCGCACTTAAGTATCCGGGAGCATGCGTGTGGGGAGCATCTCGGGGCGGAGGGGCCGGGTGTCTCCTAACCAGAGCAGTGTGCTGTGGCCTAACAGGGACCTGCGGTGGCCTCTGGGCAGGGCTCGGGCCTCGCTGCCCTCGGACCGAGCTGAGTCCATGACCCTCGCTGACCAGGGTCTGAGCGCGCGAGGCCAACCCTCCGCCAGGTGGCAGCCCTCATCTCCCTCCGGCCTGGGCATGAGGCGTGTCCGGCGCCCCGCGTGATGGGGGGTTTGTGCAAAAGGAGGGGCTTCGTGATCGCCCCTCCCCGGAGCGACTGAGACGCTCATTCTCCTTCCTGGGCTGGGAGGTGGAATGAGATGTCATCTCAGGTGACTTGTTCTTTTAATTTGAGAGAAAACAGCATTCTGAAAGAATCCTTTCAAGTGTGTTTTTAAAGCGGCTTATCCCCAGTGAGAAAATAGAACCCAGGGTTCCATGCGCTGTGGCCGTTGCCATCGCATGAGTGTCTAGAGAAGTTCGCCCGTTCAAGGGAGAACATCACGGGGTGTCACGGCCTCTGGACCCGGTGGGTTCATCTGATCGGGGTTCTGGAGTGGGCCCCTCACACGGGGGTCACCGGGTCCTGCGTGGTGGCAGGTACACAGAGGTGGCCTGTGTCTCCAAGGCCCTCCCTTAGGACTTGCAAGCTCAAGGGAAGGGCGAGTTCTCAGTAGCCAGGTCACCGTAGCCAGGTCTGTGGGACGCGGCCGTGCTTGGTGCTCAACTCTGGAACGCCGGGAACATCGCTACCCAGACGTGGGCGGGAAGGGAGGGCTCAGCGGGGAACCAGTGAGAATGAGAGGTGGGGACAGCTCTGGAGAGGCTGCTGGGGCGAACCCCGTGTTGAGTGTCTGACCCAGAGAGGTTGCAAAAGAAGTCACGTGTGCAGCGGTGTGGATAGCCTGTCACAGGCAACAGGCAGCTCAGGAAGAGGATGCCCCAAAGAGGCCATGAGGGCTGGGATGTCACGCTCTGTGTCCCCACAGCTGTAGCTCCTCAGGAACCTCCTCTTCCGGTTCTGCCCCCAGCAGGCCGGGTGTCCCCTCCGGTGGGGCCAGAAATGGTCTCAGAAAATGATCCTGGATCTGCTTGCAAGTCACCCTAGGTCTTAAGTCTGATGTGGCAGATCTCAGAGGCAATAACCGTGGCTCGGAGGACAGCTTTTGTTTGCTTTTTATGCACGTGCGGCGTATGGAGGTTCCCAGGCTAGGGGTCAAATCGGAGCTGCAGCCGCCGGCCTACACCACAGCCACAGCCATGCGGGATCCAAGCCGCGTCTGTGACCTACACCACAGCTCACGGCAACACCAGATCCTTAACCCTCCCAGTGAGGCCAGGGATCAAACCTGCAGCCTTGTGGATACGAGTTGGGTTCATTACCACTGAGCCATAGTGGGAACTCTGACTTTTCTCTCTCTCTCTCTCTCCTTTTTTTTTTTTTCGGTCTTTTTAGGGCTCCACCGTGGCACATGGAGGTTCCCAGGCTAGGGGTTGAATCAGAGCTGCAGCTGCCAGACTACACCACAGCCACAGCAACACGAGATCCGAGCCACATCTGTGACCTACACCGCAGCTCATGGCAACGCCAGATCCTTAACCCACTGAGCGAGGCCAGGGATCGAACCCGCAACCTCATGGATACTAGTTGGGTTCATTACCACTGAGCCACAACAGGAGCTCTTACATTTTTTTTTTTAAAGGGCATTAACAAATGTTCGCCTTAGCTACAAGAAAATCATAGTAAATAATCCCCATGCAATCCAGCTTTCTGGTGGATCGTCTCAGAATGCACAGAGCTCCATGCCAGTTAAATGATGGCTTGAGTGTTACGTGTTCATCCATCCAGAGTGATGCATTCCCACCACATGCCAGGGGTCAGCAGAACTCATGGCGTTCGCAGTGGAGCAGGAGACGTAGCCATGAGCCGTCACACCAGTGCGTGTTTAACTGCAGACGAGCGAGGAGGCTCTAACAGGTGTCACCAGAGTGGCAACCTGGTCAGGTGTGGAGGCGGACACAGCCTAGTTGAGGGAGGCAGGAGGGTGGGCAGGGATGCACCTGGCAGGTAGTTCCAGAGCGAGGGGGCAGCACGCGTGAGGTCCCGAGGGGGGAAGAGGCATTAAAAAGTATCAGGCGTGGTTGGATCATAACCAGAGGGAGAAAACGATGCCAGAGGCAGGCAGGGCGCTGGGTCGGGCCAGGCTGTGTGGGTCGTGGGGTAGAGTCGACAGGACCCCCCCCCCCCCCCCCCCGTGGTGAGACTGTCCAGGCTCTCGAGACCACCTGCTGGGCCAGGGTCATGGGGATAAGAGCTGGAGAAAAATGGGCGATTCCCGTGATGCCCTTGGAGGCAGGAGAAACAAGACTTGGGGTGAGGTGCAGATGGAGAGACAGGTGGAGACGCCCGGCCTGGGTGCCAGGTCCTGGCTCAGGTGACCAGGTGGTTGGAGATGCCATTTAGTGAGACAGGCATGTCCAGGAGGGGGGGAGGAGGTGCCGTGGGGCCCATGAGATGCCTACGTGCCACCCACGTGTTAAGTGGGAGGATTGCTACCTGAATCTGGCGTCTGGAGCCTCTGGGGAAGCAGCCGCTTTTATGCTAGTTTCTTTCGGATAGAGACCACTTAGCAGCACCATTTCCTTTAACAAGGAGCCCAGGTTTGGGACAAGGGTGCTGAGTGCTGTCTTACTGAAGGGGTTCCTTAGAAGGCTGGGGCCCAGGGGCCCGAAGCTCAGGCCTGACTCCCAGCTCCCCGTGGACAGCTTTGTCCGTGTCCCTCCCTCACTCAGCAGCCTGCACTGGCTCTCTGCTCTCCAGAGAACGGCATCAGCGGGCCTTATGTTCTCAGCCCCCTTATCCTGGCGGCCTCGCGTCTGCTCAGTGCTGCCCGTCCCCCGCTCCAGCCCAGCGGGCCGTCCTGCTTGGTGCCTCCCGTCCACTCCTGGATGCCTCCTCCCTCCCCTCAAGCCACTTCTCCTCTGAACTGGAACCCCCGGACTGGGCTCTACAGGTGCCACGTAGCGTCTGTCCGTTGGTGGTGTACCTCTGTCCTCCCGGCTGTCACTGCCTCTGGGAAACCCCTCTGGATCGCTGACCGGCCCTGGGTTCCTCCGCCCAGCACAGGGCCTCCCCGAGTGCCTGCTTCCAGCCCCTTCGCCTGTGGGAAGCCGCCTCATGTCTGCCTCTCTGTTTTTTTCTGCTTACAAATCCCCCCTGTCCTGCCCCCTCCATGTCCTGCCCCATGGGGAGCACAGGTGTCAGAAAGGGGTGGGCAGAACAGGCTCTAAAAACATTTTCTGTCTTTTGTCTGGAACTCCCAGGCCTTTGTTTTTTGGAGTTTTTTGTTTTGTTTTTGTTTTTGTTTTTGGCTGCCCGGCGGCATATGGAGTTTCCAGCCAGGGATCGGATCTGCGCTGCAGTTGCAGCCTACGCCACGGCTGTGGCAATGCTGGATCCTTAACCCACTGGGCCAGGCTGGGGATTGAACCTGCGTCCCACGGCTCCAGAGATGCTGCCGATCCCATCGCCCCACAGTGCAAACTCCATGGCTTTTGTTTTGAATGGGCACACGCCGGGTCCTGAAACAAGGACTGTGGTTAAAGCTTGGAGCCCCAGTCTGTAGCCTGGCGTCGGGGGCCCCCGCTGGGCACCCCATGTGCATGTGCTTATCCAGCGCCATAGGTCCGGGAACCTTCTGCTCCTCACCCACCAGGCTCTCTCTTCTTCATCCCTCTAGGAGTTACTGCAGGAGCTCCGGCACCTCAAAATCAAGGTGGAAGAGTTGGAAAACGAACGGAATCAGTATGAGTGGAAGCTGAAGGCCACCAAGGTAAGAGGCTGTCCCGACGGCCGTGGAGAGGTGCCCGCCCAAGGGGGGCATCTGCCTGAACCTGAGCAAGGGACATCCACCCCCCCGTGTGCCCACAGCGCAGGCGGATACGTTTAATCCAGGAGGGTCTTCTCGGGAAAGCCCATGAGACCAGGAGCTGCCTCTGCCGGGTCCCCAGGCTGACACTGGGCCGAGCAGGGGCCCTGTGAGTGAGCGAGCAAGCGACAGGTCCCCGGGCAGATGGCTGCCAGTACTGTCCTGGCTGTGGCACATTAAGCTGAGCAGCCCCTAATCATCATTCTCTGAAACGAGATGTGTGTGTTTTTAGCACTTCCCCAAGATATGCTGTACACTTGGGATTTTTTTTAACCAAACCGTGTTTCTGTGGAACTGGGGAGCTTGCTCTCTTAAGGCCCCCAGTGATGCATTCCCGTGGGAAGTACGTTTTTCCCTCCCTCCGTTATTTCTTCGTTCCTCTCCTCTCCTCGTGGAAATGGATTCCACCCACAGTCAGTTGATTGATTGGGTCGGGACACTGTACTTAAAAATGGCGAATTTGCTGTCGCTTCAGTGTTAGATTTAAAACACAGTTAGACCTGGGGGAGGAGAGGGGTTGGGGGGGGCGGATGCTCTGAAACCCTGAAGCAGCTTTGCTGCCCAAGGAGTCAGCCGGTCAGGGCTGCCCTGGGCGGGTGCACCCCACCTTCCCCAAGGGCTCGGCGGTGCCACCCACTCGTGTGAGCAGATGGTCCCCTAGGCATTCTCCTCTCAGAAGTAACATCTGGTTTGTACTTTTAGTTTAATTTCTTCTGTAACTTTTAATGAATATATACCCAGTAATACTCCTTATAAAAAGTTTAAAGGGATAAAAAAATCACTCATGTACCATCCAGGAGCTACTGCTCTTAGTATTTCCTTCCAGGCATTTCTCTATTTGGTGTCTTTCTCTCTCTCTCTCTGCTCTTTCTCTTTCTCTCCGCCCCAACTCTTGGTGCTGAAAATTGATACACAACTTTGTACTGTGCCATTAAAACTCTGAACATGGTGTTCGGGGCTTTCTAGGGCTCTCCCGTGTTAAGGTAAAGAACGTTCTTACCTGTTTGACAGGCGAGGACACTGAGACACAGGGAAGTTAGGTAACTGTCCCAAGATTTTTCAGCGGGTCAGCAGCAACCCTAGACAGCCGCTTGTTTCCCCACAGCTCTGTTTTTATCGAAGGGTCCCTGTGTGTGTGCCTCCCTGTCCCCTGTTCTCGGAGCATTTTTCCAGGCAGCTCAGAACCCTCCCTCCCGGTGATTCCCTCGCATGAGCGAGTCCTGTCTGGGTGAAACCTTTGGACGGGTGCACACCGCCTTCTATTGTAAAACCAAACAGCTCTTTGAAGTCACCTGCGTGCTTCGCCCTGGCCTGTAGACCTTTGAGATTCGGTGGGTTATTTAATAACTACCAGGACTGGAGCCGCTCCTCGGGGCGAGAAGGGGTCAAGCCCTCTGCGCACACGTTCTCGTCTGGTCCGCGCTGCTCGTATGCCTCACAGTGGAACGCGTGCACACGTGCTGCCGCAGGAGTGGCAGGAGAGGGGGGACCATGTCCCAACCATGTCTGTCTGGACCAAGGGCAGCCCTCCCACCTCGGTGGCATTTGGGCTGCAGAAGGCAGGGGAGGAAAAGGCCCTGGTCAGGCAGGAGGAAGCAGGAGAAGGAGCAGGTGGATGGCCGGAGCCATGGCGGATTCAGAGTGGCCCGGAAGCACAGGGTCCCGGGGCAGAGGGGGCACCTCTGGCTGCTTACCTGGCACCTTCGCTCACAATCTCCTGGCATGTCCTGGGACTCAGTGGCCCTGGGCTCTGCCCTGAGGTGCTCGTCGGGGACTGGGGTCCCTCTGAGCTGCGAGGGCTCCTCTGTTGCTCTTCCAGGCTGAGGTCGCCCAGCTGCAAGAGCAGGTGGCCCTAAAGGACGCAGAGATCGAGCGTCTGCACAGCCAGCTCTCGCGGACCGCAGCTCTGCACGGCGACCAGGCGGAGAAAGGTAACCAGCCCGACTGCGACCGAAGGCACTGGCCCTGGTCCCGCTCTCATGAGCGGACGCGTGTGTCTCGGGTATGTGTGTGGCTGTGTGAGGAGGCATGCAGTGCGTGTGTGCACGCGTGCATGTGTGCACACATGAGCCTGTAAGAGGAGGCGTGCAGCGGGTGTGTGTGCACACATGAGCCTGTAAAGCCCAGCTCTTTTGGGGCATCATTGCCACGAACCCCTCCCCTGTTTGGAAGACTCGGCTCTGAAGGCTCCTCTCAGATGCGCTCTGACCGGCTCTCTGCGTGGCCGCCTCTGGAGCTTTCGCCCTGTCCCTCGACTGGAAGGACCTGTCTTTGTGTCGTCATCCAAGGGGCGGCTTAGCCGTTCGCTCAGTCACTGAAGGGGTCCCTGCTGGACGCTCACACAAGGGCCTGAGGTTACCAAGCAGATGCCCTATTTCTCAGCCTCCGGGTCACGACGTAAATGTCCCTTCTCAGAGGACCTTTCCCAGCCACCTGCCTCAAGTAGGTCCCCCAAGCCCATTTTTCTCAGACTCCGCCTCCTCCTTGTTTCTGGCGGAGCTCTCGTTGGAGTCGATCCGTGGTGTCTTTTGCGGGGTCCCCTTGACAGGCCGTCGTCCTCCCTCCAGGGCCGGGAGTGTCTGACTCGAGACTGAGTCCAGAGCCCCCCCCGCGGCCTTCAGCCCGTGGCTCCTGGGAAGGGTTTACCGAGTAAGCGGAAGGATGATAAAGGGCCTCTCGGGAGGTCAGTGATGAAAAATAGGGGGTACATTCTCAGATAGTCTCATGAGTGTGGGCGTAATGCTTACAGCTATTTGCCTTGTGTGCAAAGCGAGCACACTCCTTCCGACGTCTCCTCGTGCCCCCAGCTGCAGCACGATGCTGGACGGGGTGCCAGCCCCGAGGACTGGCCCCACCGTAGCCTCTGGCTTTGGCACAGCTTAGTGGGATCCCTGGCTGGGGTGGGGGAGCCGAGCGGCCATGAAACAATGGCTTCGGCTAAAGAAGGAGATCAGTGACCCCCATGCTCGCCCCCCACCAGCATCCCAAGCCACTGGAGTGTGTCACCTACCTGCCAAAGCCTAACGTGGAGGCCAGAGACCCCGGGGTGCTCTAGCTTGGCTGTGACGCTAACCTGGGACAGAGGGCTCCCCAGGCCATGACTTCCTGGCCAGGCAGGCTTCCCCCTGTACCCCTGAACCCCCACAGTCCGAGACGCGCAGGCCCTGGCCCTTGCCATCCTTAGGTACCTCCTGGAACGCGTCCTTGCGTCATTTGCTGCTCGGGTGGAGGTTCTTCAGGCTTCGTCTGGAGCCTACCAGCCTCCCCTCAACAAACTGGGCAGCAGAGTTATCTTCAGCCGCCAAGAGCCTAAGATAACGGGCCTGGTTCTGCGCCTTCCTCTGAAAATGAGTCCCTACGACTGTTTACACCAAGTCCATACGTCTGTTCTTCCTACTCTTGGGTGTAGCCAGCCTCCTGAAAGGAGAGGGGGCCTGTACACACTTTTGTCCCCTCGTCGCTGTGCCTTTTGCATGCGAGTGTCTCTGTCTCTTTGTAGTACCCAGTTTGGGGATGAGTGTAGGGTTTTTTTTTTTTTGTCTTTTTGCCTTTTTCTAGGGCCGCTCCCTCGGCATATGGAGGTTCCCAGGCTAGGGGTCAAATCGGAGCTGTAGCTGCCGGTCTATGCCCCAGCCCCAGCCCCAGCCACTTGGGATCTGAGCCACATCTGCAACCTTCACCACAGCTCACAGCAACACCGGATCCTTAACCCACTGAGCAAGGCCAGGGATCGAACCCGCAACCTCATGGTTCCTGGTCGGATTCGTTAACCACTGCGCCACGACGGGAACTCCGTTTTGTTTTTTGTTTTTTTTTTAAACTTAACTATGTGCCAATTCTTAGACCTCCATGGTTTAGGCAGAATGACTTTGGCCCTTGGTCTGGCTCTGCCGACGAGTTTGGGAAGAATTCAGGAGAGTCCCTGTTGGCTCCCAAGTGAGAGAAGGCCGTGTGTTGTCCACCACAGGCTGATGGAGACCCCTTGGCCCGCAGGGAAATTCCGCAGGTTTATGAAGACTTGAGTTTGTTTTCTTGACCTGCGGAGCGTGTCTGAACGCGTTCGCAGATCCGCCTAGACAGCGTCAGTCAATCTGACCGTCTCCTTCTAAACAAAGCCAAGTAGCCAGCTCTTTTGACATAATCGTTGTTTTCCTGTCTCCCTTCAGCCACAGATTTTATATTTTCTCATTTTAAGTCCTCCTCTGCTACCGTCCATGGGGCTGGATGCTTCTCAGTAAAACTCGTTAGCTGCCCGGGTACACCCCTACCCCAGGCATGAAGGACAAGTGTCTGTTTCCTTGTGGGAGGGAGGTTGTGAAAGATTTGGGGTGCCTCTGTCCCCTCTGAGTAAAGGGCATTTTGGTTTTTCCCCACACACATCTGTAAAGAGAAGACAAAATACCTGGTTCATTTGCTTAATAGTCCAACAAATATTTGATGAGACTGACTGCCAGCCACCACCCTGGGCTCTTTAAAGAGGGGAGGCAGCTCCCATGCACTGTAGTCATTTGCATGGAAAGTCTTAGCATCTTAGCTGTCTGCATTTACGGAAACAGTTCTTCCTACGCCTAAATTCTTTTAGATCAAGAAATTCAGCGTCTGAAAATGGGAATGGAGACTTTGCTTGTTGCCAATGAGGAGAAGGTGAGATGGCCCTGTCCTTTCCCCGACGACTCTCCTCCTTCTGTGTGGTCCCTTTGGTCCCTAGGAGTTCGGGCATGGCTGTGTCCATCAGGCCACTGACGCAGGGAAGTGTCAGGGGAACCGCCTCTGCCTCCTGGAGACTCGGCCCAGCCACCTGTTTTGGCTTTGATGCCTGGGAACTTTGCTGAAATGGAATCTCCTACAGGCAGATGCAGGCTGTGCCTGTTCATGCTGGTAGAGGGGAAAACAGCCCTGAGGTTGCTGCCAGCGTCATCGCTGCTGCTCAGATTCCTAGCACCCCTCGGCCGCAGTCCACCCGTCTCCCACGTGCATGGCTAGCCTTCCCTGCCTCGCACTGAATCCCCGCGTAACCACAGGCCAGCCCCCGCGGTAACGACAGTGTCTCTGGCAAACATCGGCCCTAAGGGTGACAACCCTGCATGTCACCGACGAGGAAACCGAGACTCCAAGGGCCAAGCAGTTTTGCTCGAGGTTGGGTGATGGTAGATGGCACAGCCAGGGTCGCGCCCCGGTTTATCAAACTCTGGGGTCTGCATGGCCTCCCAAGTCCCCCGCCTTTGCTGAAAGAAATGACCCCTCCTGGGACTTTGGTCTGTCAGGTGAGGAATGTCAGACGCCTCAGGGACAGGCCGGGTATCCGGGGAAATACGACCCACTGGGACCAGGAGGCAGGTTTCGTAGCGACATCGGGAGGGTGGGAAGACAGTGGGCTCCGCTTCTGGAAACGTTTGAGCCCCCGAAGGCCTTGTCCCACAGGGACTGTTTTCTGGTTAGAGATTGGACGTGGAGCTTCAGGTGCAGGCAGGCCCCTGGGAATCCAGGTTCTGGGAGGGGCCCTTTGGAATGTTCCGCGGGTCCCCCACACTGCATCTTCCCAGCGGGCCCAGAACCCAGCCTGGGCCCCCGAATGGCCGTGCCTCAGGTGCTGTGGTGGCTGACACAGCCCTGTGTCTGGCCCTGTGACAGGACCGCCGGATAGAGGAGCTCACTGGGCTGTTAAACCAGTACCGGCGGATGAAGGAGATGGTGATGGCGACTCCAGGTAAGAGCGGGTGGCGCCCGGGACCCACGGCTACGCGCACCGTGTGCGAATGGACAGACCGCAGGGTCCTGCCGTGTAGCACGGGGCGGTCTGCTCGATGGCTTGTGATAAGAGATGATGAAAGCGGCCGGAGGTGTCGCTGAAGAGCTGTCGCTGGGCTGTGCACCAGACGCTAACACAGCATCGCCAATCAACTCTACGTCAATTTAAAAAAAAGCAGGGGGGGGGGACTTACTATCTTCTCCCCCAAATAGTCCATCTCTGTGTTAAATGCAGGCAGCCCTGCCGGAAGAGCCTCCGTCTTCATTTGGAAAAATGCTCTAGTGGGAGCAGGGAGCAGGGTGGGGTAGGGGGAGCGGGCAGTGGGCGGGGGGAATGAGGGGGCGGGTGGGCTGGACGCTCCTGGATGGAGGGAAATGGGCAGCTGTGGATTTCCAGACATTTTATCAAGTGGCAGGCAGGGCAGAACTGCAGGGACTATACCGATTGCTGAGGACGTGAAGCCTTCGCCTTGAGCCGTTGGGAATGCCCACCCTGGGAAGGACTGTCCATCTTCCAAGGGCGCCTTGTAGAGCCAGTGAGTGCAGTCACATCTGGATCCAAGGGGGTCCCGTTGTGGCTCAGAGGGTTAGGGACCCAACGTCGTCTCTGTGAGGACACGGGCTCCACCCCTGGCTTCCGTTAGTGGGTTAAGGATGGGGTGTTGCCACAAGCTACAGTGTAGGTCGCGGATGCGGCTTGGATCCCGTGGTGCTGTGGCTGTGGTGTAGGCCGGCAGCTGCAGCGCCTCTTTGACCCCTAGCCTGGAAACTTCCATGTGCCGCAGGTGCGGCCCTGAAAAGAAAAAAAATAGTAATTAAAAAGTGGATCTGAAGTCCATGGATTAGAGCTTGTCCACATCCAGGAGAACCTAAAGGCCTCCCCTCTGACTCCAACACTTGGGGGAGCCTTCCTGGAGCCTCGGGGCACCTGGGTTCCCACAGGAAGTCACAGGGCGGGGACAGCTGTCGGTGCTTCTGTCTCGCTGCCCAGGCTGAATGCCACACTGCGGCAGCATTGGTGCCCTGTGGGCACTGTGGGCTTTGCGCCCAGCTGCCAGCCTTGCTGGTCACACCCTTGACCTGGCAGACACTGAGGGAGCAGCTGCTTCCCAGGAGGGGCTGCCCTGAGGGTGTTCAGGAGCCCCTCCTTCCAGCGGAGCTGCTGCTGCCTCCTGGGAGGAACTGACGCCTGGTCTGAGTTGTGGCTGACGGGCTGCCACCCAGGCCACCACCAGCCCTGCACATGTCACAGCCCGATTTCCTCTCCTCCTTTGTTTGGGATCTTGGTCAGGGCATTCCTTGCCTGTGGCCAAGAGTGAGACGGAACGAGAAGGTTGGAAGTGGGGCCTCCTCCCTGTTCCGCGTGTGAGCTTTGACCTTGGGGTGACCCCCCGCCCCGCGGCAGCCCTTGCCCGGGTGCCCTGCAGAGCTTGTGCGTCCCTTCGTGTAATGCCGGAGAAATCACGTGAGGATCCCGCGGAACAGTCAGAGGCTCCTGAACAAGGAGCCGTCATCTCTCCTGCCTTGACGCCTCCAGGCCCTGCAGAGAGGACCCTCTCCGTCAACGAGGAGGACCTGGAGGGGAGCTTCCGGAAGTGGAACAGTGCAAACAAAGGCCCCGAGGAGTCCTTTAAACCAGAGGTACTGCATCTGCTCCCTGGACGTGGGGCTTTAGCAGGCCCCTGGAGCCGGCCCTGGGCTGGGGAGGGTCTGGTCAGACACCTGCCACGGCAGTCTTGACAGGCACAAAATAAATCAGCCAGTGGCCCCCGAGGCCTGGGGGAGAGCCCTGGGGCAGGATGGGCGCACAGGGTACAGGCCTGGCTTCCTGTCGGGAGGGACAGTGTGGTAGCGGCTGACGTCCAAGGGTAGGAAATGTCTTTTTTAACTGCCTCCTGGCTTGTCTGAGCCTTTCCTCTCTGGGATAGAAGCTCAGCCCCCGCTGTGCTTCAGCTTACGTACCGCTGCCTCTCCAGCATCTGTAATGACGGCGGATGCCCAGGAGAATTCAACAGATGTTTGTTAAATGAGTGACTGCATCTTGCTTGTTTGGAGGGATAACTGTGCCTTTAGAAGTGATGCACCCCCATTTCACCCCCATTTCAATACCTGTGGAACAAAGGAACCAGATTTCCTTTGTTCTGGTTTAAAATCGGGTCCAGTTCTCTGAGTCTCTCTGGACTCAGTCTAGGTGCACGTTGGCCGGAAAACGCGTGCACAAGGGTCTCAGGGGGAGAAGGGGCTTCAGCCCAGGATCTAAATGGTTCTGGAAACTCCAGATTCTCAAAAGGATCTCAGTGCCAACCATTACACGTCAGATGGCTGAACAACAAGCCTTCCTGTCCGGCACAGGGAACTGTCTTCAGTCTCCTGTGATAAACCGTCGTGGATGCAGACTGGCCCTACTGTCCAGCACGGGGAACTGTATCCAGTGTCTTGGGGTAGAACACGATGGAAGATTGTGTGAGAAGAGGAACGTGATATATGTGTGACTGGGTCGCTCTGCTGTACAGCAGAAATTGGCATAACCCTAAAATAACTATACTTTAATATAAAAAATCACAATGGAAAAGAATTTAGGTATAGCGGAACCACTGCTGTACAGCAGAAATTAACACAGCAGTGTAATCAACTACAAGAAAATTTGAAAAGGGATCTCAGCGGTCCAGCTCAACCCTCGTAATTAATGGCAGAGCACAAGTGTCACCCAGTGGCCCTCTTAGGGAGTCAGCAGCGTTCCAGATGGCTGGCAGTGAACAGCGGTGACTGTCACTTGCTCGGCTCCTCTCAGGGGCCCCGTGGTGAGCACAGTGCATGACTCGCCTCACTGGCTCCTCATGACAGCCCATTGGGACTCTTCCTTTCTTGTGAGGAAGCTGAGGCTCAGAGAGGGGAAGTAATCTGCTCTCGGTCACACAGCAAGTAAACGGTGGCACTCGGACCTGAACCCCAAGCCCAGGCCTTTAACAGCTGTGCGTATATCATGCCAGGGTCCTTTCTGCCGTCGACCAAAAAGATGCTCGACTCTAGAGCAAGAGGCAGCCTGGGCAGCCAGTGATGCCGTGGGTTTGCCGCCTCATCCACCACCAGTAGCTCCTGTTCGCCCCACCGTTGATGTGCCTTTTCCAGCCCCGCTCAGCCCAGTCGCATTTCTCAAGATTCAGCTCAAGTGTTCTCCCCTCTGAGGCCTTCCTAACCTCCCCACCGACAAAAAGGGTCCCCTCTCTCCCCGCTGTCCCCTCTTATAGGTATTGATGTCAGAAGAACATCTCGCATTGATTTTTTTTTTTTTGGTCTTTTTAGGGTCTTTTTAGGCATATGGAGGTTCCCAGGAGAGCAGTTGAATCGGAGCGACAGCTGCCTGTGCCACAGCCACAGCAACGCAAGATCCAAGCCATGTCTGTGACCGACACCACAGGTCACAGCAACACTGGATCCTTAACCCACTGAGCAAGGCCTGGGATTGAACCTGTGTCCTCGTGGATCCTGGTCACATTCCTTTCCACTGAGCCACAACGGAAACTCCATTTTTTTTCTTCGTCTTTGATCTTTTGTCCTAATTAACTTATCAGCCTCCCCGACGGTGGCGGGGGAGGGGGGGTGTGTTGTGCTTGCCCCACGCCCAGCCCAGGGCCTGGCAGGCAGTAGCTGTTGCTCAAGTTTGTTGAGCGACTGTGTGAATTGTAGTATGGCTCGCTGTACTCAGAAATTGACTTGGGCTACCTTAGGTCAGCAAGGAGTGTTTTGAAAGGGTGTGTGGTGACTGACCGAAGGGAGAAGCCGAAGAACTGAGCTTAGAAAGGGCCGCGGGGGCAGCAGAGGCCCCAGGCGTTCAGGTCTCGAAGGGCCTTCTCAGGCCTCTGCTGCTCGGATGTCCTAGACCCTGGAAGGAGAGGCACCTTGGCCAAGGTTGTTGAGCAGATCCTCCTCTTGGGCATCTTAAGGCAGTGGAGTGGGCGTAGCGCCATGGCTGTGCCCGGGGGTGGACATGCAGCTCCTCAGAAGGCATCCGTGTCCAGAGAGGGGCAGGGGTGGCCGGTGGCCTCCAGGCCGTGACGGTCCTTTGTTTCCTGTGCAGCTGTCTCCGAGATGCAGCCCTCCCACGACGGGGCCACCTCCACTACCGCAGAAATCACTGGAAACCAGGTAGGAGGCGCAAGCACTCTCAGGACGCCACTGACATGGTGGGGGCACAGCCACTTTCTGTTGTCAGGGCAGCACTCCAGGCCCCAGCAGTGGCCACAGTGGGGTCACGGTGGTGGAGCGTCATGAGCCATCTTACCTCCTCTGGCTGCAGGGGCAGGGGGCCTCCCTTCCCACGGGTGAGGCCCTGGTGGGTCAGTGTCCTGAGAAAAGACCTGCCAGGGCTTGGAGCCTCGCCTGTGCCCCCCAGTGGTTCCTCAGGGAACCTCATGTGTGTGTCCCTTCCGACAGCCCCTCGGGCTGTCTTTCCTGCTCTCAGAGGGAATCTCGCCCTGTGACAATCGATGCTCCTCGGGCAGGACCAGGGCTCCTCGCGGGGAGGTTGGTCCAGCTGCTTTGGGGAAGCTTCACAGGGCAATGAGCTCATGACGGGCTGGCCTGTGGGGTCACTTGGCTGCTGCCTGACTGATTCCCTCGGAAATGAACCTGTTTCTAGTTCCCTGCATCAGCTCTTTAGAACACGCTTCCAAGTAACGGGGATCTGGGGCACCCCTGCCAGGAGCAGGCTGTCCTTGAGCCAGGGTGTCTGGGGCAGACGGCCGCACGCAGCGTGGAGGCCTCCCTAGAGTGGCGCTGAGGCTCCAGAGCCAGCACTCTCAGAGCCCCACTTTCCCGAACGCCGTTGTTCCCTGAGCCTTTAGCCCCAGAGCAAAGCAGCAGTATCGGGGAGGGCAGAATAAGAAGCTGGGTTTATGAGTGCACCCAGGAGGGCGTCAACACTGAGTGACTCACATTGACCGGACTCACACGAGACTAATGTACCCACCGACGCTAACGTATTCCCATGAGCGGAGACGCGTCTCGGCCAAGGAGGCTTGTCGGAAGGAGACCCTTGTGACTGCTGCTGGCGTTGCTGCTTCTCTTTTCATTCGGTGCCCCTCTCTGCAGAATGGCCCCCGAGAGAGCAGATTGCTCTGAGCAGACTGGTCGGGGCGCACCTTGCACCTTGGAGGAGCCTAGCAAGTGTGGCTGATGGGTTGGTCTCTGCTCCAGGGCGACAGCGGCTCCCGCCCTGGATTACTCTCGACGCCCAGACAGTGCAGTGTTGGCGCCTTGCCTCTCTTCTGACTCCACAGACACGGGCCTTTTACGACCCCACCACAGCCAGCTGCCGTCGAGCCAACCGAATTGAGTGTTTTCTGGCTCTTCGAGAAGCGCCAGGGGCTTTAGATTTGTGTCCTCAGCAGCACGTTGTCAGACCAGGCCATCCTCAGAGAGGGCCTGTGTGTCTTCTGAGGTGTAATGGCTCTGATGAGAGGGTATGGTTTTTGGGCTTTTTCTGACCTTGACCCTGAGCCCGAGGCAGACTGCTGGTTAAACCTGTGAGATGTCCCCTGCATGAGTGGTACCAGCATCGTCTTCCCTGGGAACTGTTTCCTTGCTGACTTTCCTTTGTGTTTTCCCAGGGCTCAGAGAAAGCTCTCCTGCAGTCTTGAAGACCTGAGAGGTGAATCTGTGGATAAGGTCAGCCCCTCAGTCTATCCGTGACGATAACTGGTTCCTTCTTTGTGCCCGGCACGGTGCAGGGACACACGCGCCAGTCCTAGTCCCTGCCTCGTGGGGTTGGGAGTGGGAGGTGGGGCAGGAAGTACGTGGACATTTTGGGCAAACCAGTCGGCTGTGGCTGAGGTGTCCTGGCTGCAGGGCACCTCAGGACACGCTGCCTGTTGCTGATGGGAGAAGCTGCTGAGGAGGCCCGGGGAGGTTTGGGCCAACGGTGGGAGCAGGGGGCGCTAAGGGAAGAGCCGTGAGTCAGATGGAGCCGGAGAGGTCCTCGGGTCCTGGCCCTGTGTCCCCAGGGCCCTCGGAAGTGTGGTGGAGCCGTTGAATGAGGACGGGATATGGGTGGAGTTGGCCCTGGGGGTGGGTTATGGGATAAAGTAGACGCTTGGAGAGGAAGTTTTTTAAAGAGACGAAAAGGACAGGAGATGGCTGTGTGCCCCTTACAGAGAGTAGCCCTTGACCCAGGTGGGTGACCCCTGGGCTGGAAGGGCAGGTCACAGGCTTTGAGCAGGAGGTGGTTGGGGTCCACAGACTTTGCTGCATCGACCCCTTGATGTCCAGCAGCTCGCCAGCCTCCCTGAAGATACAGGGGAAAACCAGCAAGGCTGGAGCCACTGGTGGCTTTGCTCTCACAGCCACGTGCCCCTCGGTCCCCGGTCAGGTTGCTGGTAGCTGCCCGGGAGTCTGTCCTCGAGGCTGGACAGGGACCCGTGTGTCCTCCACAGATGGTGATGACCTGACGTAAACTTGGGGGCGGGGGGCGAGCCCGGCAGACGGAGCAGGTGGTCCTGGGCGGCTGTGACTAACGCAGGTCTCTTTCTCTCCATGTCCCTGAAACCCTCCTTCCTGCCCTATAGTGTGTCGATGGGAACCAGCTGTCCCCAGTGGTAGAACCCAAGGTACATTAACTGCATGTCCCTGTCGGCTATGTGAGGCTGTGCTATTTGCTAGAGTCTTTTCATTTGGCAAGTACAGCTTTGGTCGCCTTAAAACATGTTACCTGCAAGGGGGGGACGGGGGGGGGGGGCGAGAGGAAAGATGAAGTGTCCTCTCCTGTTTTCTTGTCGTGTGTGCCCAGCTGGATCCTGTGCTTTCAACGCCATCATCTGTGGGGCAGGGTTTCTTAGTATCTCTCTGTCCTACAGGCTCTGAGAAATTCCTCTTTAACAAGGCAAGGTGGGAGGTCCCATCACGGCTCAGTGACTAGGATCCATGAGGATGCGGGTTTGATCCCTGGCCTTGCTCAGTGGCTTAAGGATCCAGCAGGGCCGTGAGCTGTGGGGTCGGTCGCAGACACGGCTTGGATCCTGTGTGGCTGTGGCATAGGCTGGCGGCTGTAGCCACGGGTGTCGCCCTAAAAAAGCAAAAAGCAAAACAAAACCAAGGCAGTGTAGAGCTGGTGGCTGAGGGGGGAAGTGTTAGGATCCCTGCACCACAGAGCAAGGTGTGCAGCTCTCATCCTTGCTGCGCTCAAAGTCATGGTTGAAAGAGACGGGAGTGCCATCCGCCACGGTGCAGGCCGTGTCTCGGACCTCCGTGGCTGGCTCTTGCTTCCCAGTGGCTGGGGGCTCAGGACACTGTAAGACGCCCTCGGTATTCCTTCCCCGCTCTGTCTGTCAGACACACCTCTGGTGCCCCCTGGAATGTGCTTCCCTGATCCGCCCTCCCCGCCGACACCACGAACCTGTCACCTCCCCGCCGCTGACAGCTCTAGAATTTAAGTCCCCGCCCCTCTGCGTCCAGCATCCTCGTCTCAGGTGCAGCAGTCACAAGCCTTTTAAGTTCCTGTTCGGTCTCCTCCGGATGAGCACGGGGCCTCAGTGCGTCCTCTACGTCGTGCCTGGACCACAGGAGCCTGGTGTTCTGGGTGCCGTGTGCCTCACGCCTGCCTCCATCCAGGGACTGATCTTGTGGTTACTGCTGTCCCTCCAGGCCCTGGGCGTATCGTGTGCTCTGTGCCTCTGTTTGCGTGCTGTCCCTGTGCTGTCCCCGTGTGCTCGACCAGAGGCAGGGATCCTTATTCTCCGTTTAGAAATGAGCCGATCCGACTCGGAGCCTGGGTCACTCTGGCTCAGGTGCGGGGCAGCCGGGTCTTCAGCTGTCAGCTGTTGTCACCTCCTGGCATGTCCGGGCCGTTGCTAAGATTCTTCTGGGGACCACAGGCACAGAACCGGCCTCGGGCATTCTGTGTCCTCTGGGGCGTGTGCTGACGGGGCACCACCTTCTCCGGCCAAGCATCCTTCCCTCCCGGCTTCTTTTCTTGGCTGAGCGGAGCTGAGCCTTTTCGTTGTCTTTCTCACGGGCCTGCGCGCCTTTAGCCCGCCCTTGGGGCACGTTCTGCCCTCTTGATGTCTCAGCTCCTCTGTGAGCTCCCAGGCCAGCCCTCATCAGAGGCCTTGGCTGATGCTGCCCTGCCTTAGGGGGCGTGTGTGATGCCACCAGCAGTTCCTAAGGGGCTTCCCACCCCACATCTCTGTGTGTAGAGTGGAGCTCGAGCCAGGCCCTCTAGTTCCTGAAATGTTTTAATGCTGCCTTCCCTGCAGGCAGTAGTCCCCGGTCTGAGGTGCATCTGAGGAACCTGAGATGCGTGTTAGAAGCACACACTCCAGGCGCCCTCCCTGAGGCCTGGGAGCCTGGGACTGGGTGTTTACAGGTGTCCCGGGGGGTTGCAAAGGAGCCTGTGGTTGGCTCGCAGCTGCAGACTTTCTGTACCTCAGGGAATCACCATGAACTTAAAAACAGTCCGGTCTCCCTCTCTCAAGGCTCCCGTTATTTCCAGCTCACCAGCCCGTGTCTTCAGAACCCCTCGAGAATTTTCCTGGCTCTTGCCATCTCGCTTCCTTCTGAGCTTCTTGAGGGAGGATGAGCATTCAGGGTTCAGTGACTCAAGATTTGTGACACTTTCTAGGACCTGGTGTTGTAAGCAGAGAGAATTCGGCATGGGTTGGGCGCTTGGCTGTCAATGAAACGAAACCTGAAAAGACGTCCCCCATTGCTGAAGTCCCCCATTGCTTTTCTGATGTGTCGGTTTTGAAACGGGTTTTGTCCGTCTGCTGCCTTTCTTCGGGGCCTAATCAAGTGGGTCCCTTGGTGACTTTCATTCCTCTTTTCACTCCGATGTGTTCCATTGCGTGGCCCTCGGGTTTGGGGCCTTAGGGCCGCCTGAATCCTTCCTGGCCGATAAGTGCAAGCCTTCCTCTCCTTTAAATCCCCTTGTATCTCTGGGACCCTTTCTGTGGCCGGGGTCCAGGCACAGGCCCCCCTGCACCGGGGCTGAACCTCGTGCAGGGCTGTGCTCCTCAGTTAGGGGGGGGGGCTCAGCGCTGGCACGTAGGCCTCTGGCCCCCTCTCTGTTGAAAGCTTTCCTCTGAGTGCCTGCTTCCTTTCGTGTTTCACCTTAACCTGATATTCAAAATAATTGTTATAATACATACATAGAATGGATGATACGCTGTGTTATAAAAATACAATAAAGCAACAGGTAGAGCTTTTATTGGAGTTCTGGCTTGTGTAGTCGGAGGGCTCGGTGGTCCATGGCTGTTACCGCTTTGAGCCTCTGAGCAAAATGGCAAAGGCGTCCCCTTGCTGCTTGGACTCGGTTGCAGTCAGCCCTCGAGTGGGGCTTGGCTGTGTCCCCATCTCACTGTGCGTGTGGCTTTGAGCAAGTTTCTCTCTTTCTCGGAGCTCTGGCCCCACTTCCTGGCCTGGATTGAATGATCTCTGAGGGGTCTTGGAATCAGCCGAAGGTCTTGGAAGACAGGGAGTGGTTCCTGCCTCCGAAGACGTCCAGACCGAGGGCAAATCCCTCTCTCTCTCCCCTTGTCTCTCCCTCTCCCCTTCCAATAGGACAGCCCTCTCCTGGCGGAGCACAAGTACCCCACGTTACCTGGGAAGCTTTCCGGAGCCACGCCCAATGGAGAGGCTGCCAAATCTCCCACGACCTCCCCACCTGACCCCGCAGGGAGCAGCCTGCCCAGGCTGAGTGAGTGTCCAGGCCCTGGGCTGGCGACCTCTGCAGCCGTGGCCTCGGCACTTCCGCAGCTGCATGAGGTCCCCGCACGGCCCACTCCAGGGAGCATTGGTGGTGGGTGGACGGGCAAGTCGAAACTCAGGGTGGTCCCACGTCCAGAGACGCCGGCTGGCTGAGCACGCTGCTTCCATCCAGAGACAGTTCAGCGCCCCGGAAAACCGGGGTGTGTGCCCACCTTCTTCCAGCTGCAGTTCCTACCGCCTCTCACTCCTCCTGTCTTGAGACCCCACCACCTTTCCTCCTTCCCTCCCTCCCAGACGCCCCAGGCCGCCCTCCCTGGCCACACCCGCCACTCTGTCCTCTGACCTGCTCTCTCCTGGCTCTGCCTTCCTCTCTGCAGCCTCTCTGTCACCAAGAGGAGGATGTCAGGTGCTCCTCCACGGGAGGGTGCTCCCTTAGAGAGTGGACTCCGTGGCCAGCGGGCAAGGAGGCCCGGCTGCAGGGACCCTCTGGGTGCTTAGGATCTGAAGCCGTGGAGGTCTTTGCCCAGCAGGCTGTGCGTCCCCAGTAGCAGCAGCAGCAGATCACAGGGCCCAGAAGGGAACGTCCTGGTCCTGACAGAGCTCTCCCTGCCCCCGACGCCCTCTCCCCAGCTGTTCCCAGAGCTGCCTTCTGCCCTTGGCCAGTGCTGCTGTGGGCTGCAGGGACTCCAGAGAAGCCCTGGGAAGAGTGTGTCCTAGAAACACTCTGACCATGGACTTGCTGAAGCTTTGGACCGTTCCAGTCTGGCCCCCTGAGCCCTGGCTCCAGCCTGAGAGCAGCGGGTGGCCTGGTGTATTCAGCCCCTGGACCTCCCCCTCCCTGTGTGTGCACGCCTCACCTGCCAGGTGGGGACACCAGGAGCTTTGGTCCTTCACATAGGGCCACCTCTCGCTGCAGTGACCTCGTAGGTCAAGCTCAGTCACGATGCCCCCCATCCTTCCTGGTGGGATTATTTTTCTTTCTGTTGGAGTTTTTCCCTCTTGCTCGATGACTCTTTTTTTATTTCTTTGCTTCCCTATAACTCTGCTGGGCCTCTCTTGCTTCTTCATGTGGCTTCTCTGCTCCTTGGTTGGCTGGAGGTCGTGGCCGGAGTGTCAGTGCCCCTGCATTAGGTACTGTGCCCTCCAGGTGAGGCGGAGGGAGACGCCCTGTTCCCGCCCCTGGCCCCTCCCCTCCCCAGGCGGTCAGCCAGGTGCCCTGCCCCCTCCTATGGCACCTCCCCTTCCCAACTGGTCATCCAGGTCCCGCCCCTCCTCTGGCCCCGCCCCTTCCCGAGATGTCAGGCAGGTGCCCCCCTCCCCCACTTGCATTCCAGTATCTCCCTTGGGGAAGAGAGGAAGCTCCTTGCTAGAGTGACCCTGCAAAGGCTGGGACCCCAAACTCTCAGTTTAAGACATTCTTTAGCCCAGATTTGAAACCTTAAGCTCACCAACTCTTCAGAGAAAGCCCGGGGTGCGCCTGTGCCCCGAGCTGCGCTCTGCACTCTTGGAGGCAGAGCCGGGGAGGCTTCGGACTCCCGAAGGGATGGCCCAGGCTGGGGGGAGATTTGCAGAGGCCGCGTCCTTCCTGTCATTCACACGCCCCTTCATTTTCCCTCGCAGGAGACACAGAAAGTGGTTGGGACGATACTGCCGTGGCCACTGACCTCTCCTCCACGTCATCGGGCACCGAGTCCAGCCCCCAGTCGCCCTTGACCCCAGACGGTAAACGGAGTCCCAAAGGCATCAAGAAATTCTGGGGAAAGTAAGTTGGTGACAATTGTCATCCTGTTGCTGGGAGTTAATACTCCTGGGGGCGGGCAGGCCCTGTTCAGGGCGATGTCCCAACAGCAGTGAACTGGGTCGGGTGTGGCGAGAAGATGCCGGGTTAGCTTTAGGGCGCAGAGACCGAGCACTAGGAGCCGCACACACTAAATACAGCTGGTTGCCTCCCGATCGCCCTTCTCGGCCTGGATCCATCCATCCCACAGACCCCGAGCACGTGGCCCACACCTACACCGCGTGTGCCCCGGAGAGACAGGCCCACGACACCAGTGGCTTCCTCCCGGCTCAGTCTGTGTCTTGAGAAATCTTTGAAAAAAATTAAGACATTTAAAGAAGGAGTTCCCTGGGTTAAGAACTCCCTGTTGTCAGGTGCAAGTTCGATCCCTGGCCTGGGAACTTCCTCATACAGTGAGCAAAAAAAAAAAAAAAAAAAAAAAAAAAAGCCAAGTACTTGCTGGCTCTGCTGACACAGTCTGCGAAATGAGGGGGCATCCTTGATATTGACCCCCCCCGGAGGGCGGCCCAGTCCCGGGGGCAGGGTGAGGATGGAGGGTCTGCACGAGAAGCTGTCATCAGTCTTGGTGCTGGGCCTGGGGGGGGCCCTGGCCTGGCTTGTGCCCCCCTGGGGGAGGGCTGCACTGACTCCACAGGCTCAGCCTGCCCCTGACAGACTCCCGGCTTCCTCTCCACGCAGAATCCGAAGAACTCAGTCGGGAAACTTCAACACCGATGCCCCAGGGGTGGCTGAGTTTCGACGAGGGGGGCTCCGGGCAACCGCTGGGCCGAGGCTCTCTAGGACCAGAGACCCCAAGGGTCAGAAATGGTAAGGACCCTCCAGTGCACCTACAAAGAAGGGTGTCAGATCCTGGCCAGGGCGGAGGGGGGACGAAGGCAGGGGCCCCGGCTGAGCGACTCGGCCTTTCCAGACACTGCCCCTGCTTCCCGATTGGTGCGCTGAGGTTTGGCCAGAGGTGCTGGGGCGGGAGCTGGGCACCCCGGCTCCGAGGACCCCCCAGGACCCCGCAGCTCTGCACCGCCTCGTCACTCTTGGCAGGGCCCTGTTAGGTTGGAAAGGAGCCTTTAAGAGCACAGATTCTGGCATCAGAGACCTAGGTTGGAATTTCTGCTCAGCAGCTTCCAGCTTCTGAGGGCTGAGCCCCGAGCCAAGCTGTAACTTTGCTACACGTCAGCTTCCTCATCTGTGAAGAGTGTGTGTGTGTGTGTGTGTGTGTGTGTGTCAAACCAGTGTGTGTTAAAGCTCTTAGGGGATCACAGGAGCTACCGCACGTCTAACCCCTGCAGGGGTCGCCTTCCCCAGGAGATCCGGACCCTGCCTCTGCGTCGGGCCCTCCTCCTCCCACACCGGCCTCTGCACAGGGTGCAGCTGGAGCAGTCATCCCTCAGCACCCACTGTACCAAACGCTCCTGGAGGGGGTTGGAAAGGGACCCCAGAGGGAAGTTTTACGTGGAGGTTCCCATCACCCCTCACGAGAGAGCATGAAAGAAGGGAGACTTTTCCAAAGGTGACCTGGTGGACACTTTCTGGTCACCAGCTTTTCCCCCGTCCTCAGAGCTCCCTGCTTCCCACCTGCCCGGGTGAACCTTTGCCTCCCGTGTTTTAGGAAAACCCCTCGGTCCCCTCTGCCCCCCTCACTCACCCCCACAGTGCACTGTCTCCAGCGGAGCAGCCCGCAGGTCTGAGCCCCTCAGCCGAGACCAGGCTTTGGGGCTTCCCGAGGATTGGACTGTGACAGGTGAAATGTCCCCAAATTGTGAAAAGCAAGGCTTGACGGTCTCAGGTTTCACCCGTCCGAGATGCCATACGCGGTGCCAAGAGCAGGTCGTTACCGAGTAAGACGTGCACAGCTCCCGTCTTCGTTCTGAGGACGGTGTGGTCCAGACCCCAGCAAAGCGAGAGCCTCGTGGGCGCACACCCCCCTTCCCCCCTCCCCCCCGGTTTCTAGGCCTCTCCGGGAGCGCCTGTGTACGCACGCGGGACCTTAGGCGGCCGTCCCCAGACCCGTCCTCCTGGACCTGCTCCCCCAGGATCGTGGAGTAGGGTTTTTACCCTTCGCCTCACAAGTGTAAATGCGTGAAAAGCGTTAGCTGTAGAGGCTGTTGAACCTAAGGACGTGGTCTGAGAAGGCAGAGCCCAGCTCAGAGCCATCGGACGCCCCCTCGTGCCTCAGTGGTAACAAACCATGTACCCATGCGGATGTGGGTTCGATCCCCCTGGCCTCGCTCAGTGGGTTAAAGGATTAGGCATTGGCACAAGCTGTGGTGTAGGTCGCAGATGCTGCTCAGATCTGGTGTGGCTGTGGCTGTGGTGTAGGCTGGCAGCTGCAGCTCCGGTTCTACCCTTAGCCTGGGAACCTCCAGAGGCTGCAGGCATGCCCTGAAAAAGAGAAAGAAAGAAGATGAGCGAAGGAAGCTTGTTTCCCTTCTGTGATCATCCGACTTTAGACATTAGTATTTCTGATTCTTAGATTCTGATTCTGGTTCTTAGATTAAAAATTAAGCCACTATAAGCTTGAATGATTAATCTTCTGGCTTTTCTTTAGGGTTGATTCTTTTTGTAAAAAAATTTGTTTTATTATAGTTGATTTACAACGTTCTGTCAGTTTCTGCTGCGCAGCCCATTATACATATACGTACATCCTTTTTCTCATATATCATCTCTCTTGAGGGCTGATTTTTTTTTTTTTTTTTTGTCTTTTTAGGGCTGCACTTGCAGCATATGGAGGTTCCGAGGCTAGGGGTCAAATCGGAGCTACAGCTGCCAGCCTGCGTCACAGCCACACCAGATCCTTAACCCACTGAGCAAGGCCAGGGATCGAACCCATATCCTCATGGTTCCTAGTCAGATTCGTTTACGCTGCACCATGACGGGAATTCCGAGGGCTGATTCTTGAAGGGGGATCGCTGGTCAGTGGGTGGGTGCTTGGCCAAGACCCTTAGGTGTTTTTCCTGAGAGTGAGCCGCGCGGTCAGGGAGTCCACGCAGGGTCTGCCGGTGACTTTGGTGTGGGGTAGCCAGTGCCGGGAACGGGCTCGGCCGAAGGCAGCTCCCGCCGCAGGGCTGCTTTGTCTGGCGGCCTCTGCTTTGTTAACCGTGACAGTGGACGAGGAGGAGACTGGGAACGAAGGCCCAGTGAGATCTGTGTTGATCGCCGCCGAGCCTGCGGCCACGAACCCGAGTTTCCTGGTGGGAGAGACAGGCCCTTGCTGCTCTGGAGCAGAGACGTGATGTACATTATGGCTGATGGGCCCTGGTGTGTTTATAAAATACTGTCACCAACACTCCTATAGGAAAAGTCCTTTGTTGGCGAAAGTCTCTAGCCCCAATCCTTTTTTCCCCCAATCTGTGTTTTAAATATAATATTTGGTACTCACATTTTATAGGAACTCTCCCAGGTTATAGAAGCATAAGTTGGAGTTCCCGTCGTGGCGCAGTGGTTAACGAATCCGACTAGGAACCATGAGGTTGCGGGTTCGGTCCCTGCCCTTGCTCAGTGGGTTAACGATCCGGCGTTGCCGTGAGCTGTGGTGTAGGTTGCAGATGCGGCTCGGATCCCGCGTTGCTGTGGCTCTGGCATAGGCCGGTGGCTACAGCTCCAATTGGACCCCTAGCCTGGGAACCTCCATATGCCGCGGGAGCGGCCCAAGAAATAGCAAAAAAAAAAAAAAAAAAAAAAAAGAAGCATAAGTTGTGTTACTAGTTTCCCCCATTTTGCCGACTTCCGTTCCAGTTGGCGCAGCTGTGCCATGCATGCCTAGTGCGCCCACAAAAAAGTTTTTGCAGCTTTTCTTTGTTTAAAGTTTTCTACTGCAAAATAAATTACATTTTTATTGTGAATTTAGTTTACATGTTTGTCATTTTACGTCTTCTTTTGTGACTTATGTGCATAGTTTCCCATTTATTCATCTTTTCTTTAGTTACTTCATGGCACAGATTTCTATCTGTTCTTCCTATATTAAGCTATTAAGCCACGTCTAAAAATTGTGACAAGTTAATTTTTAGATTTGTTGCAGAATTTCACTTTGATGTTTAAATTTTTACGTTTTGTCTTTAACGAAATTCATCAATTTTTACTTTGTGATTTCATTCACTGTTTTGCTTTAAAATTTTTCAGTGTTTTTGTTTTTTTGTTTTTTTTTTAACTTGGTTTTAAACTCTGAGGTTTGTTTCTTTGTTTGTTTGTTTTGTTTTTTGTCCTTTGTCCTGTTAGGGCCGTATCAGCGGCATATGGAGGTTCCCAGGCTAGGGGTCTAATCGGAGCTACAGCTGCCGGCCTACGTCACAGCCACAGCAATGCAGGATCCGAGCCTTGTCTGTGACCTACACCACAGTTCACGGCAACGCCAGATCCTTAACCCACTGAGGGAGGCCAGGGATCGAACCCGCAACCTCATGGTTCCTAGTTGGATTCGTTTCTGCTGTGCCACGACAGGAACTCTGTGAGGTGTTTTTTAAATTTTTTTAATTTATTTTTCTAAGGCCACACCCACATCACATGGACGTTCCCAGGCTAGGGGTCGAATCAGAGCTGCAGCTGTCAGGTACACCACAGCCACAGCAACGCCGGATCCAGGCCACACCTGGGGGCTACACCACAGCCTGCAGCAACACCAGATCATTTAACCCACCGAGCACGGCCAGGGATCGAACCCACATTCTCGTGGATACCAGTCAGATTCTTAACCCGCTGAGCCACAACAGAAACACCCCTAAACTGTGAGTTTTAAAAGTGATTTTTAAAAAGTTTAAAAAGCATCTGTTTGGGGATTTGTTTTGGTGTATGGAGAGTTGTTTGTTTGTTTTTTTCCCAAGAAGAAGTGGAGTATGAATTTGAGGTCAGCTGGACTTAAAGCCACATGCCTGGATGCGATCTTTGTGGAAGGGTTTTCTGAGTTGGTCCCCAGAATACATTCCCTTCAGGGACGCTCGCTCAGGAGGGATCTCTGGTCAGACTGCTTCCTGCCTCTGGCCCCATTTTACTGCCTTTCTCCCAAACTCGTGGTCAGTGTCATGTCCCTCCTGGATATAAGGAGGCGTGGGCCTCAAGGTCCGTTTCTTGCCCAGGTCCCGCCTATGGTCCAGAGAGGGTGTAACCAGTGTGTTGACAAGACCATGTGTTTTGAAATATTTTCATAAGTAAGGTATTGAGGGCACAAACGGTGTTTTTTAGGGGTCGGGGTTTGGGGTGGGCACCTGCAGCATGTGGAAATTCCCGGGCTAAGGATCGCACCTGTGTTGCAGCTGCAGCACTGGGTCTTCACCCTCTGGGCCACAGAGGGAACTCCCACAAACAGGTTGAAGATTGCTGATGCTTCACTCCCACTCTCCTTTGGTCTACACCTTGCCTAGTATCAGATGAGGCTGGAATAACTGGACAAGTTTGAGACCTGGCTGAGGGGAAGTTGCGTTGGGCATCCATTTAGTCTGGGATGAGTCGGAGGGTGTTTATGTGGTTTGCAGTCACAGTGAGTTTGGTCAGGTAGCTGTCCTGCTGTAAAAATGCCTGCCAGCGTGCCAGTGTGCTCAGCGCTCTGATCCCGAGATGCGAAGGCAGAGATCGTGTACCAAGATGAACTTGCCCTCTGGCATTTGGTTTCAGAAGTGTGGGGTCGTGGAAAATGAAAGGACGTGTGGAATATACAAACCAGAAGCCACTCCGTGGAGTGTTTTTCACTCGTCAGATTCGTGCAACCCTAGGCAGGCGACTTGGGTGTCTGGGATGCTTGGTCAGAACAGAGCTGCTGTCTCTCCAGAGATGCGCTTACTATTGGGACGCATACGACTGTCAGAGCGCCCTCTGTTCCCCCTCCACCGCGGGACTGGCCTGCTCAATCCACTTGATTATTTTAACTGCCGTCTGGGAAGATGCTTCGGACCATGTCAGTAAAGCACGTGGTTTGGCTGAATGCGAAAGTCCTTTCTGGTCATGTCTAAATTACTCAGCAGCATGCTCAGCCATGGCCCTGGACGAGCTCTGGGGACCCTGGCACTGAGAGGAGCTGAAGAGGTGGGGACAGCACAGGCCCAGGGGGCAGAGACCGTCCCCAGTGCGGGAAGCGGGAAGGTGGTCAGGGTAGAGGAGCGGCAGGGCTCTAGGATGCTTCAAAAGGTCTTTAGGACAGAGCAAATTCTGATCTCAAAATCACTTCTTTCCTCCCAGAACTGAAAATATCCCGGATATGTACACTATTTGTTTCTTGCCAATTCCCAGAAACCAAAAAGTAAAGGAAATTAAAAACTAATAGGAAGTAAAATTGAGCATTGAAATGAATTATCCTGATATTACGAAAAATAATGAGCCAAAAAAATCCATGATCAAACCAAAACCAATAATTTACCGAGCGCAACAGATAAATTCCAAACTTGAAGAGTGAACAGGTTCCTAAATTGTTCATATAAAGTGGATCGTGAACACAGGGGCAAAAGACGAAAATCTCTTGCCGATTTTACATGATGTGCTGACACTGACCAAGATAAGGCTGCGTGATATGCAACAGCCGCAAGGACATTACTTACATAAACGTCAATTCAGGGAGGTCCTCTTGTGGCTCTGGTGTAATGATCCTGACTACCTTCCATGAGGATGCGAGTTCGATCCCTGGCCTTGCTCAGTGGGTTAAGAATCTGGAGAGGCGGTGAGCTGTGGTATAGGGCAAAGGCATGGCTTGGATCCTGTGCTGCTGTGGCTGTGGTGTAGGCCGGCAGCTGCAGCTCCACTTTGACCCCTAGCCTGAGAACATCCATGTGCTATAGGCACAACCCTAAAAAGACATACATGCATACATACGTGTCAATTCAAAGAATACTTCAGACTGGCACTAGACGGCTTGAACAGCATGTAATAGAAACACTGTTAAGGTCAAAAATAGGAATCATGCTGGAAGCAGATGGACTCACCCTTCTGGGAGGAAAGACAGCCCCGCCCCCACCTGCCAACAGCTGTGGGTTGGGTTTCCTTTCCATCGTTCCTTGGGTGTGGAACCTGCGAGCAGGACAAGGAGGACCGGGGGATCCGTGCCACTTCTTGTGAGGGACTTGAGCATCCTGGCACCAGTCCCCTGGCTGGCAGAGAGGGCAGCAGTCAGAGAGTGTGGACCCAAACAGCAAGGGAAAGCACTCCGGAAGTACGGCTAGGAGGTAATCGATAAAAGCATCCTTTCTGGATTTCAGGATGCTTTTCAGTGTGACTAGATTTGTAGTTTTTGGGTCATTTTATTCTTAGTCTAAACATTGTTTCCTCACCTCGTATTCAAATCGTGTACTTTTCTTAAAGAGGCCCCCCCAACCCCCAGGTTTATAAGTTCTATGACTTCCTGGTGTCACAAAACCTGAATCTGTACCTACTCATGATCCACTAAAACCCGGGCTCCAGACTCTGTGGCCAGCACCTGCTCTAAAGGGACGCATCATCGACAGCAGCTGTTCTAGAACGTTCTCCACTCATTCTGGCCCTTTAAGGAATTCTCATCTTTAAGCAATTTTTTAATGCCTCATCTGGGCAATAAATTTTTTTTTAACCCAGCATTTTAGGAATACGCGCTTGAAAGGAATCTTGTAGAAGAGCTGTTTTCTGTATTCCATGAATCATCCTTTATTTTTAAAAACAAAAATAAAGTTGCTTCGTCAGCCTCCAGGCCACCTCGCCGCAACCAGAGGACTCACTTGGGATTTCGAGTCTGTCGTTACATTCACACTTTAAATGAAAAATTAATGTGGTTATCGGAATTGACGGCTTTGTAATACCCAGGCTTCCTGTCTGGGAACTTGATCTAGCTCTTCATTTATTCATGCCTCTTTTTTCATGTTGCTCAGTTTGAGGTCTCATTGTTACCACCTCCCTACCGCACCCCCAAACAGGAACACGGGACCCACAGTTCGCTTCTAAAGGCAGCTCCTAGACGTTTTATACTTGGTTGCTGTGAGTGAGATTTGAAATTTTTTTTTTTTATTACTCAGATGAATTTATCACATCTGTAGTTGTATAATGATCCTAAGAATCTGATTTCACAGGATTTCCATCTCACAGCGCAAGCACATCCCCCCACCCCCCAAACTGTCTCCTCCGGAGACCATGAATTTTTCAACGTCTGTGAGTCAGCATCTGTTCTGCAAAGAAGTTCAGTCTGTCCTTTTTTAAGACTCCACGTGTCAGTGAAAGCATTTGATGTGGGTGTCTCATTGTATGGCTGACTTCACTTCGCATGATAATTTCTAGGTCCATCCATGTTGCTAAAAAGGCCGGTATTTCGTTCCCATTAAAGGCTGAGTCATATTCCATTGTGTCTATGTACCACATCTTCTTGATCCACTCCTCTGCCGATGGACATTGAGGTTGTTTCCATGTCTTGGCTATTGAAAATAGTGCTGCAATGAACACTGGAGTACATGTGTCTTTGCGAGTCATGGTTTTCTCTGGGTAGATGCCCAGGAGTGGGGTTGCTGGATCAAATGGGAGTTCTATGTTTAGTTTTCTGAGGCATCTCCATACTGCTTTCCACAGTGGTTGCACCAATTTACAGTTTTAACAAAAATGTTAGCATCTGTGCTTTGATGGTATATAGAAAATTGACTTGTGTAGGTCATACAGATAATACAGGCGTGTGTGAGCCTTGTGTGTGGTTTATAACTATAGCCATCTTCCCGAGTGTTCTTGGGTTTTCTATGTGGGCAGTCGTATCGTTTGAAGAGAACGGCTTTCTTTTATTCCTACTTTCTAATAGCTATGCTTTTTATTTTATCTCTTGTACTCACTACAATTCTCAGACTGGTGTTAGTGCTGATAAAACATACTGTCTTTTTTGGAGTTTCCGTTGTGGTGCAGCGGAAATGAATCTGACTAGGAACCATGAGGTTGTGGGTTCGATCCCTGGCCTTGCTCAGTGGGTTAAGGATCTGGCATTGCTGTGAGTTGTGGTGTAGGTCGTGGATGCAGCTTAGACCCCACATTGCTGTGGCTGTGGTGTAGGCCGGTGGCTACAGCTCCAACTCAGCCCCTAGCCTGGGAACCTCCATATGCTGCGGGTGCAGGCCTAAAAAGCAAAATAAAATAAAATACTGTCTTTCTATTGACTTGAATGTGCCTAGTGTTTCATTAGTAAATAAGGCACTAACTATTAACCAGAAGTGTTTTTTTGGTCTTTGTTTGATTTTTTTTTGTCTTTTTAGGGCTGCACCTGCAACATATGGAGGTTCCTAGGATAGGGGTTAAACTGGAGCTGCAGCTGCCGGCCTACACCACAGCCACAGATCCGAGCTGTGTCTGTGACCACTACACCACAGCTCATGGCAATGCCAGATCCTTAACTCACTGAGCAAGGCCAGGGCTCAAACCTGCGTCCTCATGGATGCTAGTCAGATTCCTTTCCACCGAGTCACAATGGGAACTCCACGTGTGTTTTGTTCTTTAATGTTAGAGAACGGACCCCCTTTTCCTGGTTTTATAAGCATTTTCCTAAAAATGACATTAAACCCCATGTAAGACAATTCGTTTGTGGCTCTTCATCCTAATGGGGCCTCAACCCTGGGCTTTGACGTGCGTGTGTGTGTGTGTGTGTGTGTGTGACAGCACGAGTGAATGTGGCCTCCTGGGAACATGTAACTAACTGCCCCAGGCTCTCAGCAGCTGCTCATTTGAGATTCAGGCCAGGTGTTACCCTGGAAAACTAGGGTCTCCCTGACATGAGTGCCTCCTAGTGGGATTTTGCTCAGCTGGATCCCCGGGGGGCAGGTTCCATCTGGGCACCATAGCTTCTCTTTTGTGGGGCGCTGCTCACAGGGCCGCGCTGCTTCCTTCTTCCCAGTGACGCCAACGCCCCCTTCGCCCAGTGGAGCACAGAGCGCGTGTGTGCGTGGCTGGAGGACTTTGGCCTGGCCCAGTATGTCATCTTTGCCAGGCAGTGGGTGACTTCTGGCCACACTTTGCTGACCGCCACCCCTCAGGACATGGAAAAGGTAAGGGCTGGGCGCTGGGCGAGGAGGCTCCCATTTCTTCCCAAACCAGGGCGTGGGGAGGTGAGGCCCCCCCATTTCTCCACCCCCCAGGAGGGCGCAGGTGCTCCCTGTCGCTGCCGGTAGACCCCAGGGCGCCGGGCAGAAGTCTGCTGCCACCGCCCTCCCGCCAGCACAGCGTCCTCTGGGAGCCAGGCCACTGCCGAGACATCCCGCCTGTCTTCCTCTCTCGCTTTCAGGAGCTGGGAATTAAGCACCCTCTTCACAGGAAGAAGCTGGTTTTAGCAGTGAAAGCCATCAACGCCAAGCAGGAGGAGAAGTCCGCCCTGCTGGACCACATCTGGGTCACACGTAAGGATGGGCATCTGTGTGTCACTCTTCCGGCGGCTCCCGAGGGTGACCCTTTCCCTGGGAAGGTGTGTCTTGGGGCGGCCGTCTCCTCGGGGGGCCCCGACGGTGAAATCAGCTCTCCATCAATATCAATAATCACAACAACTCTAACGGGGGGGGGGGGGGGAGATACAGCGGGACCTTCAAAATGATGATTTGCTGCCGCCTTTTCTTTTTCGTCCCCGTCCTCCTGTCCTTCCGGTGCCTGTAGGTTGGCTCGATGATATCGGCTTACCCCAGTACAAAGACCAGTTCCACGAATCCCGCGTGGACGGGCGGATGCTGCAGTACCTAACGGTGGTGAGGCTTCTTCCTCCAGCACGCCGCGGCCCTGTGGCGGTTAAACTCGATTCCACCCCCTCCCTTGTGCCCTTGAGGTCTTAATCAAACAGTGTCGTTTGTCCCACGCGAGGGCCCAAGCCGCAGACTTGGAGCGCTGTGCTGGGGAAGCGGTCGCCGGGGGTGCGTGCCCCTGGCCCGCGTGGTGGACGGCCTGTGTTTGGTCTGGGGAACAGCCTCCCGGGGCATTTGTTGTTCATCCGCCAAAGTGCTTCTCTTCCAGAATGATCTCCTCTTCCTGAAAGTCACCAGCCAGCTACATCATCTCAGCATCAAATGTGCCATTCACGTGCTGCATGTCAACAAGTTCAACCCCCACTGTCTGCACCGGCGGCCAGCGGATGAGGTGAGGCGGGACACGACCTGCGCAGGCGGCCCCGAGCCAGGACGCCTGGAAGGTCAGGTGTGGGGAAAGCAGAACCACGTCCTCCAGAAGTGGCCGCATCGCAGACCACGGTGCTGTGGGTTCTCGCCTTTGCAGGGGCTTCAGGGGTCCCAGCTCCGCCGTGGTCTGTGCCCTGTTGTCCCCCAGCAGCCGCTGGACCTCCAGCTGCCACCTCCCTTGGGGAGACGGGGGCCGTGGGCCGCAGGACAGTAATAGCAGGTCTCTCGGAGCCGTCGTAGTGATTGAGGGAGATGAGGAGTGCAGCAGGGGGAGGGACAAGACGAAACAAAGAGGGGTGTCCAAGTGGCAGACGAGAGGGGAAGAGGAGCCGTGAGGAACCAGACACCAGAGTAGATCTGCACGCCTGGGTGCCGAATTAGCCCACTCCAGCCCCGGGCGCACAGGGGACCCGGGTTTTGCCAGAGGCAGTGGAGGTAACAGACCCAAATCCTGGGAGTTCGTGGCTCAGGGGTTAAGGAATCCAACTAGGAACCTTGAGGTTGCGGGTCAGGGATCCGGCGTTGCCGTGAGCTGTGGTGTAGGTCGCAGACGCGGCTCGGATCCCGCGTTGCTGTGGCTCTGGTGTAGGCCGGTGGCTACAGCTCCAATTCGACCCCTGGCCTGGGAACCTCCATATGCCGCGGGAGCGGCTCAAGAAATGGCAAAAAGCCAAAAAAAAGAAAAGAAAGAGAAAGACACCCAAATCCTGGAGAATTAACTCCCTGATGACGTTCCGTGAGCCTCGGCGTCCTGGTGGGCCCCAAAGCCTCGGGCTTGTCAGTCACACCCCACGTTCCTGGAAGCTAGGTCCAGCCCTGCCGTGAGGGCACCCCCTCTTCCCCGGCGGTAGAAATGCCCACCTCGCCCCATCTGCTCTTTCTCCCTGGTCGACAGAGATGCCGTGAGAGCGTCCACGTCAGGGTCAGTGGTGGGCACTGCGAGGACCAGTTGCACCTGAGGGCCCTCGGTTGTGAGACACTTTTTCTTCTTTTTTTTTTTTTTTTTTTTTTAGGGCTACACCCACGGCATATGGAGGTTCCCAGGCTTGGGGTCAAATTGGAGCTGGAGCTGCCAGCCTACACCACAGCCACGAAGGATCCGAGCTGCATGTACGACCTACACCACAGCTCATGGCAACGCCAGGTCCTTAACCTACTGAGCGAGGCCAGGGATCGAACCTGCGTCCTCATGGACACTAGTCAGGTTCACTAACCGCTGCGCCACGATGGGAACTCCATTCGTGAGAATCTTGGTGTGTGTGCTCCTGAAACATCGGGCCACACCAGGGAGGTCTTGGTTCTGTGACACACTCAGCTCGGGACTGATGGTCCATGCTCAGGTTGTGTTGAATCACGGACTCACGCTGCCTTCCTGTGTTGGCCCCCAGTCACCAGAGTCAGGGAGCGATGCGATTCTGGCATCCCATGTCTCCGTGTCGGAGGCTCTCGGGCGGCTGGCCTGGCGCCCGGGTCAGTGGGCATGAGAGTCACCTTACCAGGCCTCCGGGGCTGGGGTATGCCCAGGCGCCGGGGTTGCACCTGCAGGCCTGACCTCTCCACTTTCCTCCTCCCTGTCTCAGAGTAACCGTTCGCCTTCGGAAGTCGTGCAGTGGTCCAACCACAGGGTGATGGAGTGGTTGCGGTCCGTGGACCTGGCGGAATATGCACCCAACCTGCGTGGGAGTGGCGTCCACGGAGGTCTCATTGTGAGTGGCTCTGTGGGCTGGCCCGCCTGCCTCGGTGATCTGCCTCCCCCTACCTCCCATCGGGGTACTCAGAACCTGCTGTCTTAAGGGCTGCACATACGACCCAGGAAAAAGTAGTATTTCATCTGAACCCCTTGCATAAATGGAAGCCTCAGAGCATAACTGGATCATTTGTGGCTGATGTGTAGTAGGCTTCATGGAGACGAGATGGTTTCCGGAAAGACATCCCAAGCCTCAGGCCCTGAGGAGTCCAGGGCAGAGGGGCCGCAGGAGACTCGCCCATTAACCAGCAGCTGGAGGAAGGCGGGGCCGGGGGGGGGCGGGGGGAGGCCCCTCAAACGCCTTCTGTGCTTGCCCTGCTGTGACCAGGGTCACCACTCAGATGTGTCACGTGGCAGCGCCAGCAGAGAAATGAGGAAGGGGTGGCTCGGATGTCTTCCCTGGGAGGCAGCCTTGTCTGGGAGGTCATGGCTCTGCTGGTGGGTCACAGAGCTGGGCCCTGTGTGCCTGGGACACGGGACAAGTGGACGAGCCCCAGCCCCTGCCCTGGGGGCACCCCGCCCCATAGGGGCCTGTTTCTCTGTGTCATTCCCCCAGAGCCACCCCTGGTGAGTGTCACTAGGTGTCTTGTCTGTGGTTTCCTCTTAGATCCTGGAGCCACGCTTCACGGGGGACACGCTGGCCATGCTTCTCAATATCCCGCCCCAAAAGACGCTCCTCAGACGCCACCTAACCACCAAATTCAGTGCCTTGATTGGCCCGGAGGCTGAACAGGAGAAGCGGGACAAAATGACCTCACCCTCCTACACACCGCTGACCACCACAGCCAAAGTCCGGGTGAGTTGCCGGGCCCTTCCTGGGTCGGCGGAGGCCTGCCCTCTGCCCCTCGTGTTGGGCTGGGCTGCCTGCCCCGCTGCCTGAGACCAAACCCCAGTGGCCTGCCTGGATGAGGAGGCACTCTTGGCTTCTGCCCTGAGACTCTGCTCTCACCATCTGTTCGTCTGCGTTAGGCCAGTTCCCTCCCCTCTGAGTCCAAGCGCACACAGGTTCCTTCATGCAGAAATGCGCAGGCAGCGTCCGGGCTCCGGTGCCTGGGAGCTGGTCCCCCAGGGCTGCCTCAACGCGTTCTGCAAAGCAGACAAGTTCCCTTTGGGCAGGCCCACCTGCATGCCACGAGCAATGTGGTGTCCTGGACACAGCTGTCCTGCCAACTCAGGGAGTGCCCCGGTGGCCTTGTGCTGTGGAAGTGGCCAGCACACAGGCGGCCAGAGGTCCCGAGGCTGTCCAAGCACAGCAATGCTCCCTGGGACTCTCTGCGTCCCACTAAGTTTGTTCCCCCTGCTCGAGCCACACCATCCTCAGACGATACACCCCAACTGGATCTCTGGAGACCAGGCAGGCCCGTCCCCAGCAGCTCGCTGATGCTTCAGGTCCAGCTACAGTCCATGCCCAGACTCCTACCCAAGGGAGCAGGACAGGCAGTGTGCTGGGGAGAGAGATGCAGGCACAGTGCTGGGGGGAGCTGGAGCGGGGGCAGGGCCACCTGGGCTGTGCTGGGGCTTCCCGAGGTGCTACGAGCAGACAGCAGGGGTGTCCCCTGCGTGGACCACAGCATCCTCTGGGAATGCAGGGAAAGCAGGGCAAGAGTTTTGGGGACGAAGCCTTGAAGCAGCAGCTCCTTGCTGGAGACGATTTACCTGTTGGCGTCCCTGCTGCCATGCTTGCAGGAGCTCTGTTTTCCTAAGAGAGTTTTTCCAGAAGCCCTTTGCTCTCTTCCTTTGCTCAGGGGCCTGCTCTGAAACGCAGTGTCAGCGGTGGCTGCAAACCAGCTTAATAATTTCTCATAATCTCGCATCTGCTCTTTTAGCCAAGAAAACTGGGATTCTCACATTTTGGAAACATAAGAAAAAAGAAGTTCGATGAATCAACGGACTACATTTGCCCGATGGAGCCCAGCGAGGGGGTCGCGGACGGTCACATGGTCTACGGTGGTTTCCGGGGCCTCAGCCCCCTTGATGGCCCCGAACTGGACGGGCTGGACCAGGTGGGACAGATCAGCTGATGTCTTTGTCACCTGTGCGGCCTGTGGTCCTGGGAGCTCACAGTAACACCGTGTGTGTCACCACGTAACTGCACCTGATCCCCTGCGTGTGTGCATGCCTCCCAGAGCACGTCCCGGCCGTTGCATGTGCCTGGGCTGGTCTGTCTCTGAGCCCCGAGGGGGCCAGGTATGGGCTGCACCTGTGCCGAGGGGCCAGGCTTGGGGACTCAGGAGGCAGCACACCTAAAGACGCTCGTACATCTTCAGTAAGGCTGGACGTGCGCCTTCAGCACCAGTGGCGACGGGGCCAGAGACCATGGGCAATTCCGGGAGGCTGGGCTCTCAGGCCGCCGGCTGTGCCCAGTTGAGGGCGATCCCAAGTGCCTTAGGCCTGTGGCCAGTCTTGGCTGAGACCAGAAGGCTGGCACCAGGGAGCATCCTTCCTGCAGAGGCAGTCGCCTCTCCGTAATAAAGCCGTGTTTATGTACCGAGCAGGCCCTGCAGCCCGTCTCTGGTGATCTTGTCTGAGGAAGCGAGCTGGGCCAGCGGGAGGCCGAGTCCTGCTGCTCGGGCAGCTCCAGAGCCGACGCCGCTGAGCTGGGTCAGGACTGGCAGGTGTCCTGGGCGGGGGGCAGGGGTGGGGGAGGAGGGAGGCGGGCCCCCGATCCTTCAGAGGAGACCTGTGGCCTTGCTTCGGGCTCCACTGTGTGGTGTGAGGCCCAGAGGCATTTCGCGTCTCCCGTGCCGACTGGAGGCCTGGCTGTCGTTCAGACCCCAGGGGAGGTTGGTGTCCGCTTCGAGGGGTTGGGCCACCTAGTGAGGAGGGCGTGGGGAGACCAGGTGGCCTTGCGTTTGTTTCTCCGTGTGTTGTGCCAGCTCCCCTGTACTGACCTAGCCAGGCCCGTGCCCTGTAGGGTTGGCCTGTGTTGGCAGAGCTGGAATGGACCTATTCTCCTGGTTTGGAGACTTAACTGTTGATGGGTCTTCTAGACGGGCCGGTCTGGCCGAGGGCTGAGGAGCGGACGCCACCTGCCAGTCTGGGCTCCTGTTCGTAAGATTCCAGTTTGCCCCAGCGCAGCTTTCGGCTCCGCTGGGTCCCCAGGGCCTCACCTGCAGAGGCAGGACAGCAGTGTCCTAAGTCTGGTGGCTGGGGCAGGGCCTCGTGACCCCCGCCTGGACGCTGATCTGTTCCAAACGGAGATGATGTGAAAATTTGCTTCTTAAACTACCAGCCGCTCAGGCCATGGCCTCCCCTGGAGTCCAGCCAGCGGGAGATGAGGGCACAGGCTTGGCAGCCGGCATGGCTGCCATCTGATGCCTGGGCTGGCACCACTGAATGACAGGTGCTCCCCGAGGCTTCTGCCTGCATGCTGCGGTTTAGAGCCACACACTGTGGGCTCTGTCCCTTATGTCTGAGCTCTGTGTCCTGGTGGGAGAGTCTTCTCATGCGCCTGCTCTCACACCCCACCTGGAACCGTTACGTCACTAATTCTCTCCAGCTTCAGGGAAGGCCCGTAACCCTTGGTGGCCCCAAGAAGATGCTTCCAAATCCACGACGTCCACATAGGTTTAGGGACTCCCTAAAGTGAGGAAGCCCCGGGAGCTGCTCCTCGAGGACGCCCAGCTACTCCCACCCTGGGCACCTGTCTGGGTTCCTGCTGGTGCCAGAAGTTGTCAGTGTATTCAGCCGTGCCGCTCCTCGCTCCTGGGCACAGCTGGAGCCCTGAACCTGTGCTCAAGCGCTGCTCGACAGGCCCTGTCTGTGTCCTGCTCCTGTGCCCCCTTAGTGCCGGCGCCAGGTTGGGGACGCAGGAGTGTGTGCGTGACAGTGTGGGACACTGGAAGCTGTGCCTTTCCCGAGGGACAGAAGCGGGCCTGGCCCAGTCCTTGCCCGCTCTCTCGGGGAGCACGCCCGAGCAGGACTCGCATGCCGCCTCTGTGCACCACGAGCTCAGGCCGTGGGTGTTGACCAGGTTGCTGCCCATTTTACAGGTGGCACCTTCAGAGGGCACCGTGACGCAGATAGGGCTCCTTTCCCAAGACATTCACCGCCTCACGGTAGGACTCTGACCTTCTTTCCACCGCCGGGTAGGTGCGGGGAGGCCCTGGGAGTGCGGTGCTGCCGAGGCCGGGGGCAGCCGTGCTTGCTGCAGATGGGGGAGAGTGGATGGGGCCAGTGGGCTGGGAGCCTACACCAGCCCTGAGGCAGAAAGCGGTTGAGTGGCCTTTGCTGGACTTTGTTGGCTTGCTGCTGGCCTTGGGCTCAAACCAGCGAAAGTGTGTGAGGTCGCAGGCCCTCTTCCCAGACCCTGGGCTGCTGAGGAAGCCGAGAGGCTCGACGGCTCTGGGTCCCCTGCCTCATCAGCCCAAAGCCCTGCTCTGCCCTATTTCCTATCACGCCTCTCCCTTCCCGGACGTGACAGACATGTGAGCATCCTGGCGTGCCCAGGGGACAAATCCTGGGGGAAGTAGCTTGGTTCCAGGGAGAGGAGCCGTGTGAGGGAGGCTGACCTGGTCCCTGCTGGGACCTTGGGCAAGTCCCTGTCTCTCTGAGCCCTGGCTTCCTTGTCCATCAGGCAGGGCTGATAACAGCCTCCTGCAAGGCTGGTAGGAGGACGAGCGGGCAGGAGGCGGCCAGTCAACAGGATGGACTGTCCGTTCCTGGACGGCTCCTCCACACAGAACCTGCCGGCCCCAGCGTCTGTCCCTGTTGAGGCCTCGTTGCTGTCCTTGGCTGATGCATTGAGGCCTCGAAGAAGGCAGTATCCCACGCCAAGCCTGGGTCGTGGGGTCTCCCTGAACCCAAACAATCTGTTCAGCTTGTTCTGTCTTGGCTCGGACACTGAGATGCCTCCATCCAGTCCTGCCCCGATCACGTTAACAAGCCTTTAGTGGCCTTCACCGCAGCACCTTCCTCTGGGGTGGGAACAGCTCTCGACTGTGCTGTCTCTTCTGACCTGACACGTGGGGTCCCTGGGACCCCGTGGACTTAGAAGGTGCTGGGTCAGGCCACAGCCAGGGCCCCGCTGCTTCTCCTCTAGAGGCCACATGGTGGCCTTGACTGAAACATGCTGTTGACCGGCGCCTCCGGCCGTGTCCTTTCAGACTCTGCTCAGCCAAGACCGGCTGCTGACCGACGCCCGCCTGGCCGCCCCCAGCGCTGAGGACTGGAGCTGACTCCTTGTGGCTGAGGGGCTGGAGAGGCCCCTGCGGGAGCCTGGTCCCCGGCTGGGCTGCAGGGCGCCTCCTACGTGCGTGTGGACAGGACGAGCCGGGCGGTGGAGCCGGTGTCAGGAGGGGTCCACGGGTGCTGTGCTCACAGCTTTGGCACTTTCGTGTGTTTGCACGTGGACTGCAGGCCGCTTTTGAGGGAGGGGAGCGAGATGCCCGTGCAGACGGAGATGCCCACTGTCCCTGGGGACGGTTGTGGGGCGCTGCCACCAGAGGGGGAGGGTTGTGAGTTCATAAAAGCTCTTGTTGGAAAAAGATTCCGAATGTTCTGAGTGGGGTGAGTGGCCACGGGCTCTCGCTGGGCTGCTGCACCCTGAAGCCCACGTCGTGTCCCCGCTCCCAGGCACCCGACAGGGGCTGACTCACTTCCTGCTGCCCTTGGCTGCAGTGGCGTCTCAGGTCCTCCGGCTGTGAGCCTGCCAGCATCTGAGCAGGGCCTTTCCCTCATGAGCCTCAGAGGCAATTGGCAGATCAAACAGCTCCCCCAGGGCAAGGCCCTTGGCGACCCACCCCGTGCAGCATTTCCATGGCAACACATCTCCGGTATGTCCCCCTCAGGAAGAGGTACCCAAACACTGGCCCCACGGTCCCTTCCCAGTCATCTTCCCCCCCCAGTCCTGTCCCTTCCTCTTCTCCGTGTGGCAGACCCGGCCCCTCCCCTCTTGTCTGGTTTCCACAGCTGGTCTCTCTCCTTGGTCCCTCACGCTTCCTTCCCACTTGGACTCCAGGTCTCCCCTCGGCCCCCCACCATCCCCAGAGGGATGTTTGCATCCTGGTACCTGCTAAGAACGCCTCCGTTCCACAGCTACCAAAGATTAGTGTTCAACGGCCTTAGCACTCGACCTTTTCTTAAAATTCTAGTTGCTTTATAATGTAGTGTTAATTTCTGCTCTACAGCAGAGTGGTTCAGGTATACATAGATATATATACACTTTTTAAAATACTCTTTTCCGTCCGGTTTATTGTGGGACATTGGATGTGGTGCTCGGGCCTCGTTCATCCCCTCCCTGGATAGTAGCTTACACCTGCTCATAACCCCAGCCTCCCACTCCCTCCCCCTTGGCAACCACAAGGCTGTTCTCCTTGTCCATGAGTCTGTTTCTGTTTTGTAGATAGGTTTGTGTCATATTTTAGATTCCACAAATAAGTGATATCATATGGTATCTCTTTCTTACTTCACTTAGTATGATAACCTCTAGTTGCGTCCATGTTGCTGCAAATGGCATTACCTCATTCTTTCCTGTAGCCAAGTAGTAATCCATTGGATAAAAGTGTACCTATCACCTTTATCCATTCATCTTCTGATAGACATTAGGTTGTTTCCATGTCGTGGCTCTTGTGAATAGTGCTTCTATAAACATGTGGGTGCGCCTATCTTTTTGAATTACAGTTTCGTCTGGATATATGCCCAGGAGTGGGATTGCTGGATCCTTAGCTTTTGAGGAACCTCCATACTGTTTTCCATCATAGCTGCAACAATTTGCGTTTCCAACGGTATAGGAGCGTTTGCTGTTCTCTACATCCTCTGCAGCCTGTGTTACTTGTAGGCTTTTTAATGACGGCCACTTTGACTGGTCTGAGGTGATACCTCATTATAGGTTTGATTTCCGTTTCTCTAATAATTAGTGATGTTGAGCATTTTCTTAGGTGCCTGTTGTCCACTTGTATGTTGTCTTTGGAGAAATGTCTGTTTAGGTTTTCTGCCCATTTTTGATTGGGTGGTTGGTTTTTTTGTTGATGAGTTGTTTGTATATTTGGGAGACTAAGCCCTTGTCAGTCGCATCATTTGCAAATATTTTCTCCCGTTCTATAGGTTGTCTTTTTGTTTTGTTTATGGTTTCCTTTACTGTGCAAAAGCTTGTAAGTTTAAGTCCCATTTATTTTTGCTTTTATTTCTATTGACTTTGAAAACTGACCTGAGAAAACATTGGTATGATTTATGTAAGAGAATGTTCTCCTCTAGGAGTTTCATGGTGTGATGACTTATATTTAAGTCTTGAAGCCACTTGGAGTTTATTTTTGTGTATGATGTGAGGGTGTGTTCAAACTTCATTGATTTGCATGTGACTGTCCAGCTTTCCAACATCACTTGCTGAAGAGACTGACAGTAGGTGTATGGGTGTATTTCTGGGCTTTTTATTCTAGTCCATTGAGCCATATGTCTGTTTTTGTGCCAGTGCCATGCTGTTGGGATTACTGTAGCTTTGTAGTATAATCTGGGAGAGATACGCCTACTGCTTTGTTCTTTTTCTTCATGATTGCTTTGGTAATTCTGGGTTTTTATGGTTCCAAATAAATTTTGGGATTATTTGTTCTAGTTCTGTGAAAACGTGTCATGGGTAAGTTGCTAGGGATCAATCTAAAGCTGTATGTTGCTTTGGGTAGTATGGCCATTTTAACATTAATTTTTCCAACCCAAGAGTATGGAAATCTCTTTGCATCTCTTTAAAACATCTTCAAGACCCTTTGAACCTTCAGGCTTCATGAACTTTAGCCTGTGCTTCTGCCTTTCCCTCACCATGGAATGTACTTTTCTCCTACACCTTGTCACAAAGCTGAATCTTGCCTTCTGAGGCTCAGAACAGCCTCAGCCTCTTCCAGGAAGCCTTCACTGGTGCTATGGTTGGAGGTCCCCTGTGTCCCTGGGGCTGTGTGTGCTTGAGCCCAAGCACTTCCTAGCTCACCTTTCTCCCTTTTCACACCCACCCTTAACACAAACTCATCATGTACCTGCTATGCGTGGGTTCCTGTAGAGACAGCAGGAGGACCCAATCGTGGTCCTCAGATGGCCCATGAGATCCATGGTAAGTTGAACTACTCACTCCTTCATATGTGCAGCTTAAGTACCTTCCGTGCTACACTAAGGAGCACTGGAGGTACAGGCATGAACACCCCCCACGGGTGCTGCTGGTCCCATGTGGGAATATAAACCTGTTTCAGGTAAGACTGTGCTGAATGTTACGGAAGTATCTATAGCTTCAGAGAGCAAGTTGTCATTTTTAATGGGTGGCTAGAGGAAGGGACTGAAAGTCTCCAAGGAAGAAGTGATACTTGAATTCTGAAAAATAAAACAGGTTCCTCAGGGCTGCCAGAGGGGGAAGGCACTCCAGGCAGATGGACCCGAAACACCCCAGAATATCTGAGGAAATGCCCCAGGTTGGTAAGACCAGGGCAGAGCTTCTTGACCTCTGGGGCTGGATAATTCTCTGATGGGCCATCGGGTGTGCTCTACATCCTTGGCTTCTCCCTCCAGATGCCAGTAGCACCCCTCTAGTTATGACAAGCAAAAATGTCTCCAGACGTTACCTGAATGTGTCACCTCTGGTGGAGAACCACTGGGGCTGAGAAGGAGGGCAGAGTGTGAGGCCCAGGGAAGAAAGAATGTAGTGTGTTTAGCTGGAGCCGCACCAAGAAAGTCTTTGTAAACCAGGCTCCTGGAATTTATCTTGAAGACAGGGTGTCCAGAGAGGGACTACTGAAAGCAAAGAGAGGTTTAAAGCAGGGGAAAAGCATGGTATGACTTGTGTTTAAAAACATATGAAGGTAGGAACTTACTCATAGTGCAGTGCTCAGCACTGTCTTTCTGAGAAGAGGGCTCACCTGGATGGGTAAAGGCTAAGTCACCTCCCCAACCCCCACTGGCTGTCCTGAGACCAACCTGTGTTAGGCCACCCAGTGGGTGCTACACTGCTGTACTTCAGAGAATTCTCTGGCCACTCTCTCCCTCCTGTAACTCCTCACTTCCCCCCATACACATACATTGAGAGAGAAACCCAGTGACACCAAGTTCAAGCAATGCTGCTACTATGCCTTTTTTTTTTTTTTTTTTTGCAAAAACTAGCTTTTGCCAGTTAAACCCAGTTTGATGTGCAGCTCTGTCACCTACTACTGGCTGAATGACCTGGGGATACTAACTTCATCTCTAAGCCTCAGTTTCCTCATCCCTGAAGAATTTCTGACTTGTTAAGAGAATTATACAAAATCAAGCATGGGGGGAGAGCATCCAAGATGGCAGAGTAAAAAGACCCCAAACTCCTCACCTCCTCTAAGGAAGACATCAAAAATCATCAATGAAAAAGACCAAAACATACCAGAAGAGATCTTCTACAGTTAAAGACATAAAGAAGGAGCCACAACAAGATGGGTAGCATGGGCAGACTCATGATATTATCAAATCCCACACCCTCCAGGGTGGGGTGACCTACAAATGAGAGTTTTATTGTAGAGATGTTCCCATAGTGGTGAGATTTCTGAGCCCTACAATTGGCTACCCAACCTGGGGGGGGGGGCAGAGGGTCCAGCACTGGAATTGAGCCTCCAGAGCATCTCTCTTTGAGGGCCCGCCCACCAGTGGGCCAGCACAACCTTTGGTCCACAGCAGACCTCCTACTCAGCTGTGTCAGGAAGCAGCACCCTGTCCACCAATGATGTGAAATAAGCTCTGGGATCCCTGGGCCCTACAGCTAGACTCCAGGAACCAGCTCTGCCTGCCAATAGTCCATCACTAACCTAAGGATCTGGCTTCATCTACCAGAGGACCCTGATTGCACTTACCAGGGAGCCAGCACAAGCACCCGGCCCCCCTACCATTCTACAACTAACCACCTAATGACCAGGCCCCACTAAACAGCAGCATTAGCACAAGGCAGAACCTGGCAACCAACTATATACTAGGTTATGAGATGAGGGAGCAATCCAAAAAGAAGATATAAAATTATAAATACATATATGCACCCAACATAGAAGCACCACAATACATAAGGCAAATTATTAACATAAAAGGAGAGATTGACAGGAACACAATAATAGTGGACTTTAACACCCCACCTCCATCAATGGACAGATCATTCAGATAGAAAATTCATAAGAAAACACAGACCCACTTGATGTTTATAGAGCCTTCCATCCAAAAGCAGCAGAATACAGTCTTCATTCTTAGGCATACATGGAACATTCTCCAGGGTAGATCACATTCTAGGCCACAAAACAAGCCTGGTAAATTTAAGAAAAATTCATATCAAACATCTTTTCCAACCACAAGATTATGAGACTAGAAATCAAAAGAACAAAACTGCAAAAAATACAAACACATGGAGGCTAGACAATGTGCTTTTGAGGAAATCAAAAAGTATCTAGAAACAAAAACATGACAATCAAAAAACCTATGAGAGAAAGCAAAAGCAGTTCTAAGAGGAAAGCTTATAGCAATATAATCTTTCTTCAGTAAACCAGAAAAACCTCCAACAACCTAACCTTACTTAAAGCAACAGAGAAAAGAACAAATAAAAATCAATGTTAGTAGAAGGAAAAAAAAGCATAAAAATCAGGGCAGAAACAAATGAATTAGAGATTTAAATAGGTAAGAATAGTGAAACTAAAAGCTAGTTCTATGAAAAAAAAATTGATAAACCTTTAGAAGGACTTATCAAGAAAAGTGAGAGGGCCCACATCAATAAAATCAGAAATGTAAAAAGATGTTACAACCAACACCATAGGAACACAGAGGATCATAAGAGACAAGCAACCATACACCAATAAAATGGACAACCCAGGTGAACAAATTCTTCGAAAGGTATAATACCAAGACTGAGCCAAGAAGAATCTGAAAATATGAACAGATCAATTGCCAGTACTAGAATTGAATCAGTAATCTAAAAACTCCCAACAAACAAAAAGTCCAGGATCTGATGGCTTCACAGGCAAATTCTGCCAACCATTTATAGAAAACACCTATCCTTCTGAAATTATTCCAAAAAAAAAAAAAAAAACTGCAGAGAAAGGTACACTTCCAAACTCATTCTATGAAGCTACCGTAGATGCCACTATTAGACAAAAATATCACAAAAAACAAAAATTACTGCAAAAATCCTCAGCAATACTAGCAAACCTACTCCAACAATGTATTAAACAGTTCAGACACCATGATCAACTGGTATTTATCCCAGGGGTATAAGGATTTTTCAATATCCACAAATCAATGAGTGTAATGTACCACATTAACAAATTGAAAAATAAAAACCATATAATCATCTACAATAGGCTGAGAAAATTCTTGCATATAATTCAACATCCCTTTGTGATAAACTCCAGAAAGTGGGCATAGAACCTCTCTCGACATAATAAAGGCCATATATGACAAACCCACAACTAATATCATTCTCAATAGTGAAAAGCTGAAAGCATTCCCTCTAAGATCAGGAGCAAGACAAGGATGCCCCTCTCACCACTTTTATTCAACATAGTTTTGGAAGGCTTAGCCATAGCAATTGAATATAACTGTCACTGTCTGTGGATGACATGATACCATACAAAGAAAATCCTAAAGGCACCATCAGGAAGCTACTAGAGGTCATCAATTAATTTGGTAAAATTGCAGGATAAAAAATTAACAGAAATCTGTTGCATTTCTATACACTAATGATAAAATATAAAAAAGAGAAATTAAGGAAATCCTGTCTACCACTGCAACAAAAAAATACCCAGGAATAAATCCATCCTAAGGAGGTAAAAGACCTGTACTCTGGAAACTGCTAAGATGCCAGTGGGAGAAACTGAAGATGACGCAAATGGGAACATATACCACATTCTTGGGTCAGAAGAATCAATATTGTTCAAATGACCATAATACCCAAGGCAATCCTCAGATTCAGTGCAATCCCTATCAAATTACCAATGGCATTTTTAGCAGAATTGGAACAATAAATTTTTTAATTTATATGAAACACAAAAGACCCCAAATAGCTGTAACAATTTTGAGAAAGGAGGACAAAGCTGGAGAAACTACACTCCCTGACTTTAGAGTATACTACAAAGCTACAGTCATAAAACAATATGATCAATAATAGATATATAGATCAATAATAGAAAAGGATAGAAAGCCCAAAAATAAAATCACACACCTATGGTCAACTATTCTACAACAAAGGAGGCAAGAATATACAATGGAGAAAAGACAGTGTGTTCAATAAGTGGTGCTAAGAAAATTGGACAGCTACACGTAAAAGAATGAAATTAGAACATTCTCTAACACCATATACGAAAATAAATACAAGTGGTTTAAAGACCTAATTGTAAGACTGGATATTATAAAACTCCTAGAGAAAAACCTAGGCAGGGGATTCTTCTCCATAAATCACAGCAACACTTTTCTTTTCCCTTTTAGGGCTGCACACGTGGCACATGGAAGTTCCCAGGCTAGGGGTCAAATTGGAGCTGCACCTGCAACCTATTCCATAGCTCAGAGCAACACCGGATCCTTGACCTACTGAGTAAGGCTAGGGGTCAAACCCACATCCTCATGGATGCCAGTTGGGTTCATTTCTGCTCTGTCATAACGGGAACTCCAGCAGCAACAATTTTTTGAATCTCTTAAGAGTAATGGAAACAAAAGCAAAAATAAACAAATGAGACCTAATTTAACTTAAAACTTTTACACAGCAAAGGAAACTATAAACAACAAAAAGACAACCAATGAAATGGGAGAAAATATTTGCAAATAATGCAATCAACAAGGAATTTCTAAAATATACAAACAGCTCATACAGGTCAATATCAAAAAACAAAACCCAATCAAAAAATGGGCAAAAGATGCAAATGGACATTTCTCCAATGAAGACATACAGACGGCCAACAGGCACATGAAAAGATGCTCATCATCCCTAATTATTAGAGAAATGCGAACCCAAAGTACAATGAGGTGCCACCTCACACTGGTCAGAATGGCCATCATCAAAATGTAGTAAGTGCTGGAGAAAAGGGAATCCTCTTACGTAGTTGGTGGGAATGTACGTTGGTGCAGCCACTATGGAAAATAGTGCAGAGGCTTGAAAAACTAAAAACAGAATTGCCATATGATCCCAGAATCCCATTCCTGGGCATATGTCTGGAGAAAACTACAAGAAGATGCATGCACTCCACTATTCACTGCAGCACTATCACACTAACTAAGACATGGAAATAACCTAAATGTCCATCAACAGATGAATGGATAAAGAAGATATATTTATATAATGGAATATTACTCAGCCATAAAAAAGAATGAAATGTCATTTGCAGCAACCTGGATAGACCTAGAGATTATCTTACTGAGTGAAATATGTCAGAGAAAGACAAATGTCAAATGATATAATCTATATGTGGATTCTAAAAAATGATACAAATAGACTCATAAGCATAGAAAACAAACTTATGGTTTCCAAAGGGGAAGGGGGGGAATAAATTTAGAATTTGGAATTAACAGATATGTACCATAATATATAAAATAAACAACAAAGACCGACTGTATAGCACAGGGAACTATATGCAATGTCTTATCTATAGTGGAAAATAATCTGAAAAAGACTGGAACTGAATCACTTTGCTGTACACTTGAAGTACTTTAAATCAACTATATTTTGATAAAAAATATCAAGAGCAGAAGTGGTTCTACCCCACTTAGAGATAACAAAGCAAGAGTTCCCATTGTGGCTCAGGAGTAATGAACCCCACTAGTATCCATGAGGATGCAGATTTGGTTCCTGGCCTTGCTCAGTGGGTTAAGGATCCGGCATTGCCATGAGCTGAGGTGTAGGTCACAGACACAGCTCGGATCCTGAGTTTCTGTGGCTGTAGTGTAGGCCAGCAGCTGCAGCTCTGATTCTCCCCCTAGCCTGGGAGCTCGCATGTGCCACAGGTACCGCCCCTAAAAAGAAAGAGAGAACAAAACAATAGGGTGCCATCCCGATCACAAACAGCAGATGGTGATAGAGAGCTACAAAGCAACGGCATGCTGTCCTGACTATAACCAGCAGGTGGTGATAGTGAGCACTTTTTACCCTCTGGGATATGAAGGGTTTAAGGAATAGCTTTAGGAACCTGATTTTGTTTGTAAGTTCAGAAGTTTTTGTACCAACCACCCCTACCCCACCACAGAAGAGTAAGGCCTGGCATGTAGAGGCTGCTAATGAAGAAGCACCCCTTACCTCCGTTTGTCGTGCAAAGAGCGGGGAGTCTAGAATTCCTGGAGCCCACCTTGACTCCTGCCCTGATGGGTATTTTTACCACCATTCCCACTTCCAGGGTCTCCTATAACAGAAAGGAGAGTGCATGTGGAGGGTGCCTGAGGCCTCTAACAGGTCTTACCTTAAAGACAGAACTCTAGAAAGGGGGTTCAGGAGGAATTGCTGGGAGCGGACGGAGCCTCCTTGGGTTCCTCTGGAGTCCTGCCCCAGAGGACACACAGATGCCAAGCCTCCTTGGGTTCCTCTGGAGTCTCTGCCCTCCCGAGGACACACAGATGCCAAGCCACGTGTAGGGCGGGCTAAGGCCTAGAGAGTAGGTCCCCCACAGAGCCACACTCAGGTCTCTGCACTGCATTTCCCCTAAACTATGGGGAAGAGACACTGAAACTGAATGCCTCCAAGCCTCCCCAAGCAAGGTGGCCTCAGAAGCCACTCTGTCTCCAGCCTCTTGAACCTGCTTCTTAGGCCCACACCAAAAGCAGTGTACCCGCATGCCCAAGGGTGTGTGCGGAGGCTCTCTCGACACTTTCCAGCTTAATGTGGTGACGCTGAGCGCCCTCTGAACCTTGAACAGGACCGGGCCACTTTGCGAAGAGCAAGCCGAGGCGTCAGCCAGTCTCTCCAGGGGCGGGGGCCCGCACACCGGGATGAACGTGGACCCCCAGGGGGAGGGAGGGGCTCCTTGATCAGGTCCACGGTATGAAGCCCAAGCTGTACTTCCAGTCTGAGACTAAGCAGAGGAACAAAAGGCCAGGTCACGTCCCTGAGCCCTGGCCTCCGGCCCTCCCCGCTCAGGCCAGGGAGAGGGGACGGGGCTGCGTCCGAGGCTCAGCCTCCAGCACTGCTCTTCTGGGTGCGGGGAGGATGGGGGGACCCAGGCTGCTCTCTGAGTATTCACCCCAGATCCCAGCCCCCGCTGGGACTCTGAGGCCCCGGCTGGTGTCTGCCTGCTCTGAGATGAGAGCACCACCGTGAGACAGACCACCCAGGAGAGGTGGGAATCCGGGCAGTGACCAGGGGCTGTGCCATGGCACCTGGGGACCAGGTCGGTCGGGTGGCGCCCTCTGCTGGGCAGTAGGATGCATGACAAGGCAGGCTCAGCTAGAGTGTGCGGGAGAGGCAGCCTGCGGGGGTGCAGGCTTTGGGGGCTGTGTGCACTGGTGGCGGGGGAGCTCTGCCTGTGAGGACTGCTGGCCTGGCCGAGGCGAGGGCATGGGGACAGAGCATCGGTGGCCGTAGTCAGTGCAGCAGATGCTCTGTCCCTTGCCGTGCGGAAGCCGGTGGCCCCTGATGTTGCTGCGGTGTGTAGAGGGCACTGGGGCGTCAGACACCTGCCCTCCGCTGCCCTCCCCAGCAGCTCACCCCGCCTCGCCTCTCCCTCCAATGCCTGCATTTCCCACGTAGAGACGGAGCCTCAGCCTCCGAGCCCAGCCAGGGACTGGCCCCTGATTAAGTCCGGGGTTGGGGACAGTGGGGACTGCAGCACCAGGAGGCCTGTCCAGGGTGTTTCACAAGTTGAGCTGCTTTGGGTGGGTTCTGGCAACTTCTTCAAGCTCCTCTCTCAGCAAGATCTCCTCCTCAGTCTAGAAAAGAAGCAACCTGAGCTGTGCCCCTCCCAGGGGCTGACCCTGTTCCGAGGGTCAGCACATTCCTGCTCCTGCTGCCTCTTTCCAGCTGGAATGTGCACAGCAGATTCTGGGAGGCTCCCACATGACCAACCCCTCTTGGGGACACAGACGGTGGGTGTCGGCCCTCCGGGTGGGAAGCTGTGGCTGAGCACTGGGTCCCAGCCCCAACTGATACAGCTGAGCACCAGGCAGGCAAAGCCCACTGGCCCGGGATCCCCAGCAGGAGAACGAAGGTGGCCACACGTGGCACCATATACTCCGCCTCCGGCCCTGGAGAGCCACAGGGCAGGACGAGGCCGGAGCCTATGCTGGGGACAGTGAGCAAAGCCCGAGGACCTCAGAGACACAGGCTCTGAGATACCACACTCAGGACTCGGATCTTAAAACGCATCATGGCCCATCCCAATAATTCTACTTCTGGGATTCTGTTTAAGAAGATCTAGTGGTGGAGCCTAGACATAATTATTCATCTCTCATTCACGATTTACAACTGGAAACAACCTGAATATAGAAGATTTAGTAAATGATGGTGTGACTTGATACAGATGAAAATATAAAGGGTTTTAATGAGAAGAAAATGTGGCGTGAAAAAAACTAAAAATGAAGACGTATATATGCACAACACATACGTAATTGTGACAGTATAGCAAGGAGTAGAAAAAAGGCCAAAAAAAGTAAAATATTTATATGCTTCTGAATTTTCTGAAATTTCCACTAAAGGCATCTGTGATTTTAGATTGGGAAGAGCCCAGACTTTTGTATTAAGGAAAGAGAGCTTAAAAAACAGGAACAATGGAAAACCAGGCCTGGCCTCGGCTTCTCCGGCCACCTTACTCGTGCCCAGTGAGCCCCTCCACAGCCCTGGGGCCCGAGCAGCAGGAGCTCGGCGATTTGAGGGCCGGGGGCACGCAGAGGCCCCACTCAGCCAACAGTGGGACATCCCCCGCCCTCACGGCAGACTCAGAACTGACCTGGTTGGCGGAGATGAGGGAGGTCCTGGTCCTGGTGCTGCAGCGGATGAGCTGCAGCAGGGGCGCGATGCCCGCCACGCAGGTAGTGGCTCCCTCACCCCAGTCGGAGCTCTTGAGTGTCCTCATTTGTGAAGCAGAAATGAAAGTAAATGGGCTGCTTTCAAGGCATCTGCTGTGGTGCTGGGCTCATCGTAGTTACGTGTTTGCTCTCATCTTTCAGGTGTTATTTTCAAGGGGTGCCAAGCATTAGGCTCAACAGCACCCAGGAGCCCTTGGGAGACCACGCATGGGCCTGCCCAGCCTGGCTCCCAGCCTCTTGCATGTTCCCAGCCTGCCTGGGAAGCTCCAGGGGCAGCTCACAGGATGAGGGGACAAGGCTCACAGAGTCAGCGTCCAGACATTAACCCTGTGCTCCCATCACAAACAGCTAGGGATGGAAGGTCTGGCATCACCCTTCTAGGATAGATGACTCCTTCCCCAGGGAGGGAGCCCCGTCGCCTCTTACCTGTGCCCCAGCGATCATTCCCAAGTGACGGGCCAGTCTGTTTTCAGACTCTCTCGCTTAGTATGGTTTGACTGTAAACCTCCCTGGAAACACAGGATACTTCTGAGGTCCACAGCTCTTGCCTGAGAACCTGCAAACATCACTGGAAGACTCCCAGGAGGTGAGTCCACCTAAGGGAGCGCCGCACCATTTCAAGGCAGAGGAGCAAGCCAGAGGGGCTCCTCGGCCAGCCCCAGTTCTCCGGTGCCCAAAACACATCCTTGAGGAAAAACTGGACCTTTTCTTCTGGGGCAGGGAGGCAGGCTGAAGTCAGGGTGGGCCTAACAGCACCCAGCACTCTCTAACATGGCATGGCTGAGTGGTGAGTGTGTGAGCAACGGATGAGTGTACTCTACCCACCCATCCACCCTTCCACCCTTCCACCCACCCGTCCATCCTTCCTTCCATTCATCCTTCCATCCATCCACCCTTCCACCCACCCGTCCATCCATCCATCCATCCTTCCTTCCTTCCATTCATCCTTCCATCCATCCACCCTTCTATCCATCCACCCACTCTTCCATCCGTCCATCCACCCTTCCATTCTTCCACCCACCTGTCCATCCATCCATCCATCCTTCCTCCCTTCCATCCATCCTTCCTTCCATTCATCCTTCCATCAATCCACCCTTCCACCCACCCACCCTTCCATCTTTCCATCCATTCATCCACCCTCACATCCATCCACCCTTCCATCATTCCTTCCATCCATCCACCCACCCTTTCATCCATCCATCCACCCTTCCATCCATCATTCCTTCCATCCATCCACCCACCCTTTCATCCATCCATCCATCCACCCACCCTTTCATCCTTCCATCCACCCACCCTTCCATCCATCCTTCTATCCATCCACCCACTCTTCCATCCATCCATCCATCCACCCTTCCATCCTTCCTTCCATTCATCCAACCATCCTTCCATACATCCTTCCTTCCATCCACCCTTCCTTCCTTCCATCCTTCCTTCCATCCATCCAACCACCCTTCCTTCCATCCATCCATCCATCCTTCCTTCCATCCACCCTTCCTTCCTTCCATCCTTCCATCCATCCATCCTTCCCTCCATCCTTCCTTCCTTCCATCCATCCTTCCACCCACCCTTCCACCCTTCCTTCCACCCATCCAGCCACTCAGCCATCTTCCATTTTTCAGCAGCAGCGAATGCTTCTCATGTACCAGGTGTACCATGATGGGGAAGCGCCACATCATTCCCGTGCCTTTATGATGCTTACAACCTCACAGAGCGGGTGTGTGAGGGGCTGCATGAAGCCCACGTGACTCAAATCTGAGGAGTTTGCTATAACAACGTGACGGCTGTAGGATCTCCCTCCTCCCAGCCTGAGGTCCCAGGTAACCCCCTCCCCCCCAGGACCTGACCCACGATAGAACGGGCGTCCAGATGGGCCTTGAAAAGGATGGGGTCCCCAGTTTTCATGCTCTCAGGTGCCGAGTCATCTTCCCCCATCTGGATGATTAGGGGTGTACGTTTTCGAAGTAGATCTGGAAATAGGGCAGCGTGGATGTCACACCTTCAGACCTGAAGCCGCAGCCACACGTGCCGCAAGAATATGCCTGCTACCAGGGGCCATGAAGAGCTCTAAGCTCTGTGAGCCCCGTCCCCTCACCCCACACCCTGAGACATCACCAGGTCGTCAGCTTCACTGTTAAGCGATGCCGCTGGGGAGCCCCGTCCAGGGCACGTGTCCTTCTCCACCTGTCACCCCAAACAGGCTCATGAGCTGGACATGGCAGGCATCACTTACCTTGATAATCACGTCCACAAAGCCCAGATCATCACCACTGGACACAGGCGTGTAAGCCCTGACCACCAAGACACTATCGGTTTCGGCCAAGAGGTGAACATATGTACCTAGAGAGAAGGCACAGAGTTAAGACTGAGCAGGGCAGCCTGACAGGACCAGGATTCTCTAAAGGACTGAGCTTGAGGGTGAGGGTGGGGGGTGCCTACTGCGGCAGGGGGCATGGGTGGAGGGGTGCACTGGGAGGCGGGTGCGCAGGGAGGAGGGGTCCATGGGGAGGCAGGATGCATGGGAGGAGGGCCAAGCAGGGAAGGAGCCCAAGTCCAGGATGCCTGGATCCCAGGCTTGCCCTTGTCCCCCCTGTGCAACCCTGGACACGTCCCTTCGCCCTCTATGTCTGCCCTGACTCCACCCTAGGGTAGCTGTGAGCGTCCCGTACCGGAAGCCTACTTGTCAGTGCGAGCTCACTGTGTCAAAGGGCCCTGGCCTGTGGGGCCAGAAGAGCTAATGAAAGTTGGAGGCTGGGTATTAAACGTGACAGAAAGGTGTTTCTCTTTTAAAGTGAAATACGCTGTCTTCACAGTCCTTTCTTCCTAAACGGGATGCATCCCCGGGGTCTGTGCTGGGATCACAGTCCCTGGTCTGTGTCCGGCTGCCTGGCCCAGGGCCGGCCTGGGCTTGCAGGCCCACGGGGCCCCACGGACCACGAGCTCCAGCAGGAGCCCTGCGCCTCCCTGGTCCATGGCTCTGCTGAAGGGCAGCCATCGAATTCTGAACTTCGTGTAATTCTGCCCCTCTGGGGTAGAAACAGATGGCCCAGGGGTGCCCAGAGGCCTACGGGCCATGGCTACCTCCCAGCATCACGGGATGGGCTGGGCCACGCAGGTTCCTATGGGATCTGACACGGACGACCCTGGTGACTAAGGCAAGGAGCCGTGAGGGAGAAGCTCCATCACGAGGTGCTGAGGGCCCAGAGCGCCCGAGGGAGCAGGAGCTGTGTGGGCAGAGGACGGAGGGATGGGAGGTGCGGACAGAGCCTCGGGAGAAATGGAGGGCGGGAGGGGAGGAGGAAAGGGGGAGGGGCCCTGAGGCTGGAGGGCCCAGAAGGGACGGCTCACTGACCAGCCACGGCCTGGCTGGGCACTGGGATCCCGGCAATAAACACCTGAAACAGCTTCCTGCTGAGAACCAGGCTGAGACTAGGAGCCCCAGAGAGGCTCTTGCAGATGCACCAAGCTGGGCCTGGCCTGGGAGTGGCCCCAGAGAGGGCCCCACAGGGCCCGCCTCTCACCCCTTCATGTCGCAGAGCTGCCAGCACAGGCAGCCTGAGTCTTCGCAGCCGACTCCCCCAGAAACCCTGAAATCAGCCCGTCCTGCCAACTGGGCACTGCCCGCCCCAGGGCCAAGGAGACAGAGGTCTCGGCACTTTCTAGCAAGTTTGATTTCTCAAAGCATTTCATTCCTTAGCCTTCTCGCCAGTAGGACTGGCCTTGCAAGCCAGGCAGGGGCTGGAGGGCAGTGGACACTCAGCTCCCACGGGTGAAGAGGGAGGGGGAGCTCAAGGGCCAGGCCGGCTGCCTCGTGGGTCAGTGCGTCACCTGAAGAGGTGACGTCAAGTTCTACCCCCACCCCCGTGCACAGGACAAGGGGGCCGTGGATGAGGCCAGCCAGCCGCACAGCAGGCTGCACAGTGTCAGGAGTGGGCCTAGCAGAGCAGTAAGGCTGCTGCAGCCGCCTGGCGGTGGAACAGACTAGAAAGGGGCCAACTCGCAACTCGCAGACGGCTGGGACTCCCATCCGCCGTGGGTCTGAGACCCCAGTGCAGAGCAGTTTCCAGTTTCTGAATTTTCACATCAACTACTTAACCCGCACAACAAGACCAGTGGGAAATGCCAGTTCATGGACTGAGGCTCAGAGGGGTGGAGGGCCTTCCCTGAGGTCGCCCTGCAAGGAGCCGGAACTGGGACCTTCGCCCTTCGGACTTTAGCCTCACTTGTTTGCAGTTCTCAGTGAGACCGGCTTTGGTGTCAGCCCTACTGGAACAATGACAAAGGGAAGGGTCGGTCCCCAGCCCGTCTCCCCACCTCTCTTCTTCAGGAAAGATAAGCTCCAGACCTCAGCAGAGGCGCCTCCCTTCGGAGCAGAGCGCCTGCAGGGCCCCGGCCCTGGGGATGACACCAAACCCACTCACCCACGGGACGCCCTAAGGCATGGTCGGCGAGGGCAGCCCAAAGCGGAACCTCTGGGTGTTGTGGTTGATTTGCTAATGAAACAGAAACCACAGGCAGGCTCCGACAGCTTTCCGGAAGCCTTGCTGGGCAGCTCAGATGCCTGGGGAAGGCGCTCCCAGCGCACACACACACAGGCAGCGGGGGCCAAACTAGACGCCAGGACATGCCCACTGCACGGCCCCACCTCCTCAGCCAGCCCAACCCCGGCCCTGGCATCGCGAGGAGGGCTGACCCATGACCTGTTGCTCAATCAGGGTAGCGGGTACTCGGTTTCAGGGTCCTGCAAAGTGACAGGACGTTTCCTCTTTGAGTTCATGCTCTTCAAAGCCAACGGGAGCTGCGTGACCCCAACGACAGTGATGGCCAGGAGCAGGGATGGGTCTTACCAGACACAACGTGAGCAGGGTGGCTCTCGGGCACGGCGGCACCATCCCCACGCCAAAGGCACGTATGAAGCGGGCTGTTCTGAAAGAAACTAGGCGGAGGTAAAGATACTAAAACAGGAGGCGGGCTGAGCCTACGGTGGACCTGGCGGGTCGGGAGGGGCCAGCTGCAGATCAGACTAAAGGAGACGTTTCAGATTCCCAGGCAGATGGCCCGGGAGTGCTAATGCCACCAGGCCTTTGCTGCCCATCTGTCTCCATCCTGGGTACGGCCAAGGGTGCAAGCCCTGGAAGTGGCCCTTTGAGGTGAGGGGGTTAGGACATTGCTCTTAATACACAATTCGGGATGAAGACGCCAACCCCCGGGGACAGAGCTGGGGAACGAGCTGCTGAGAGCCAGGAGGGATGGGGCTTGCCTTCCCCAGCGCCCTTCTGGGTCTGGTGGGGGCAGGAGTGGGGTGGGGTGGGTACCTCTGTAGCCAGAGCTGTTCTTGGCTCAACTCCCATCAACCCCCACTGGCAGCAGGGTCCTTGCTGAAAATCTCCACCACCACCCCCCGCCCCCTCCGCAGCTTTAGCAGAAGGAAACATAAATCTTTAGGAATCCAGAGATAAGAAAGGAAGCTACTGGGAGTTCCCGTCGTGCCTCAATGGTTAACAATCTGACTAGGAACCATGACGCTGCGGGTTCAATCCCTGGCCTCGCTCAGCGGGTTAAGGATCCGGCGTTGCCGTGAGCTGTGGTGTATGTGCAGATGTGGCTCAGATCCCGCGTTGCTGTGGCTCTGGCGTAGGCTGGTGGCTACAGCTCCGATTGGACCCCTAGCCTGGGAACCTCCATAGGCTGCGGGAGCAGCCCTAGAAAAGGCAAAAAAGACCAAAAAAAAAAAAAAAAAGAAAGAAAGAAAGGAAGCTACAAACAAGCAAAAATCCAGCTGGGACCAAGATGGCCTCAAATCTGACCTCCAACAGACCTTGAGTCTCATCATACCTTGATTTTCCTCCAGTAACAGGTTAGAAGACACACCTACCAGTGGCCACCACCAGGTATCAAGGGCCAAATAAGGATAAAAAGGGGTGGCACCCCACTCCCTGGAAAAGTCCTGCCCCTTCCAGGGCTGGTGTAGGCAGCCCTGGTGTGGACATTTTTTAGTATCTCTTATGCAGAATAAAGCTTATGCTTCCTCATCATGAGCCTCATTCCTCCCCCTTTCATCTTTAGTCTTTAAAATTGGAGTTCCCGTCGTGGCGCAGTGGTTAACGAATCCGACTAGGAACCATGAGGTTGCGGGTTCGGTCCCTGCCCTTGCTCAGTGGGTTAACGATCCAGCGTTGCCGTGAGCTGTGGTGTAGGTTGCAGACGCAGCTTGGATCCCGCCTTGCTGTGGCTCTGGCGTAGGCCGGTGGCTACAGCTCCGATTCAACCCCTAGCCTGGGAACCTCCATATGTCGCGGGAGCGGTCCAAGAAATAGCTAAAAAGATACACACACAAAAAAATAAATAAATAAATAAAAATAAGTCCGTCTTGCAAGATGGGTAAGATGCTGATCTGTCAACCTAGTTCCCACTTTTCTATTCCTTGACCACCGAGTAAAGCTTATGCTACATTGATCTCAGCTTGGGTTTCATTATTCATCTACTTGAACCTGAACAGAAAAAGAACCTTCCCCAAATCGAGGTGGAGAGCCTCGGCTACACCAGGGCCTGAGCAGCGTCTCTCCATATGACTTAATTCAGTAACGAAATTTTGTGTTCAACGTGGGGCCCCTTCCATCTCGTAACTCAAGACCTGCCTCCTGCCCCAGGGCTGACAAAGCCGGCTAAATCATTGGGCAGCTGGTCCCAGTTCTTTACCTCTGGGCCAGCCAGCAAGGGCCCCTAAATTGAGCCTGAGATCCCAAAGCAGCCAGGGTTCAAGTGCAGCGCTCCCCAGGTAAAGACACGCCCTCACTCCCAGCATGTCTACAGTAAGGATGCTGGCTAGAGACTGGGGTAGTGTCTGGGGGACGCCCGGCACTGGACACGCTGACTCCACTTCAGCCGATAAAGCTGGGGTGCCGAAGGGCTTGGCTGGTCAAGGGAAAGGACCCTGGGCATCTGGTTGGAGCCAGACCTCTGTCTAGAGGACTGGACCAGGGGGTTGGTTGTCTAAATGCAGCCAGTGTTCTGGTAAGAGGGGGGGGCAAGATTGGGCAATTGGTTACCTGGTTGGACTGGCTCCTGGCAAAGGGGACAGGACTGGACAGACTGGATGGGAAGCCCTCTGAGGCTGCCTGCCCTACGGTTAGCACATCTCTTCATGGGTGTCATAAGCCTTAGCCTCTGTTCTCGATATGAGTGAGGCTTCCATCTCTGTCCTACGTGGCCTTGACTGTCCTACTGCTCTTGGAAACACCTGCTGTGACTGCGGGCGTGGGTTGAGCACGGCCAGGCCACTAGGGTGCTCAGCACGGAAGACTCCTGGGAAAGGAGAGGCTGGTCCTGGACCAGGGTGGAAGAGGAGCAGGCACCCTACGGACCAGAAACAAATGTTTGTGTAAGTAGGTGTGACATAGACACTCACAGCCCACCCCCGGGGCGTGCCCACCTCCAGGGGACAGTCAGAAATCCAGAAGCACGTCTCTCCTATGGGTTCCTCTTGCTCTAGCCTGCCATCCTGGGGCAAAGGTGTGTGTCTCTGCAGGATGGGGCTCTCCCAGGACTCTCCTCACAGATCCCTAGGGATCCTTCCTCTGAGACACAAGCCCTTTAAAATCCTGATTTTGCCAGGCTTCAGGAACATCGCTTTGTCTAACCGGGGAAGGAAGAAGAGGGACCCCTGATTGCCGGAGTCCCTGGGTCCCTGTGGCTGCGAGCATAGGACAGGTGTGCATTCAGCCTCCCTGTCTGATTACCTGTAACTGAGCAGGGTCAAGCCCTCCTCGATGCCAGAGAGGCTTTCTGGGCAACTTCTCTGAGTAGAGAGCCCCTGTTTCCACCACCCCCCCCCCGCACCCTACCTCTGGGGACTGCTTGCTGAAAGCACGCACCCACATCAGGCGCCCCCTGCAGCCCCGCAGTGGGCCTGGGAACGTCCAGGCATTGACTTAAAAGGGGTCCAGGTTTCAGCCAGAGCACCTAGACACCTCGGCGTGGACCAGATCTTGTGAGACCTGCATTGCCACCAACCCTACAAAGAAGCCACTAGGAACCGACTAGATTTAAGAACCCCTCCGTGCTGACCCCGCATCACTCAGCTCCATTCTCCAAGGCTGGAAATTCCTCGAGGGTCACCCCTAACAAAGAGCTTAGTTTCTTTTGCAACACCACGTGGCCCCAGTACAAAGTGGCAGAGGGAAGAAGTTGGCTCTCTGAATTGTAATCAATTTTTCAATTGGACTTCTATTGCCAGCATTTACAAAAGTGGGATGAGATCCCTTACGCACAATTTTTCACGATGCTTAGTCAAAACAAGGGCCTCCACACAAAACGCAAGGTGCATCCAAATCTCATTCTCCTGGTATCGGAGCCGCAGCCTGAGCATCCTCTTCGTTTACGCCCTGCACCAAGGGCAGCGCCTGTCCCAGCAGTTCCCCCCAAGCTCCTGAGTCATCGGCACCAACCACTACCCTCCTGAATCCCCTACGCTCTCCACTGGCTCAGGGTCACCACTGCCCTACCTGCTGCCCCCTCCTCCTCCCGACAGGTGGGCCAGAGGAGGGCTTCCCACCGCCACCTCGGGGTACGCCTCCCTCGGGGACTAGTCCAGTGCACATTTGGGGCAGCCCTCTGGACTCTGTAAGCTGTGCTCCATCGGGCGGTCCCTAAGGGAGACGCTGGACTGACCACCACGTCTCTACCTTCTCTCCCTCAGATCAGGAAGGCTCCATCCAAGGGCCTGAGGCCAGGACCCGAGGGAGTCCTTGGTTTAGTCCAAGGACTACACTACACTCACGTCTCCACTTGGGCAGAGATCCAAACCCTCCTAAAATACCTTATTCTCTGGGGAAGAAAAGGCACGATTGTAACGAATGCAAGGGAGGAGCCTTCAAGAGGGTTTAAAATAATGCAGGGCGCGCTGTGTACCAGCCGGGAGTCCAGGCTGTTCCCAGACACGGGGTGGGACCATCCAGAAGAAAAGGGCTGGCAGCACCTTGCACATTTTGGGAGTTTTATTGTTGAGGGCATTCTGTCAGCGAATTGGAGAAGGGCCCCGGGAGTCATCCAAGGGCCAAAGGAAAATCCCAAATCCCTAGGCCTTCCTGAGAGGCTAAGGCAGAGCCTCGGTGTACACGAAGGCAGACCGGGGGTCAGGGAAAGCCAGGCCATTCCGAAGTCACACTTTATTTCCCATAGTGCCCCAACCCCCGTGAGAAAGTTACAAAAGTTGAGACAGGGGCCACCACACCCACTTCCTGGCTGGTCGATGGGAATTCCGGGTGTTCAACAGCCGGGATCTGGGGGTGGCTGCAGCGATAAATAAGTGAACTGCCAATGAGCAGCCAGTATTGGGACTCAGGATCAACAGACGTCCTAGGATGCTGCCCCACGCCCCCAACCGGAGGGAGGCCGGACCTCCCTGAGCCGCCCAGGGTTTCAAAGGCCACGCCCACGGTGGAGAAGGGCTGACAGCCAATCAGTGCGCACGGTGCGTGGAGGAGGCGCCCCTGGAGGGGAACAGCCCAAAGGGCTCCGAGGGACACCCAGTGGACAGCCGTGTCCTGGCCTGTTCTCGCACAGGTAAAAGCGGAAAAGGGCTGGAGGGTCCAGGTGCTCCCCGGAGCGCCCTGGAAACTGCCCCCAGGAGCCTGGGCTGACCCTGTAAAGGGTAACAAGGCTGACATTTCAGTGGACGCAGAGGCCACCTACTTGGGCTCCAACACACAACCAAGCAAAGTGATCAGATAAATGTAATGAGAGTGGAAGGGAAGCAAAAAGCACGACCTTACAGAGTCCCTTGATTGGCAGGGAAAGTACCACCTTGCTCTTATATGTGCCCGCCGCCGATTCCTCCAATAGGAAGAGACTTACTATGCAGATAAACCGGGAGACACAATTTATCTGAGACAAAAATTGTACCATCCTCATACCTAGACACCACTAGTCCTACTTAAGCTGTGACCTGGCTACAATCACCCAAATAAAAAACAATACCCTTAAAGCAAAGAAGCCCTAGTGGGCATTAAGCCTGTATTAGAAAGCTACTCACGCAAGGGCTTCTTAGATCCTGCAGTTACCTTTGCAACACTCCTATTCCGCCAGAAAAAAAAAAAAAAAGGAAAGAAAACAAAGAAAGAAAGGGAAATATTGGCTAGTTTAGGACCTTGGAGCAGGAAATGAAGCTGTGGAGGAAATTCACCAAGAAATGCTGAACCCTTACACTTTTCTCTTTACCCTAAACCCAGAGAATCTGGTATTCGATGTTAGATTTAAAATATGCCTGCTTGGGTGGGCCTTAGCTGCAGAACATGATACATTTTGCATTGGAATAGCAGGATCTCCACAGCTGGAGCGAATAAGAATTGTGCTGGAAGTTTCTGCCCCGCGGATTTGAAAACTCCCTCACCTTTTTTGGAAAGGTTTCAGCTGAGGTTGGTGGTGATCCTGAGTTAGCACAGGGAACTCGACCTCGATACACCAACTTTCTCATCACCAGCCTCCGAGCTTTCCGGCCAGAACACACTTAACACCTGTCACCTGGCTGACAGCGGATACAAAGTTTCCAAGGAAAAAGCTGGGATCTCCCTCCCACGGGTAGAACACTTAGGATTTATAACAGAAAGGGGGCGCCATCTGAAGAAGGAACTGATGTGTCCGAAGGCACCCCCTAGCATGAGGAACCAGCTCCAGGGTTTCCTGCGGACGTGGACGGCCAGGGTCTGCTGGAAATGGATGCCTGGCTCTGGCTTAATTGCTAAGCCCTCCTGGGAACAATTAAGGCTCAATGAGGGCAGGACCTTGATCCTTTTGAATGGACTTCCAGTTGTGACCAGGGGTTCCTACCCTGAAAACCGTCTCATGAGAGCCCTTGTGTTAGCGGAACCCGACTTGAGAGCCTTCCACCGATTCGTTCAGGACGGCGGAGGAGGAACTGCCCTGGTACTTAGGCAAAACCCGGCACCTCTGACGCAGGTTGTAGCCTATTTTGCTAAACAACTGGACCTGAATGCTAGAGGATGGCCCCATGCTTATGGGCTGTAGCTGCTCTCCCTCAGCTTCTCCAAGAGAAGGACAAATGACTTCTGGACCCCGATCACCTTCAACTCCTCAAAACAGAAAGGGGACAGACTGGTTGTCCCCTCGTCAAACTCCCCCAGTCCAACCACGCTCCTGGACAACCCATTTGCCTAAGAAGCCCTGTTAGAGCCTTAACCCTGGCTCCCTGCCACCTCAGGCGGGTCCAGGCTACTCACAGTTGTGAGGAAGGTAAGGATGCGTTTATTCCAGCGGGGCTGCCCTGAAGCGCTCCCTTTAGAGGAGGCAGAAGTAGGAGGGCTCACGGACGGGAGTCCCTGCACGAAAGAGGGAAAATGCAAGGCAAGCTAAGCATGGCTTCCATCCCTGAATTGGTGGAAGCTAAAGCCTTGCTCTCTGGCTGCGCTGCTCAGAGGGCTGAAGTCATTAATGGAGTTGACCCTCCTGACCAGAGCCCTGGAACGAGGGAAAGAGAAAGTCGTTGCTACGTACACTGACTCTATACACGCCTATTCAGTCCTGCCCTGGGGCCATGCAGAAGGAGAGCAGGATGCTGATCTGGAAACACAGATTCAAAGTGGGGGCAGGGGGGAGTATGTGTCTGCTGGGGGCTACACTCCTGCCAAAGGAGGTGACAGTTATACTGCAGAGACCACCAAAAGGGAGAAGCGGAAACAACAGGGCAGGTAGGCAGCTAAACAAGCAGCAGAGCATGGGGGCAGACTACGAACACCACTCCTTCCGTGCCCCCCCCCCCAGACCCTAACTCCTACACCCCCGTATACACTCCAGAAGAGAGAAAAGGCTTTGGGGTGGGGCTGTTTATGGGAAAACCTGGAGTGGGTGGGTAACGACCGAGGGCCGCTGTCCTTCCCATCAGCTGGGCCCTCCCAGCCACCCCGGAAGCTCACCAGAACGCACGTTAGGGCAGGAGGCCTGACGTCAGTGGCTCAGCACATCCATCCCTAGTCCCATGGCCAGAGTCTCTTCACACGCTTGGTGGAAGCTTACCCTGTCTGCCTCCAGCATAACCCCAACACTCACCTCCCCCAGAGGCCAAGGAGTGACCCCCTCCCCCCAGTATAGAAGCACCTAGCACATCCTCAGGTCAAGACTGGCCAACAGATGTTGCAGTAATGCTCTGGGCGCAAGCACCGTTTAGGCATTTGCTGGTCCTGACGGCCGGCTCTGGCTGGGTGGCCCAGAGCTGGCCTTGGAGGTCTCTAAGGCTCTGCTCAGGAAAGAATCCCCAGGTTTGGGCTCCCTAAATCCATACAAAGTGACAATGGGCCCGCTTGGTTTCTCAGATGACTCAGGGAGTCTTCAGAGCCCCAGGATTTCAATGCCAGTGACACTCTCCTTGACCACAATTCTCAGAAAAAGCAGAAAGAACAAACTCTCAAAAGAAACTTCAGGAAACTATGTCTAGGGGCTCACCCATCCTGGCCTCTCCTGCCCACAGCACTTCTGGGAATGCGAACAGCCCCAGACTAAGTCCGTAAAAGATCAGGTACGCGAGCCCTGGACCGACTGCAACCTGCCTCACGGACAGGGGACCAGTCAAAGCTTTACACGCTTGCAGGAGTCCGCAGCTGCCTTCCTAACATGGCTTTATATCTCTCTCCCCTGGGGATTGGGTTTATTTGAACACCTGAAAGGCTGGAAATCCAACGTTGAGTTAGACTGCAAGTGGGCAGGCCTTATCTAGTCACTAGTCACCTTGACTAATCCTCCCGCCCTAAAATGACTGGGCACACTCCGTGGGCCACACCGAAGTCAGCACCTAGGCCTGAAGAAGTAGTTACTGAGCCTCCCACTCAATACACGTGACCCTGTCAGACCTTAAGTTACTTCCCAATAGATAAGCAGTGTGGTGAACAGGCTTAATAGCTGGCTGTGTCATTGCCACTGCCTTACTCGGCTCCGGCTTCTTTGCCCAAGCGCTCCCTCTGGCAAACGCCTCCTTTGTCCATGCTGCCTGCAGGAATATTAATGTCGGAAGCAGAATAAATGACTGTTGTTGTTTAGTCTTAACTCCGTCTCTTACAGCTGTCCACACAGAAGGGGAATTCGATGCAGCAGTAACTCTCTGGAGGATTATACCCACGGGCAAGATCCATCCCAGTGGGGATCTGTCACCCCCGCCTTCAGAGTGACACCTATGGATTAAAGGCACTGCCTCTTACCCTAAGGATGACAGTCCGATGCTCACGCTGGCTGGCAGGTCTGCTAAACGTGCCCCTCCAGAAGTTCATGCCCATCCTGAGGCAGCTTCCCTGCCTGGATCTCACAGCTGCCGTTAACACGTCTAACGAATACCAAGCACTCACTCTAAAGTGTGTCTCTCTAACCAGTCTTGCTGCCACCGCTCTCACTGTACCTACCAAAGGGAGGAACTTGCAGAAACACCCTGGGCTGCTGGACTCTGATCAGTGCTTCTTCCACCCTGCAGTTGAAGTGCCCTGAGCTTGGCTCCCGCGGAAATCTCACCCACGGATGCATTTGGACTGAGTGGATGAATATACACACAAGGACCAGATAGGAAGGTACTTATTAGGGAGGGAAATTGCGAGTTGTGTGTCTAGCACATGGCCCTGCTAACGCCAGATGAAAAGCCACTCACCAGTTAAGAATCCCACCCCCCACCTCCACTGCCAGCGACCCCCGCTAGCAGGCGGTCCTCTCTCCCCACATGGCAAGGACCCTCCTCCAGGGCTGGCCACTCCCAGAGGCTGTTTATTTAACCGCTCAGAAATGCACCAGCCCTGCTCTCCCCTTGGGTACCTATTTCTTTGTGGCCTAGAATAAACCAGGGGCCCCACCAGAGCAGCCCCAGCTCCTCCTTCCCTTCTCTGGATGGGCTCTAGCCTATGTTTGCTTAGATGATGCCCAACTTGGGCAGGTGAGGTCATCCAGCCTGAGACAGAGAAAGGGCCACGGGACTCGTTCTGGCAGCAGTGGGGACGCTCTCAGACTGGCAGTGCCCTGGGGAGGTGTCACATCCCGCGAAATCACTTTACCAAATCTCGCACAGGCCCTTGAGGACTTGCTTGAAGATACGAGGGATTCTGTACAAGGACTCAGTACTTCTCTGAACTCACTAGCAAACGCTGTGCTTGACACCAGGCTAGCCCTTGACTAGCTGCTGCCTGAGCAAGGGGGAGGGTGTGCAGTTCCTGGTGAAGCCTGCTGCATGTGCAGCAGTAACCGCAGTCAGATGAAGGCAAACAAGAGAGCTGCCTGAGCAACCGCAATAGTTCCGCAGATAGAACACACAAGGTCCAGGTGATGAGACAGGCTCCCCAGCTGAACCTGGTTTCTTGCAGTTCTCAGCTCCCTAATTGCTTTTTCCTGCTTATCTTCAGGCCTTGCCTTCTTAGCGGCCTGTCAGCTTTGTTAGGAAAGAGCCTGAAGCCATCAAACTTGAGATGATGCTGACCCAAGGGTTCAAGTACCTGGGCCTGCAGCTCAGCCACCATCCATTTAGGCGAGTCAGGGAACAGTTCTGCTCCCCTAATCCAGGGGAAAACTACACCCACGTTCAGTAGGAAGCAGCCTCAGAAGTGAGACCTGCGGCCCCCGGGGAGGAGCAGCAACAAGGAAGGGGGGGGACTCTGCTGCCTGCGCTGTTCCAGGTCCTTGCTCAAAATCCACCAACCACCCCCCCGCCTTCGGCAGGAACCTCCTTTTGCTCACAACCTGCGCCACCCCCCTTAGCAGAAGTGAACATAAATCTTTAGCTTAAAGAGTCCAGAGATAAAGAAAAAGCCAAAAACAGATGGAACCAGCTGGGACCAAGCTGACGATGAATCTGCCCTCCAAGCAGACGGACGCTCGTGACACGCTGATTTCACTACATTCACAGAGTCAATGACGCACCCACCAGCGGCCAGGCCAGCCAAGACCAGACATTGAAGACCGAAAAAGGATTAAAAGGATGAAAACGGGGCAGCGCCCCACCTCTGGAACCCCCTGCCCCTTCCCCAGTAGACTGAAGCCTCTGGCTCCTCCTCACTTAGCATCACTGCTTCCCCTTCGAATCCACTCTTTTAAATGAAACCCCTCTCACCAGGCGGCGTGTTGATCTGCGAACTTAGAGTTCCCGCTTCCCCGTTCTTTGAACCCGGAATAAAACTTATGCTGTGCGGGTATCAGACGTGGCCGCTCAAACCCCCGCGGAAACCACCCCCCCACCCCCCCCTCACCCCCAGGGCCCAAGGAGGGTCTAAAGGACTTGGGGGCACCCCGTTACCTTAGCGCCCTGGACACACCAGCCTCCGAGGCCGGCGAAGGTGGGGGCCTGCCTTCCCCCCGGCTGGCCTCCCGCATCCGCCCCCACCCCGCCGGCCACCCCACGGCCCGGCGGGCCTGGCCACCCCCTTCCCGGCCGGCGGCGACCCCGCCCGCGCCACGCCTCCCCCGGCTCCCCGCCCCTCGCGGGCGCCCCGCCGGGTCCTACCCGGCCGTCGGGTCCGGGACCCCTCCCTAAAGGAGACGCCGAACTTGCCGCAGGGGCGCTGGCTGGGAGGCCGGGCCGACGCGGGCGGGGGGCTAGGCCGGGAAACGCGCGCCGGGGGCGGGTGGTGGCGCGCGGGGCACCTCGGGTGCCCCCACCCCGAGGGCCGGGCTCCGAAGGCTCTTTCTCGCGGGACTCCGGCTCCGCTCCGGGCCTGCCCCCCCAGGCCCAAGCCCACCCGGCTGCATCGCTCCCGGCTTACCACCCTTTGGTTACGAAGCTCCCTCCATCCTGTCCTCCTCGGCTCGCATTCTGAGCAGCCCTGACCGAGCGGAGCCCTCATCCGCCTCCGCTTGTTGAACGTGCGGCAAGGCTGGAGGAAGGGGATGCTGGGCAGCAAAACGGGAAGCCAGGCCGATTCAAAGCGCACAGGACTATCCAATGAGCTTCCACAGGCTCCTACCCTCAGCCCGCTCCTAGGACAGGTGTTTGTGGGACTGGAGAGTGATTGAATCACACACGTTCATTCCCTGTTAAGACAGAGATGGTCGGTACCCGCCACGAGACCAAGAGGAGCAGAATGGGAGGCAGAGACGGTGATGGGGCTTCTCCACAGCACGTTTCAGAACCTTGGTTGCCCCTCCCGCATCAGTTCTCCCACTACCAGCAGCAAAGTAAATGCCAGCCTCCGGAGCCTGAGCTAGACACAGATGCCAAGAATGGGCTCTCGCCAGGCCCGGCGCCCACACCACCACAGGCACACACAGAAACACCCCCAACCCCCATACACACCTGCAGGTGCCAGGATTTAGGGCCAAATACTTTCATTTTTGGCAATCTTCTAAATGTAAAATGTTGGCTTATGAACTAATTTCATTACCTAATTGCTATGGGGGGTTGAACGTCTTTCATAGGTTTATTTCCCATGGAGTTTCTCTCTTTGAAAAAAAAAAAAAAAAAAAAAGCCTGCTCATGACCATTGCCCATTTTCGTATTGAGTTGTCTTTTTCCTACTGTTTTTTTTAGGGGTCTTTACATATCTTTGAGACTGCTTCTTTGCCAATTATGTCAGCTGCAAAGGTTTGCTCCCCCTCCCCTCCCTCCCCTTCTCTCCCCCCTCCCACTCTGTCTCCCTCTCTCTGTCCCTCTCCCGCTCTCTCTGCCTTGGGATGAAGAGAAGTTTGTAATTGTTATGTGGTCAAATGGATCAGTCTTCAATCTTTTGCCTTTATGGTTAAGGCTTTTTGTGACTTGTCTATTCATACCCAAGGCCTGCAGAACACCGGTCAAAGTTCACAAAAAGAAATTATTCTATATTTTCTCTGACAAGACTGAATTGTTTTTTCCTTTTCCTTAAGCCTCTCACCCACCTGGACTGAGTTCTCTGTAGGAGGTGAAGCAAGGATCTGGCCTAACTTGTTTGATATGGATAATGCCTTGTCTCCGTATCTTGGTATTGACTGAATTGCTCATTTCTGGTCACTAGCCTGCAAAGCCCCCCCACAACCCCCCGTCCTATATCAGTGTCTGAATACAGACGAGTCTGGCTCTGGCCTCCCCATTCTCTTACAACTGATTTAGTTGCCCAGCCCCTGTGACAATACCATACTTCTCTAATTTCAATAATTTATAACAGCCGTTTATGTTTTTCACTCTTGTTTAGTTCTCAGTTCAACGATTACTTCCTTAGAGATGCCTGCTCTGATTCCCCAATTTAAGGAGACGTACGTGTTATATTCTATTCATAGCTGTTACTTCACTTTGTAATTATACATCCTGAATATTATTTTTTATTTATTTTAGGGCCACACCTGTGGCCTATGGAGGTTCCCAGGTTAGGGGTTGAATTGGAGCTGTAGCTGCCAGCCTACACTAGAGCCACAGCAGTACCAGATCCGAGCCAGATCTGTGAAACTACACCACAGCTCACGGCAACCCTGGATCCTTAACCCACTGAGTGAGGCCAGGGATTGAACTTGCATCCTCATGGATACTAGTTGGGTTCTTAACCCCCTGAGCCACAGTGGGAACTCCTAACTAAGCAGTTGATGTCACAAAGGTGTCCCCTTTAAGGATGTGCTCCTTAAATTTCCAGGCTGCTGTAGACGTTTCACTAGCTTTTAACTTTGAAAATGATTTCTTTCCATTTTATCCTTTGAACAAATGAGCCCGTCTCGCCATTCGAAGCTTAAATTGTGGCAGGCCAATAAGAGCCACTCCGCCGCAGTACACCACATCCTAAATCCTGGAACCTGTGAATGCTCCTTCTATGGTAAAAGGAATTTTGTATCTGCACTTAGGTTAAGGGTCTTGAGTTGAGAAGACGATGCTGGATTGTCTCATAGGCCCAACCCGATCCAATATTCTTTATAAGAAGGACATGGGAGGGGACAGAGAAGAAGAGGACGCGGTGACAGCAGCAGCGGTTGGAGGGATAAGCTTTGAAGATGGGGGGGGGCAAACCAAGGAAGGTGAAAAGGGCAAAGAAAGGGATCCCTTCAGAGCCTCAGAGGGCTTGGAAGGGCCCAGCCCTGCTGACACATGGACTTGATCTCAGCGAAGCCGATTTTCTAATTCTGGCTCATCTTTAACGAATCTCCTGACACAGACCAGTTCTTTCAGAATTGAGAGAATACCTTTGCGCTGTTGAAAGCTAGGAGACTTGTGCTAATGTGTTACAGCAGCGATAGAAAGCGTGTGCGCTACATGAACCAGTGTTTTGTCTCTTAGGGCTTTTCATTTATACTTGGATTTATTCAAAAAAACATATTTCCTGTGACTTGGGTCAGAGAAGGCAGGAGGTGGCCTCTCCTCTGGGCCCGATGCTCCCACTGCTCTAAGAACAGTTTTCTTTTCTAACCTGATAACCTTGCTCAGCAGCTCAGCAGCCTCCTGCCGCCCCCCCCCCCCCCACACACGAGCAGCCCACTCACTCCATCCCTCCCCCTGCACCCTGACTCTGGCCTGTCCTCTGTGCAAAAATGTCATCCTGAACAAAGGACAAATCTAGGGGACTTCAGGGAACTTTAGAAGAGAAGGCAGATGGAGGCCCCACCCCACTCCAAGCAACCGGCCATGGCCTCAGCAAAGTATTACTTGGAGTTTGTCTGGGTTTCCTCTTCAAGGAGTTTAAACGAGTGTTCATTGATGCCACCGGATCAGAATTCCCTGCCGAGCACTGCAGGCAGACGTAAAGCAGTGGCCACCCTTTGCTTTCTGGACTGTCTCAGCCTTGGCTTGTACAACAGAAATGTGACCAGGAAAACCTGGCATGCTCCAGGGGCCGCCTAGGCCCGATGGGATAGGACTGAATAAAGACAAGAGACCTGGGACTCCAGGAATGACCGGAATTTGCCAGACACAGCGGGTTTGGGAGGAGCCAGAGAACAGCTATTGCTGTCATTTCTTCTACGCCCGGAGGAATCTTCCTAAGTGGCTCTGGCTACAGAGCTAATGATGCTATAGTCAAGTCCCCCCGCCCCCGCCCCCGTGTTTACAGCAGGTGCCTCAACTCTTCTCAAACAGCATCTGTTGTGCCAGGGGCTGGGCTAGATCCTCCAGAAGGTAGCAGGTAGTTGTCAGTTCACAGCTTGGGCTGTGGAGACAACAGGAAGCAAATGCAGCTTCCAGGGGGTGCTCCACCTGCTCAGGTCCTGGCGGGGCTGCCAGCTTGGGACCGGGAGCCTCAGACCTGTCCTGGGAGAACTACTGGCCTCTGGGAAGGAAGAAGGGGAGATGCCCCAAAGAAAGAAGTGAAAGAGGCTTCCTGTTCCCCCACTGGGACACGACCAGGGCGCTGGCTGTGCACTAATTCGTGCCAGCCTCTGCTTCCTCGTCTCTCGCAGGAACAAAAAGAGGACTTTTTCAGAAAAGAATTTTGTTTGTGGAGGAAATTCCTGTTAAAAAAAGCAAAAACAAAAACAGGAGTTCCCATGGTGGTTCAGCCGGTTAAGAACCTGACACAGGGTCCGCGAGGATGTGGGGCAGGTGCACACAGACCCGAAGTCCCGTTCACAAACCGCCGGTGGGGTTTTATGAACCTTGCATCCCCAGGGCCTGCCTGAGAGTCTGGCAGGAAGATGCGGCTCCGTGAAGACGTGCACGTGACCTCGTGAAAGCACGGACGACGGAGGATGGGTCGTGGGGCGGGAAGAGCGGCGGCGGCACCCGACGTGTGGGGTTCGGCACCACGCGGGGGCGCTGGCGAGAGGGCTGTGCTGGAATCAGTCTAGCGCGGGCTGTCTCAGCAGCGCTGTGACTGTCACTTCGACTCCACAAGCCTCCGTTACTTTTCTATTTGTGACCGCGGGGTAAAGGTCCTCCCCCGTGCGCACGGCGGGGGGCGTGAGAAGCGCTGAGAGAAGGAGTCGGGTTCCAGGTCTGCGGGGCCGCGAGCTGGAAGGTTCCCAGGACCCTCGTGCGAGGGCGGATCGCCGACTTGGATGAGGCCCCGTCCTGCGGCTGTGCCCACCCTGGAAGCAGCTGCCCGTCGCCGCTCTCTGGCACACGGGCTGCTCCGGGCTGACTCAAGTGAAGCGGGTCCACCGGGGGCAGTGGTGCTGCAGGAGGCAGGGTGGCCTCGAGGGGCTCCACGGGCCTTTTCTGTTGAGACAAAGGAGCGTTAAAGAGGCCCAGCGAAGAAGGGAGGCTCAAGGAGCCTGGTTCTCGAATCCCCCGCAACCCCCAAAGAGGGGCAACTCGAAGTGTGGGTCCCTGCTCGCGGGGTGGGATGGTGTCTGACTCACAAAGGGCCCCGCATGGCACCAGGCGGACTTGGGTCTCAGGGGGGGTTTATAAGTGACTGTTCTCAGCCCCCCGTTTTGTGGGGCTAGAAACAGGGCAGAGCTGACCTACGGGCAGCAGGAGGTCCCAGGGAAAAAGAGGGCCTCCGCTGTGGACCCCGACACAGGGACAAACCGGAACTGGCTCCTGAACCCTGCCTATTGCTCTCCTTAGAAAGGGACAGGAAATTTAGTCCGAATCCTGTGCTCCCCGCCAGGCACACCTAGGGCCACCCCTCGGTCCACACCGCGGGGCTGTGGCGGTCACCGTGAAAGGCTGGAGCCAGGCTGCCTGGAGAGGAGGGAGGCGCCAAGGCTTCTCTCCCGAGGGGCGCCTTTGGCCAAATCATGGACGTCTGCCTTCACCACCCAGGCAGCCAGAAAATGCGAAGGGAAGGAATCTCAGACGTGGCTGCGTTAACACACCTGGGGTTGGGGGGTGGCTTTGCAAGGAGCCCTGGGGTCGGAGGGAGAGCCAGGCTGCCACCTTGAGCTAGGCCAAGGCAGCAGCCAGCCCCACCAGCAGCCCCGCCAAGCTCTGGATGAGGCCCTCTTCTCAGGACCAGAGGATCCCAGGTCGGAAAGATGGGTGTCTGTCATCATGTGAGTCTCACACGTCACACAACCAGCCTCTGCCCTCACACGAGTCTTGGACACCCCTCGTGTCCAGAGATCGAATACGAACATAACCAAGTCTCACAGCTTCATTTCAGTGGCCGCATGGGTTAGAGCTGTGCCTGTCTGTCCCCCGCAGGAAGTATTTCGGAGCCCCAGTCCCCAGCCCCTGGGTTCTGTCTGCCTGTCTGGGTGAGCTGAAGGGACTCAAGAGGGTTCAGTCAGAGGAAATAGGTTCATTACAAAAATTGAACTGCTTTCTAAAATAAAAGTACAATTGCTATAAAATGACAAGACGTTAGCTAGTCTGATTTTTAAAAAAAAGATTTAAGGAGTTCCCACTGTGGCTCAGGGTGTTAAGAACCTGACCGACATCCATAAGGATGTGGATTAGATCCCTGGCCTTGCTGTGGCTGGCAGCTGAAGCTCTGATTCGGATTCAGCCCCTAGGCTGGGAACTTCCATATGCTGCAGGCAAGGCGCTAAAAAAAAAAAAAAAAAGATTTAAAAAACATGCAAAATTGTGAAAGTACAAAATATCACAGACAGAAGGTATTATAAGGAAATGATTTGTACAACACAATCTGTGGGAACATCTGAGTGTTAGAGCTATTACTGGGAGATTACCAGTTACCAAACTTGACTGAAGGCGAAATTTATAAACCTAAAAACCAATAACAATGAAGGAAATTGAGAAAGTTACCATTAAGTCTTCAAGGAACAGATGTGTAGTATACGTAATTACATGACATGATTGTTAATTATTCTCCTGTTACACATTTATGCGAAGCACAGAGCAAGCAAGGAAGCTCGAGGCTGCTAAGACCATGGATCTTAAAAGTGTTCATCACAAGGCGAAACTTTGAAACTCTGTGTGGTGGTGGAAGTTAACTGCACTTATTGCAATGATCATGCCACAAAAATACACATATCAAGTCATTACGAGGTACCCTTGAAATTAACATGTCCCCTGTCACACCTCCATTTAAAAAAAAAGGAAGGAAAACTCTTCAGTTCTTTTCATGAAGAACAGAGCTGCAAAGTCTGACAGGCAGAAAATAGAAAGAAAACCAGAATCAGCAGTTCTCAAACGTTTTGGTCCCAAGACATCTTATACTTTGAAAAGACTCATTGAGAATTCTAAAGAGCTCTTGGTTATGTAATATTTATCACTAGTTAACATACTAAATAATAAAGCAGAATTTTGTAGGTTATGCAATTTTTAATTTATTTAAGGCAACCATAATGAAACTATTATGTATGAACATAATTAACATGTATTCAAATAACTACACTTTTGAAGACAAAAAATTTGTTTTTGTTTATTTGTTTAAATTACTCAAAGCATTTTATTACATTTGTAGTTGTACAGCGATCATCACAACCCAATTTTACAGCATTTCTTTTTTTTTTGTCTTTTTGCCTTTTTTTCTGTTGTTGTTGTAGTTGTTGTTGTTGTTGCTGTTGCTATTTCTTGGGCCGCTCCCGCGGCATATGGAGGTTCCCAGGCTAGGGGTCGAATCGGAGCTGTCGCCGCCGGCCTACGCCAGAGCCACAGCAACGCGGGATCCGAGCCGCATCTGCAACCTACACCACAGCTCACGGCAACGCCGGATCGTTAACCCACTGAGCAAGGGCAGGGACCGAACCCGCAACCTCATGGTTCCTAGCCGGATTCGTTAACCACTGCGCCACGACGGGAACTCCCCAATTTTATAGCATTTCTATCCCAAACCCTCAGTGTTTCCCCCACACCCCCAACCTGTCTCCTTTGGAAACCATAAGTTTTTCAAAGTCTATGAGTCAGTCCCTGTTCTGCAAAGAAGTTCACTGTGTCCTTTTTTCAGATTCCACATGTCAGTGATGGCATTTGATGTGGGTGTCTCATTGTCTGGCTGACTTCACTTAGCATGATAATTTCTAGGTCCATCCATGTTGCTAAAAATGCCGGTATTTCATTCCTTTTAATGGCTGAGTCATATTCCATTGTGTCTATGTACCACATCTTCTTTATCCACTCCTCTGTTGATGGACATTGAGGTTGTCTTGGCTATTGTAAATAGTGCTGCAATGAACATCGGAGTACATGTGTCTTTGCGAGTCATGGTTTTCTCTGGGTAGATGCCCAGGAGTGGGATTGCTGGATCGAATGGTAGTTCTATGTTTAGTTTTCTGAGGCATTGCCACACTGTTTTCCACAGTGGTTGCACCAATTGACAATCCCACCAACAGCGTCATAGGGTTCCTATTTCTCCACAGCCTCTCCAGCACTTCTTGTTTGTAGACTTTTGGATGATGGCCATTCTGGCTGGTGGAAGGTGGTACCTCAAAGTGGTTTTGATTTGCATGTCTCTGATCATGAGTGATGCTGAACATCTTTTCATGTGTTTTTTGGCCATCTGTATGTGAAGACAAAAAATTTAAATAAAACTGGCATTGTTTCACATTTTCCGCAAACTGTTTAAAGTCTGGCTAAACAGAAGACAGATGGGATTTCCTATCTGCTTTTTACATGCAATCTGTTGCGATATCACATGTTATGTGGTGAAAAACTGGAAAACGCCACTGCACTCTCATGTGAGAACGTGCATGAAAGGGGAGACTCATGTCTTAGTGTTACTATGAACTCGTTTTGACCTTGCAGAGCCCTGTAAAGGATCTCCAGAGCCATTTTGAGAACGTCAAAAGACAATTTCAATTACGGAGGTTGATGCAAAAATCTAAGTGAAATTTTCATAAGCAGAGCCCGGTAGTGCATCGAAAGACGAATGTCTCATGTCCAAGTGGGATTCAGGGATGTAGGAAAGTTAGGCGATGTATTAATTTTGATTTAATATATTAATGTCAAAGGAGGCAACCATTTGCTCGTCTCACAAATGCTAAAAGTATTTCGCAAAATTCAGTATTCGTTTCTGATTTTAAAATCCTGGGATGGAAGATAAGAGCAAATAAACACATCTCTATGTAACAACCAGACTTATGTTGAATTAAAACATGCCAGAAGCCCTGTGTGAGGGAGGAACCTTTCTGAGCGCACAGGAACTCCGGTCCTGCCTGGCGAGGCGAAGCGCCCATGAGGGTGGTGAAAGGGACGTGGTAGCAGAGCCTGATGGAGGTCAGAGGTGCTAGCAGAAGACTTAGCCATCAGCCAACTCAGACCCCCCAGTCCCCCCCCCCCATTCCGTTCCCTGGGTGTCCTTACCCACTGGTGAGGCGATGAGCAGGGGTGACCAGCCAGGTCTCCCCAGCGGCAATCTTCAGACTGACCTGCAATGGCCAAGAACTGACTGGGGCCCCCTGCCCCCCACAGTCTGGCTAGAGAGGGACCTGGTAGGGGAGGGGAAGGGGTGCCCAGAGGCCGCCCGGAAGGGGGCCAAGAAGACGCATCTTTGTACCCATGGATCCTCCTCACCATCAGGGCCAGGTCTGGGCACCTCCTTGCGCTGGGAACTCTAACAGGCATCTGAGAATAATGGGAGATGCTTTTCGCATAACATACACGTAAACTAGTCGTTTTGCCTGAGTAAAGTCTCCACCTTGCCCTTGACTTCCCCTCTTTTTTGCCCGCTTATCTGCCAGAGCCAGAGCCAGATCACGAAGCAGACTAGCAGAAGCCCAGAGACCACTTTAGGAGGCCAGTCCAGTCTCTGCTCCCCCAAAGCCTAACATCTAACACTGTACATAAGCTTTGAATAGTCTTAGTTTGACACAAAGGTACTCTCTATTTATACACGTGAATTTCATTATTAGAACATAAATTCCTTGAAAATAAGGAATAGGTCGGTACCTATCTTGTTCTTCTTTGTATCTGCCTCTGCCACGCCCTGGGCTCCGGCACAGAGACTTGCCCAGAGAGGGCACCGCATGAGCATCGGGACAATCCGGTGGCATGTCAGCAACGGGGACTAGAAGCAACGGAGAAGCAGGCGTCAGGGTCTTATTCTCCCACCTGTTCTGTAGACCCACAGAATCGTACAACGAAAGTGAAGCCCAGAATTGCCTATTGCATGGCCCGAGGCATCCAGGTTAGGTGTGTTATTTACAGCAGGGCACATGGAAACTCCTTTCGGTCCTTCTTAAGTTTTTATGAGCATTCGTATGCATGAAGCAGGCTCTAAAGCAGTTGTGAGTTCAGGGAGAGAGAATCAGGGGTCTCTTTTTACATCAGGAGCTCTCTGTGGATTAAGTTTTATTCATCTGGTATTTATTTGGCACCTCCGGTGTTCTGGGCACTGTGGCAGGTGCTGGGGGTAACATGATAAATACATCTGGCCAAGCACTGTCATGAGACTCCCTGGCAAATACTGCACGTGGTTTAGGCTGAGAGAAGTGGCTTTGCACCCCCCATGGTGGCTGAGAGAAGGAGCCACTGCAGACACACTTTACAAAGAATTTCCATCCAGGATAGCTGTGCATCACGAGGTCCAAGAAGCCAGAACAAAAAGACTCGCACTGCTTCTGTCTCTCCTCGTCACAAGGAATACTCACCCTCCATGCTCTCTGTTCCTCTGTGTTCAGATAATTTATAACACTAAAAGAGTGAAGTAATTTAAAATAAGGGGTATGACCTTTCTCTTAATAACCTATCAAAATGGGAAACTATGACAATTCCCTTAACCCCCGGCCTCTGCCTGCCCTCACCACCTTGTCCACAGGGACCAGGATGTCACACGGGTATGTCAGCGGATGTCACGGAGGAAACAGGGAAAAGAGAAAGCCCAGGGCTTCTCGGTGTTTCCCTGCACGAAGACACAGGGGTTCGCTCACTTTTGTCCTTGTGGATGGATCTGTGGGGCAGACCACAGGCTGGCAGAGCATTCAGCCATTCCTACCGAATCCACCTCTCGAGATGGGAATTTTGATCCTCTGATGGAAATATTTCAGGGCTGCTTTGAGCAAAAGGACAACGACCAACATCCCATCCGGCTCCATGTGATGGCTTTTCTGATGTGGCAGCTTGGCTAGGCTGCAGCCCTCTGTTATTCAATCACACATTAATCTAGACGTGGACCTGAAGGGGTTTTGCAGATGTAACAAAAGCCCCTGATCAGCTGACTCTAGGTAAGGAAGACCAGCCTGGCTAATCTGGCTGGACCTGATGCCACTGGATGGAAAGACCTTAAAAGCAGAGCTGGAGCCTCCCCCGAAGAGAGAAGAAATTCTGCCTCTGCCCACGCCTGTGGAATTCCAGTCCCCTTTTCATCACCCGCCTAAGGGACTGCCTTGCTTAGTCAGCCCCACCAGCACATAAGCCAGGTCCCCTGGCTTAGCTCGCTAGGACCACGGTAGCAAATATCAGACAGGTGGCTTAAAAGTCAACATTTTATTGCATCACAGTTCTGGAGCCTCGAGGTCCAAGATCAAGGTGTGGGGAAGGCGGCTTCCTGCCAAGGGTGGGCATGGAGACCTGCTCCGTGCCCCTCCTCTAGCTTCTGTGGCTTCCGGCAAAATCTCTGGCGTTCCTCGTTCGCAGGGGGTGCATCACCCCAGCCTCGCCTTCATGTCCCTCTGATGTCCTCCGGGGGTGCGTGTCTCTCTCTCCAAACGTCCCCTTTTATAAGGACACCGGGCGGAATGGATCAGGGTCCACAGGAATGCATCGTTTCCACCTGACTGCCTTTGTAAGCCCTCCATCTCCAAACGAGGTCACGGATGTCAGGACCCGACGTATCGTTTTGGGAATTCTCCTGTTAAACCCTGACTCGTACACTCTGTGGGCATCTCTTTCTCCAAAACACCTTACCTGACGTATTGGATGGTTCAGGTAGGACATTCCACGTCTCCAGAAACACTGATTCTTTCTCTAATCCGGAGATACTAAAATCTGAGTATAAGCATAGCAGAGTTGCTCAGATCACACAAGCAAAACAGAATTATTATATGCAGATTTCCGGGGCATCTCAGTGAGTGGGGCTGTCTGGGTATTTCAACTGGAAAGTGGAGTATTTTGCTAGAACCTGGGTTTGCCATAAGCAGCCGCTCACCGCCTACCAAGAATGAACAACTTGAGAAGCCAACAGTTGGCTTTGCAGGGTTTGGGCAGAGTGTTCGTGGGTGTGACAACTTGCGAGGAAGCTGTGTCTTCAAGAGTCTAGGGACCGGGGAGGTGAAGAGCTGTCATATCTCTGAGCCTCCCTTTTGTGTCTCACTTGCTCATGGCCAAGTGTACTTTGTCCGACTTAATCCTCCTGCATTCGCACCCGGCCTGTGTTATTCTCTCAGTGTAAAACATGGAGGAGCATGAGTCTTAAATGACTCTCAGATCACACCTCCAGCAAGGACAGGCCAAGACTGATCCTGATTCAGCGGATTCAGCTGATCCTCATCCTTTGCAGATTCCGTGTTTTCGAAGTCACCTGCTGGCTAACATTTATTTGTAACTCCAACCCAATTTTGCGCAGATACGCGCAGAGCAGTGAAGCATCTGAGTCACCTGGTCCCTGCGTCCTGGCTGAGGTCTAGGGAGGCAACAACCTGCCCCAGTCTCAACTCATAAACAAGCGTCCTTTCCCTGGTCTGTTGGCACCACCTTCTGTTTTGTTTTGCTTTTGTGTGCTCTTTGGTTTTGCTGCTTGCAAGGGCCCTCGGCATAGTGCTGAAGTGCCATCTAGTGTTGCCAAGGCCAAAGGGCCTGGGCTGTGCCTTGAGGAGAAAAGACTGTGATGGAGAGGCTTTGTTCGGAGTTATAGGGGCCCTGGCCAAGTTCAATGCTAATGCATCAACAATACATATGAGAGAGGGTGACCTGAGACAGCCACGCACATAAAACCGGAGACTGATGGGAAACCGCGTATCCCCGGGATTCAGCCGCGGTGAACAGTGACTCAGCTGTAACCACGCCGGGCGCCACAGGCTGCCCTTTTACCACAGCGTCAGGTGGGGCTCCATCCTCTCACCTGTTTCCGGGATGAAGGAGACGGCAGCCTGAAAGCCTCTGAAGGTCGAGGTTTCGTCCGACTGGAAGGTGACGGACATGACCTGGGAGGGGCTCACCACTGGGGCAGGAAGGACAAAGCCACACAGCCGAGCTGGTCCACGCCCAGTCCAGGCATGACACAGTCGAGGGCCCAGCAAAGAGACGTGGCATTGGAGAGAAGAAAAAAGTTGTCCGTTAGGTAACTGTGAAGAAATAAACTTGTCCAGTGGATGTCACAATTCGTTTTCGAAACAGAAAGGCAGAGGGCACCTTTTTACTGTGATTTAACCGCATGCATATTTCGATTCTGTTTATCCCCAAACGCTCCCACCGGGAGTGCCAGTAGGGGAACTGGGTCCAGCCCCAGGGCCTACTTCAGTGGCTCTTTCCCCTCGGACCCCTAGGTCACCGCGGGCCTTCCACATTTTCTGATCCAATGGTTCTTGGATTCTCCCTGAAGCTGCTCCCGCCCCTGAGGTAGGAGGCGGGGTGGTGCGGGCACAGGGAGGGATGGAGACGGAGCGGGGGGCGGAGGAACACGGGGCCAGCGCCCTCTTCGTCCCTGAAAGGTTCCCAAGGAGAACTGGGTCCCGACGCGGGGCAGGGACGCGGAGGCTCGGGGGCCACGCACCGATCTCCTCCTTTCTTTCCACGTCCGCGTGCGCGCTCACGTAGTCGGAGGTGCAGTCCCCATTCTCCTCTATCTCCAGGCTCTGAAAGGAGAGCTGAGAAGACTCCACGTTACATCCAGGGGGACTCGCGGGAGGCACTGCCTGCCCTGGACTCAGCAGAGGAAACCGGAGCGTGGGCGTCGGTGAGAACGGCAACGGCTACTCGCGAGTGGGTTACACCGCTCAGGAAACGATGCTAAAGCAGCCTGCCGCCCCTTCTGAAGCATCTAAGCGTCCGAATACAAGGGGGGGGGGGGAATGTGCAAGAGTCTTTTGGTGGGTTGTTTTGCGTTTTGAATTAAAGGCTCCTCTTTGGGTGTTTTTGTTTTTTCGTTTTGAATTAAAGCCCCCTTTCTGTGGACTCATAATACTACACCAGTCTGGTTCTCCTCCTGGGTCTCGGAGCTCTTTTGGCTTCTCACATGTACAGAGCGCCGAGGTCTCTCTCACTCTCACTCCTTCCCCGTTATTTTGTAACTACTCTGTCTCCATATACTCTCTTGCTTTCAGTTATGATTTTAAGAGGACAGCTTCTAAATAAACGCCTAATTCCAGCCTCACCCGGACTGCAGTGTCCAGATGGCCCACTCGTGTCAAGTGAGCCACCACACAGACAAATGGCCACAAGCACCGCAAACTGAAGGCCGAATACACTCCGCATCCTGACGTTCAAAGCCCTCCGTCCTTTGAAATCAGCCTCGCCCTCCTTCTGTCATAGCCCGTGCCAGCCCCTGAACCTGTTCAGCGCTACACTTTTGTTATCCACGCCCCACAAAGTGTTTTGTTAGCAGTGTAATTGATAAGGAAGAAACGCTTGTTTCTAGAAATGACCAGACCCGGATGAAACAAGCTACCCGGTACAGATGAAGGCAGTGTGTTGACAAAAGTGCACTGTTGCCATCTAGTGGTAGGTGCGGTAATTACAGGGATACTTGGCTGGTCTGTTAGTCAAGTGTTTATCAAGAGCCTTGGGTGCCAGGGGCTAGGTTCTCGGTACTAAGGATACAGCAGCGAAGACCTCAGATAAAAACCTCTGCCGTCATGGTGTCAACGTGAGCAATTCTTTGGCGATGCAGAGCAAAGTCAGGGTCCCCAGAGTCTGTACCTTCACTAGATAATGTTTGGGGGCTTGAAAAATCCAGTGGCAGCTGGCCATGTTGCTGTAGTCTCGGGGATAGTGAAGACTCTGTATGAGGCCTTCTTCAAACAGGATAGTTAAGGAGCTGCAGCCTGAATCTGCAACACAGCACAAGGGAGAACGTCCAAAAGCTGGCATCACCCGGGAACAGGGGACCCTCTGCCACGGATTGGACCTGAACTGAGTCTTCAGGCAGCACTATTGAGAAGGGAGAGGCCTGTGCACTGGTTTTCAGGAGCTCAGCAGGCCCTCTCAGCTCACCTGGGTGCAGCAAGTGTGCGTGAGCAGGACTGCGGAAGCCTGAGGTCTTCCCTGCAGCCCGCGTCTCACTGGCCTTGGGCTCCGCTCTGCTGTGGAGCCCAGTGGGCCTTGGGATAGGGCTTCCAACCCCTCTCCTCCTTCCTATGGGGCCTCTACTTCTGCAAAAGGCCTAGTGTGTGATGAAAGCAAATGGTTTTACCAGGAAGGTAGTTTGGGTTAAGAGCTTTATAGGTGAGATTAAACCCAGCGGCGTCATCTGTGGCGTCAGAGATGAAGCTCAGCCTTACAGTGTTGGAGCCAATGAGCACCGATGAAGTCAGGACCTCGCCGCAGAATCTCCCTGCAAAGTAAAGACGGAGCGTCTTTGTTCAGAGCTGAGAGAGCAGCACCCGTTACAAGGCTCAGGGGGAACAGACCTTTCGGGATAGTGCAGGCTTGTCTAAACTGGGGCCTCTGAAATCAGCACTGCTGACATTTGGATCTGAAACGTTGTGTTCAGGCTGCTCCACACCCAGTGGGCTCTTCTGCAGCATTCCCTGGCCTCTGCCCACCAGAGACCAGGAACACCTCCCCCAGTGGTGACCGTCAAAAATGCCCCTACGACACTGCCTACTGTCGTCCAGGCAAGATCATCTCCAGTTTAGAACCACAGAAACACGCCTCCATTTCTGCTACTTTTTTTCTTTTTACGTCTGCACCTGCAGCTTACAGAAGTTCCCAGGCTAGGGGTTGAATTGGAGCTGCAGCTGCTGGCCTGCGCCACAGACACGGCAACCCTGGATCCTTAGCCCACTGAGTGAGGCTAGGGCTTGAACCTGCATTCCCGTGGACACTACGTTGGGTTCTTAACCCACTGAGCTACAATAGGAACTTCATTTCTGCTTCTTATATTAGTAACCTTTGTCTCCTACTCATGGTTATCTGCTGGTCGAGGAAGGTAGAGTCACTTTCATGCTTAGGGGAGCAGCATTCTGCCTGGGAGGCACTGAGAGGCACTGCGGTAGGTCTACATTTTACTCCTGATGGGCTCCAGGTCTGGCAAATGAGTCTAGGAAGCCTGGCTCCGTGGCTGCTGCTGCAGCCCCTGGCATGCACTTTGGCCTTACAGCCGTCACATGGGCTCAGATTTTACCCCTCTCCACCATCAATCCTAAAGTGGGAGACAGGAAGCGGGGTGTTACAGAGGCCTGAGGAGCAGAGCTATGGTTCCCGGGCCCCATTAAGTCAGCGCTAGTGTCCACTTGACAACATGAAAAGCCACTCACCCACGAGTATGTCTTCTAACGAATAGACTGACAGGTAACTGTGGGGACAAGATTCTGCATCAAAGTCAGCAAAAGTAAGGAGCAGGTGCATCCCCTCTGGCACCACGAGGGTCCAGACACACAGCCTGCGGGGAGATACAGAGAGAGGGTGTGACTGCTCCATAGCAGGCGGCTGTCACTGTCCCGATAGTGGGGCAGAGACAAACGGGAGGTGGGAGCCGGGGGAAGGGGTGGCCGCAAGGGCTACTCACTGCTTGCGCTGGTAATACAGGAAGGGGCTTTCTGGGAAGTGCAGCTCCCCCTCTGATGCTCTGATCACACGATCCTGCTCACCGCATGAGGCTGGGAGGCAAAGCCCTGGAATCAGGCCCACGGTGATGGCGCGCCCTCTCCTGCCAGAACCTGTAGAGACGCTAGGGCTTGCTGGTTCTTTGCGCATGCTTCCTTTCTGCAGGAAACCTTTTCCTGTCTTGGCTTTTAGGGTACCCTACTCTTTTTTGTTCCTGGTAGGTGACTGCTTGACCTTGAGACCCTATGGCTCCTCCTTTACTCCTCTTTCTCCGACTCCATGATCCCATTGGATGAATACGGCTGTTTCGCAGCCTCTCCTCGTGGTCTGCATTCTCTCCGTAGGAGCCCTCTGACCATCTCATTCACACCTTCCATTTCAAACGTTTCTATTTCTGCCTTTCGGAACCTCTGATTTTTCAGCCGCCCCCTGTGCCGCCAGGGGGATTCCGCGGGGTCGGCCGGACTGCCTCCGCTTCTCACGTGATTACCTCGCCTGCCCTTCCTCGGCCTTTCGTGCTCGGAGCTCAGCGCTGCTCTTCTTCTCTCTTCTCCCTCACCGCCTCACCGCAGGGACCAGCCCGTCCTGTCCTTCCCACGTCTGTGCCCGCCACTGCCCGAGTCCAGGCCTTATTTTGTTGTCTTTTGAGCTAATGTATAATCTCATAAATCCCCCTTGAATTATTTCCCCTCCAACTGAATCCCCTTATGGCAGCATTACAGTGTAGCTCTAATTTATTTATCTAATTAGTCAACTTCAGACTCAATAAAGTCTAAGCTTTTTTGGGGGGCATGCTCGACGCATGTGGAAGTTGCTGGCGAGGGAATCTGGGGGTCCTGCTGGGAAGGAACTGTCCTGACGGGCTGGGGATGAGTGGCTGTGGATGCTCCAGGTGACGATTTTACTCCAGGGGAACCGATGTTCAGAAATGCTAGAGAGAAGTTCCCGTCGTGGCTCAGCAGCAATGAACCCGACGAGCACCTGAGAGGACAGAGGTTCAATCCCCAGCCTCTCTCAGTGGGTTAAAGATCTGGCGTTGCCGTGAGCTGTGGTATAGGTCACAGATGGGGCTTGGATCTGCTATGGCTGTGGCTGTGGCTGTGGCCAACAGCGGCAGCTCTGATTTGACCCCTTGCCTGGGAACTTCCATATGCTATGGGTGCAGCCCTAAAAAGACAAAACAAAAACAAAATGCTAGAGATTAGTTCATGCTCCAGGCAGGGCAGGCTACAAGAAATACCCACCTCTGTAGCTCTTTCTCTGCTTCCCTGGGAAAGAAAAGAAAGATGTGATTCAAGTTTTGTGGTTTCCTGAAAAATATTTCAAGAAGTTAACATCTCCCTGGCTCAAAAGTACAGAGGTTTTTAAGTGGATTTGTAACTAAAGAAAATATAATCTGTGGAAAGAACAGAAGGGACAAATTGACAAAGCAGAAAAGGGGCCTTTGTGTTTTAAATGACTTCGCTCTTTTTATTAAGCCGGCTGGTTAGCTTGGAGAGGACACAAAGCAAGAAGAGGACATCTGGTCTACCCCTCTAACGTTGCATGGAGAGGGAGGCTGGAGGTAGATATCACACACAAGCAACCACAAAAGAGATGCAGGGATAGCTACCAGCTGAACGGAGGACTCCAATGTGGGCTTGAAAACAAACTCAACAAACTCAAGTTCCTCCTAATTCGAATTAACCCCTCTGGGAAAAAATAAAAGTCTCACAGACGCTGGAAACCTCCAGGTCAGAAGGCAATTACGCTGGACTTGTAGTCCAAGATGAAGTTGAAGTTCGCTCAGTGGTCAGTCTGGTGGAAGGGTGTGCGAAGACACCATCCTTTTCAGACCCACAGTGCCTGGCTCTACGCGTGGCACCCAGCACAGCTGCCGTTTTGGTCCGAGTCACTCTCTGCTGTGGGTGGGCTGTCCTGTGCACTGAAGGATGATCAGGAGCATCCACGCCCCACCCCCAGATGCCAGGGGCACCCCTCCCCTGTCGTGACAACCCCAAGTGTATCCAGACACTGTCCCCTGGGGTGGCGGGGAGAGGGGGTCAGAATTTCCCCGGTTGAAAACCACTGATCCCTGCTATAGCTGCTGAATCTTGCTGGTATAGTTGAAAAGTAAGTGGTAGAAACTGGTTACCAGATGAAGCCAGTTTTAATTAAAGGCAAGTTGGACAAAGTCCAGGGTGGATGTATTCAAGTTTCACGGAATATGTGCATGCTGTACCACACAGCTTAGTTTATCCTCGTTTTAGACTCAGTAAATACCACAATCCCCATGTGAGACAATAAGAACAGAAAGCAGAGGTTGTCTGCTCAGTGGTCCTGACTTGACTCTGCTGATGCTTTCTCTGGCTCTAGTTTCTTGACCTTACATGCTGGCTTGATTACCAATTTGGATGTGTCTGTGGATCCAGGGCAGCACTTTAGTAAGATCTGTGAAGATCCCAGGGGATCCTTGATCATCTTTCTGCAGATTTTTTCTCCAGCCTCGACCGCAGCCCAAACCCCAAGAAGTCACGCCCGCCAGTGTCCACGTCCCTTTCTTATTCCGGCACATGAGGGAACCCCCTGAATCTCCCTGCGGGAGAAAATATCTGTTATCATCACTGTCCGTGTCTGTCCCCAAAGTGCTCCGTTTCCCCCTCAAAGATGCTAGATGAAGATCAGTGAATTTCCTCACTTCTAATTCCTGGAACTCAGAGACCTGGGGGACCAGGGAATCACAACTCGCAGGCGATCTTTAAATACCACTGAAGCCTATCAAGTCTACCTCCTTCTCCCCCATCCTAGGCTTTCATCAGATATCAGATTTCCCCTCTCCTGTCTTATTCTACAGACTCAGAGAAATCTTGTCCAGCAGTACAATCAACCTCAGGTGTTGGTCAGCAGGAGGGACAGAGGGAAGAAAAGCTCCCATTATATACAAACTAGAAACCTCTGAATAGGGAAGTCACGTACCCTTCAGGGGTGGAGTACCCTGAATTCATTGTTGATATCGTCTCAGTTATTTGGTCCTTTGGCAAAAGCAAAAGTCCTCTGAATTCATAGTCTCTGGTAAAACAGGTTGTTTAAATGGTCCCTTTATCACTCCTGATCTTTCTTTCCAGAGTCAGTCTTAACTACATCCTTCTTTCAGCCCCTCATCTGATGACAAAGCCAAGGGAAACCCTGCCTGGGACCTGCCAGCTCGACCATTCCACCTACTTGGCATGCATCTCTTCCTCCATCTGGGAAGCCCGTGCAGAGAAACGTCTGCCCACTGATGGGTTTCTGTAGTGTCAGCAGAGCTGTGATACACTCGTCTTGGGTCAAAATGGGCAGGTCCACTTCCTGCAGGACTTGCGGGGCGATGCCATCTAGGAAACACAGAAATGAGAACCCCAGCAAGGCACTCTTTCACCCTTCCTGAGTTGAAGCTGTCCCATTCCCATTCGTGTCTTTTGTAAAGATCTGGATTGCTAAGTACAATGTAGTATTCTCTACTTTAAAACTGTTTATGCAATGGTCTTTTAAAAATTCTATTTTCTGAGTACCCACCCGAAAGTTCTGAGAGCTGATCAAGAGTAGTGCATACAGGACTCACCCTCATTCAGTCGGCCCCAGCCTGCAGTTGTGCAAATAAATCCAGGTGCGAATCGTTCCCCTGGCTCTGGAAGACACATGGGCCCCACAAACTGGTCTGCAGAAAAGAGAAGGGCTTGTTTCACCCATGGAGGAGGGGACACCATAGCTGCTCACCAGTCGGCATCTAAGTGCGTCCCCAAAGACTTTGTAAGGATTGTGATATTTCTGTCTGGCACCTTCAGGGGTTACCAGTCAAAGAGAGAAAGACCCTCTACTGACCTCACCTAATCCTGCATCTAAAGCCACGAGCAATAAGGGTTTCAGGTAGGGGAACCCCCACCTCAAATTCCCGTCTCCCTAATTCTTGATCATATGGTACATAACTTATACTATAGGAAATGTACTATGAAATGGAAGTTCTGGAGAACATGGGGCAGACAACTCAGAATAAGCTTCAAGTGTTTACCAAGGAAGTTCCCAGTGTGGCACAGTGGAAACGAATCTAGCTTGCATCCATGAGGATGCAGGTTCGACCCCTGGCCTCGATCAGTGGGTCAAGAATCTGACATTGCTGTGAGTTGTGGTGTAGGTTGCAGACACTGCTTGGATCCCGCAGTTGCTGTGGCGGTGATGTAGGCCAGCGACTACAGCTCCTATTCAACCCCTAGCCTGGGAACCTCTATATATCATGGGTGTGGCCCTAAAAATCCACAGCAATAACAACATGTTTACCAAAGTGGAAAGCTCCAGCCATCTTCAAAAGAGCAATGTCATAATCCATTGGTTTCTTGGTGGAGAAATGTGGGTGTGTGATGATGGTTTCAATGGTGAGGGTTTGCTCTCCCGGCTCGGTATAGCTCAAGTCATATTCTCCAGCAGTAACGTTGAATGTTGATGCAATATTTCTATGGGGAGGAAACAGTAAAGGGGGTGGATTTCATTGAACCTTTGGGTACAGCTGTAGTGGTGGCTAAACCGACCTCTTCCAAATGACAAGAACAGAGAGTGTAGGGGTGAAGCTGCTGTACAGAGAAAGCTGGAATAATTCCAAATGCAGACGTTCCCAATGCGAGCGGGGGACTAGGAAAGACGGCCTCGTGTGAAGCCAACGATGTGGTACATGGACTGCTCCTCACTGCTCTTTGTTAAATGTCTAAAAATGCAGGTCTGCTGTAATTCAGGGCCCAACGCTCTGTTCAGCTCTGCGAGATGGTTGGCCTGGCCTCAGCCTCAGTGAGATCCCTTGGGAAGTCTTTGGGATTCCTGCCAAGTATGCGGCTTTACCATCAGAGATCTAATGCATAACGCACACGATGAAAGACCATAGACGGCACCATAGATACACCGTAGCTCTGATGTCCCATGGAGTTCACTCCCTCAGGGCTCTGCGACTGATTAAACAGTGGCAAGTGGGAACCTTCCCTCCTCTCCTTCTGTTTGTGATTCAGAGATCTAGCATGACGTAGGAAACATTACTCTATTTCCTTTCTACCTGCAGCAAAGTTGCCAGAGAGGAAATTGACAGGATAGACTGAAGTGGATTAAAAGCTTTGGGCTTGCCAGCCTTGGGGATTTGGAAGTGATGGCTTTATACAAAATCAGAAAGGGCATCATTTTCTCTTGGTATACTGCCACTGTTCTGGGCTCTATTAGGTACCTAACCTAATACACAGCGTCTCTCTAGCCTAACCACCTGCCACACTGCAGTGGAGTTGTCAGCTGACTCTTCTTTAGACTATCAGCCCTCTGGGGGCAGGAATCATGTCAGTCACCTTTGTGTCTTTGGTACCCACTAGTGTCTTGCACTAAGTATATGTCCAGGAGATATTTTCAGCCTTTAAATGAAAAAGGGCGAATGTGGGGCGTGATCTTGCAGCCTTATGCGTGTCGAGAGCACCAACAACAACAGGCCGTCTGGGGCACACCGATAGCAGATGAAAAAGCGAAGTTGTTAGAGGGCAGCTCCGAGAGGCAGGATCAGGGAAGGAAGACACAGGAGCCTTCCTCATGTCTCACTGGCCTCCCCTCACTTCCTTTTATCCACCTACTAAGATGCATAATGAAATGGATTGTTTTCACTGAAATTCAAAAAAAACTAGGAGAGAATTTTCACAAATCAATCTTTATAATGCTTTTTCCCCACTTGGATATTATTCTTTATTAACCTCTAGTCAATTTTAGGGAAACAAAGTATTCACTCCCAGAAGGAATGTATGTTTTTCCACCAAGGTGAGTACCCTCTGGCCACATCAATGGGCCCTGTTTGTGTTAAGCAGTTAAGATGTTCCCCCCCTAAAGTGTACACCACACAGTTTTGTGTTTTAATAGTTATGGCTGCTGATTATTTATTTATTTAGTCACTTAGTTGTTGCTGCTGATTATTTAGTTCGTCAGTTAGTTGTTGCTGCTGATTACTTAGTTCGTCAGTTAGTTATTGCTGCAGATTCCAAGGGAGAATCAGGGTAACCAGACTTTCGAGGATGGGCTGGGCCTTCCCTACCTGTTAGCAACGCAGTGAGCAGCTGTGATCACCCACTGTGGAGAGATGATGGTCCCACCACAGACATGCTTCTGCCTTCGTTTCAGAGACACCTGAATTGCAAAGATCTTAAATGGCAACAGGTTAATGCCCTGGGATCTCCCCAGACTTGGAGACTGAGCATATTCTGAAAAATAGATCCAGATATCTTACTCATAAATATCAGAAATCACGGATCTTACTCATAAATATCAGAAATCACAGACAGTGAAAGGGTAAAACACACTACAGCTCAGAAAGAAGAGAGATGCTGGAGACGGAATATTCCCACCCCTGGTCTATGGGGGAGCTAGTTGATTTGAGGGTATTGGCTATAAGGTTTTAGTAAAATTGGTAGTAAAAATTGTATTGATGTATGTATTGATTGATAAATGGTACTGATGTATTTATATGATGCTGTTGACTCAGACTGCTACTCTAAAAATGTGAACAATACGAACAATATCTGTGAATGAAGATAAAGAAAGAGAAGCATAAGATGTAGCAGAGTCCAGAAGAAGAAGTTTGGGATCAAGGCAATATGAAGGCTGAAGGGGTCTTCCAGTTTCTGTTCCAAACCGTCCAAGCCTCCTAGAGAGATAGTCTGGATGTACAACTTTCTCATACTCTTCAATTATTTGACCTCTACAACTTCTTCAAGCTTACTTTTTAAACCGCCTCTACAATATATTTTCTTTTCTTTTCTTTTTAAATGGACATATTGCTGCATATGGAAGTTCCTGGGCCAGGGATTGAATCCAAGCCACCGCCGCCACCTACACTGCAACTGTGGCAATGCTGGATCCTTCAACCCACTGCACCGGGAGGGGGATAGAACCCCTGCTTCCACAGCAACCTGAGCCACTGCAGTCAGATTCTTAACCCACTGCACCATGGGAAATCCTACAATGCATTTTCTGTCTTTGGATTATCCTACTCATGGCATTTGGTTTGACCCCAACATGACTTACAGGGTACAAGTGAACACTTTTAATTCTACTGTTGGAATCAGAGAAGAAGTGATTTATTAGAACTGTCTCCTTTTTGACCAAAAATTATTCCATGAATAATTGAAAAAAATTAATACAGAGAAAAGGAGAACAACAAAGCACAAGTGTGAAAAAGGCAATGAGTCACCCTGACTATGACTTGAATATGGACTTCTGAATTGACTAGATAACCAAACGACCAAGTAAGAAATGGATCATTCAACTCTTCACCCAAGTAATTAATTCGTCAGTTAAAGAAATGGCAATGACTCAGCCATTCCACTAGCCCACTGGACACAAAATCAATCAAAAACCTTTACCAAACATGCACTGATCCAGAAGTTAATATGATTGACTCAAGAGAAGTAAAAAGAGAGAGCTATTGTTCTACTTATAGAATGAAGATGGAAGAATACAGCTTGGCTCCCAGGGTGAAGAAAATTGGGAGACTTTCAAAGACAGAAAGTGTGAACATCAGAGGCTGCAGGCAGAAGCACAGGCATTTCCATGGTGTGGGAGAGCCAGGACATTCGACTGAGACAGAATTCCTAGGACGTTACCTACTAAAGATGCAGCACTCCTGGTCATTCCCTGAGAGGTCCTATGGTGTAGGCATGAACCTCACATCCCAAACGCAAAGTAGACCTGTGAGTATGACAATGCTGACTTCCTTACCATCTTTAACTATAAAAAGATAAGTATATTTTAAGCATATTTATTGAATCAGAACATTTTTTTTACATGGTACATTTGGAGTGGAATTTTTGTTTTAGGGACAGAAGGTTTGGGATGGCATTTCCAATTTTTGGAGCAAGCCAACAGTGCTTGCAGCTATTGTGCACACATGTTTTCTAGAACTCAGCTGATGCATATCACGAGGGTCTTGGATCACTGTACACACTCTGAGATCACAAAGAACATGCACATCACCATGAGATCTCGGGGAGCTAAGCAGAGTGGAGCACACTCGTGAGTGAGTGGCGTGGGATTCTGAGAGGTCTCATCCTGAGACCCACTTCTATTTATCTGTCACTTCTCTGAGCCTCACCTGCCAAGGGTAGGCTCCCTTTTCCACTTGGCTTCCCCCAACAATACGACTGAAAATGCTAAGGTGGCTCAAAGGCTGTACCTTCATCCGACTCTGCCCGCAAGTGGGAACTAGGGGGGAAACAGGACAAAAAATTAGTGATTAGACAGTTCTGAGCACTAAGGGGTACAGGAGACTCTTCTGAGTGAGAAAGTAAAACATGGGGTATGTAGAAAATTTCCCAAAATGGCTGTAATTGAGGGATTTGCTGTGAACTGCAGCACAAAGAACATGCATGTCATGAAGAAATCTGTTTTTCTAATATGAGGCTTAAGGGTCTCAGAGGTAGCTACCCACTGGGTTAGTGCAAATACAGCCTTTTCGGTTCTAAATATTTTCTAGGAGAGTCTAGAATGCCCTGCTCCTAATCACCCCACTCCTTTACATACTTGAATCCTCCCATGCCTGTTCTTCAGCTTGGAGATCACCTCAACTGAGCAGTCCTCTTTGATTTATGTGAAACGTGTCTCCCCTTTTGTCGTTTTTGCCCTACAGGATTGTTATAGCGCATTGTTTGTCTATCGCCCTTCTTGCACTATGAGCTACTTAAAAAAACCTTAGGTTTTATTCAGCTCTGTACTCCCAACGTTTAGCACAATTCATAGCATTCAGTAGACACTTAGAACAATTGGAAGATGGACAAGTGATTTTTCTTGAGAACATATCCTTGAAAGCATAACTGTTTAGATTATTATGTTAAAATATGCAAATTTTTTGAGTAACTTCTCATTTAATCCCCATTCTTGGCCTGTGAATCAGGCACTCTTACCCTCACATTACAGATGGGAAAATGAATCAAAGACATGCAAAGCTAATTAATGGCAAAACATGGATGTAACACTGTCTGTTGATTCTGAACCCAATATAGGCATGGCATTGAATCAAAAGTTAATTTTCTAGCTGTTTCAGTTGAATGAATTGTAAATACCTTAGATATAAAATTTGCTATTTCCTGAAATCATTGGAGCAAAGACAAAAAAAAATGATAATTCTTCAGGCTGATACAAATAAGAGTATAGAGAAGCATGCCAAGAACTGTTCTCAGCTTATGTTACTTAAGGGGAAAAAAAACATTTACATATATACAATACACTACAGTGAACATGCTTCATGTTTCCCAGAAATATAATTTTTAAAAATATTACAAGGGCTTCTAAATTTATGCTGATTTCCCAAATTTGCTCCATGAAAGGGGATGGGATTGTGGAATGCGTCCAAATAAGTGACCAATCCCAGTTTTCTCTAGATCAGTTCAACTTGTCCCAGTTGTGTTCCATAAAAGTTCTATTCAGTTTAATATGCTGATTGTAGGAAAGAAGTCCAAATTAATTATATGAAAACCAACGAGGTCTCCGAATTATATTTGCCTCTCCTGTTTTCCTAAATAAATATGGAGGGAAATATGTTCATTGCCAGTCAAGGTTCTTTCTTTAAAGGTAGCTATAGAATTCACTTGGAACTTACCTTTGGGGAGATCGAGAGTTGCAGATTTATTTTGTCCCAAGAAGATCATTCCAAGTAGTAAGATGAGCTTATTCTTGTTCATATGCATTTTGAAACTCAGGGTTTTCCCCTGAAATTTTAGAGAGACTGAAGAGAACCAGAATAGAAAGCCTTGAGAGCAGCAATATACCAATCTAAAAAAAAGTTATTCATTAGCCAAGATCAAGGCATTCAACCATGTCCATATGATATTTCTGAATGTGGTTTCTTGCAAAGATCTCTGCAAGATGTGGGGGGTCAACCACAGAGACAAAGTCTTGATCAAGCAGCAGTACTGGCCCATTACGCCCACGCCAATGCACTGCTTCCCCCAAAGACTCTCTGGCCAGCCAAGAGATTGCTACCTAAGACTTCCATCTGCAAACACTACTTGCATCTTGGGAGAAGTTATCAATTTCTAGAAGACGACTGAATATCGAAGTTGTCTTTATTTGCAAGGATAAATATTTCTTCACTCTTGTGAACAACCCATTAGTATATGCTAAAGCACTTGTCTTTCTCCTGTTTCCCAAATGTAAAAGGGTGATTATAGCCATGTATTAGAAGAGAGGAAAGAATTTGGTAGCACACTCAGGAAGTGAAGCTGCTAGATTGTCATTTAGGATACTGTCATTTAGGATACTATCCATTTGGGGCATTTGTGAATTTGCATGCTTTCACCATTTTTTTTTTGTGAGTGTGTTTATGGAAAGCAAAAACTAAATTGCCTTCACTTTTGCACCTGGTAGGTGATGTGGCAGTGGCATGTGGCTCTGATAACATTCAAGTCTTCCTTTTCTTTGGCTGAGTTTCTGGGCTGTGGTCAGTGTGTGGAGAAACACTTGTGGATTGACCAATGGCATCCATGAACACACTGTAATTGTGATAGCATCTATGAGATTTTTTTTCCTGTCAACTTTTACAAATTACCTCCCCTAAACAGAAAATGTCAAACCAGAAGCCTCTAACTTCCTTGTGGAGACTTTCACCCCTCTACAAAATAAGTCTATAAAAACACAATACATACACATAATATACAGGAAAAACAAAGGAGTTTTAAACTTTGTGAGTATTGCAAATTTAGGGAACAGTCCAGACTATGGCCTTATGAAAAGAGGGAAACTCAAACACCAGTTGAGGCTTTATCCACAAATACTCAGCAAGAAAATAATATCTTCGAAATGCTGAGCAAAAATAATTATCAACTTAGAATGTTTTGCCCAGCTAAGAGATCACTTAAGTCTAAGGGTGACATAAAGATATTTTCAGGGAAAAAAAACAAACACTTGAAAGGATTTAATGTCTGTATACCATTGCTAAGAGAGCCACTAAATGAAGAAAGTACATCAGAAGAAAGAAATTGAGTCTATAAGGAAGGAGAGGGATGTAAGAAGCAATGATGAATAAAGAAAAAAAATGGTAAAGCACATATAAATCTAACCAAGAATAACATAACAATAGTAATAATACTGTAATAATATAGTAATAATACAGTAACAATAGTAACAACCAAGATGAGGTTATATGGTGAAGTTTTCTAGTTGTCTATCCAATGTATAGTCTCCCCTTTTTTTTCTTGGTAACAGAACCCTGATTTTGTTGAGTGCTTCAAAGTGTTCAACTTTTTTTTTAATGGGCCAAACCCATGGCCTATGGACGTTCCCAGGCTAGGGGTCGAATAGGCGCTGCAGCGGCTGGCCTGTGCCACAGCTCAGGGCAATGCTGAGTCCTAGACCCACTGTGCGAGGCCTGCATCTTCATGGATACTAGTCAGGTTCATTATTGCTGAGCCACAAGGGAAACTCATGATTTCTGAATTTAATCCTAACAAATCTCTATTTTATAAGTAAGGAACCTGAGGTTTAGAAAGATGAGGTCACTTGCCCAAGGTTACACAGCTGGAAAGTGCCAGAATCTTGATTCCAAATCAGTTACTCAAGCAATCTGGCTCCAGAGCCCCAATTATCCCTCCACATAATTCCCACCTCTCCCAGGACTGGCCAGACCTTGTAGATTATCAGGCTGAAGACCCACCCATGCTGGGGTGGTCTATGGGCACTTCACTGTCATTCCTGTGCTGGGTGGGAAGGTGCGCCATCACTTCCTGGGGGGCGAGGGTGCCAAGCAAGCCACCCCAGGCTTGCCACCAGGACCTCCAGCCAGGAAACAAGTGTTCAATTTTAAAATGTTTTCCTTGGATATATACCCAGGAGTGGAATCGCTGGATCATAAGATAGTTCTGTTTTTTAGTTTTTAAAGGAATCTCCAAATTGTTTTCCATTGCCGCTGCGACAATTTACCTTCCCACAAGGAGAGCACAAAGATTTACTTTTCTCCACATCATTGCCAACGTTTGTTATTTGTGGTCTTTTTGACTACATCCACTCTGATGTCTCAGTGTGCTTTTGATTTGCACTTCTCTGACAATTAGCAATGTTGAGCATCTTTTCAATGTTACTTGTAGGAACCTGTATATCTTCTTTGGAAACATGTCTATTCAGATATTCTGCCCGTTTTAAAATCTGGTTGTTTGTTTTTGATGTTGAGTCGTATGAGCTGTTTATATATGTTGGACTCCAACCTGTTATTAGTCATGTCACTTGCAAATACCTTCTCTCACTCAGTGCTCTGTCTTTTCGTTTTGTTGATGGTTTCCTCTGCTGTGCCAAAGCCTTTCAGTCTACTTAGGCCCTGTCTGTTTAGTTTTGCCTTTGTTTCCCTTGCCTCAGGAGACTTAGCAAAAAAAATGGTGCTACCATATATGTCAAAGAGAATTCTGCCTATGTTTTTTCCTAAGAGTTTTATGGTTTTTGGTCTTACACTTAGGTCTTTCGTCCATTTGAGTTTATTTTTGTATATGGTGTGAGAAAGTGTTCTAATTTCATTCTTTAGCATGTAGCTGTCCAGTTTTTCCAGCACCATTTATTGGAGACTCTGTCTCTTCCCCATTGCCTTGTTGTGGATTAATTGACCACAAGTGTGTGGGGTTATTTCTGGGCTCACTATTCTGTTCCATTGATATATGTATCTGTTTTTGGGTTGATGACTAGCTTTGTGGTACAGTTTGAATTCAAGGAGCATTGATGCCTCCAGCTTTGTTCTTCTTTCTTAATATTATTTTGGCTATTTGCACTCTTTACGTTTCCATACAAATTTTAAAATTATTTGCTCTAGTTCTGTGAAAAATGTGATTTTTTTTAAAGGAATTGCATTGAATCTATAGATTGCTTTGGGTAGTATGGTCATTTTAGCAATAGTAGTTCTTCCTGTCCGTAAAAAATGTGTATCTTCCATATGTTTGTGTTATCTTCAGTTTCTTAGTGTCTTATAGTTTTCAGAGTACAGGTCTTTTAACTACATACTTAGGTTTATGCTTAATCTTTTTATACTTTTTGATGAAATGGTAAATGGGATTGTTGCCTTAACTTATCTTTCTGTTCTTTGTTAGCATATAGAAATGCAACAGATTTCTGTGTATTAATTTTGAATGCTGCAACTTTACTGAATTCATTGATGAGCTCTAGTAGTATTTTTGTTTTGTGTTTTTATCCTTTTCTATCTATAAACTTATAAGTTTATTATTTATTTCATCTACAAACAATTCAGTATATATTACATTTAAGAACTCATAAAAAACATAACCACGATAGCATTAGTAAACCAAAAAATAATTATTTAATATCAAATATTTGGTGTTTGAATTTTCTTGTCTTACTTTTTTTTTTTTTACAACTGTGTTGAGTTAAAATCTAAAGACAATCTACCCTTTTCATTTAGTTTTGTATTTTGTGCCTTTTTAAGCTATAGCTTCCTATTATCTTGCCTGTGCAATTGTTTTTATTCAATAAATTGGTTAGTGTCTAGAATTCTCTACATTATGTGTTTTGCTGATTGCATAGCTATTGCATTTCATGTGGTCCTAAAACCTCTGTGTGAACTGTGAACTGGTAGGTACATCTAGACAGAGTCTTCACCAGATCCAGGTTAGATTTTTGGCAAGAAATTTTATAGTAGTGTTGTATATGTTGTACATAATATGCATATATAACTTTATAGTAGGGTTTCTATTACATCATACCATGAGGCTCATAATATCTGGTTGTCCTTTCTGTGGTTTTAAAGTTAATAAGTATGTTCATATTCATTCAGTATAAAGTCCCTCATATTTTTTCACTTACTGATTTTAAACGGCCTTTGATAATCATGACCTAGATCCATGGTTTCACTAGTGGCGATAAAATGATTATATTCTAGCCTTATTCCTTCTGTGTTTATCAACTAGAACTATTCTATAAAGAGTTTTTTATCAATTATATAAGTATTTTACAGTATATTTGACATAGGAAAGTTAAGGCAAACGCTTGTTTCTTTAAAAAAATTTTTTAATGATTTTTATTTTTTCCATCATAGCTGGTTTACAGTGTTCTGTCAATTTTATACTGTACAGCAAGGAGACCTAGTTACACATACATGTATACATTCTATTTTCTCACATTATCATGCTCCGTCATAAGTGACTAGACATAGTCCCCAGTGGATCTCATCACTTATTCATTCCAAAGGCAATGGTTTGCATCTATTAACCGCAAACTCTCAGTCCATTGTGATTCCTTCCCCTCCCCCTTGGCAACCACAAGTCTATTCTCCAAGTCCATGATTTTCCTTTCCGTGGAAAGGTTCATTGGTGCCATATGTTAGATTCCAGATATAGGTGATATCATATGGTATTTGTCTTTCTCTTTCTGACTTACTTCACTCAATATGAGAGTCTCTAGTTCCATCCATGTTGCTTCAAATGGCATTATTTCATTCTTTTTTATGTCTGAGTAGTATTCCATTGTGTATATATACCACATCTTCCTAATCCAAACATCTGTTGATGGACATTTAGGTTGTTTCCATGTCTTGGCTACTGTGAATTGTGCTGCAATGAACATGTGGGTGCATGTGTCTTTTTAAAGGAAAGTTTTATCTGGATATATGCCCAAGAGTGAAATTGCTGGGTCATATGGCAGTTCTATATTTAGTTTTCTAAGGTACCTCCATACTGTTTTCCATAGTGGTTGTACCAATTTACATTCCCACCCACAGTGTAGGAGGGCTCCCTCTTCTCCACAGCCTCTCCAGTATTTGTTATTTTGGACTTTTTAATGATGGCCATTCTGACTGGTGTGAGGTGGTACCTCATAGTGGTTTTGATTTGCATTTCTCTAATAATCAGTGATGTTAAGCATTTTTTTTCATGTGCTTTTTTGGCCATCTGTATATCTTCTTTGTAGCAATGTCTACTTAGGTCTTTTGCTCATTTTTCCATTGGGTTGTTGGCTTTTTTGCTGTTGAGTGGTATAAGTTGTTTGTATATTTTAGAGATTAAGCCCTTGTCAGTTGCATAACTTGAGACTAATTTCCCCCATTATGTAAGTTGTTTTTTTTTTGTTTTCTTTTTGGTTTCCTTTGCTGTTCAAAAGCTTGTCAGGTTGATTAGGTCCCATTGGTTTGTTTTTGCTTTTATTTCCACTGCCTTGGAAGACTGTCCTGAGAAAACACTTGTGAGATTGATGTCAGATAATGTTTTGCCTGTGTTCTCTTCTAGGTATTTGATGGTGTCTTATGTTTAAGTTTTTAAGCCATTTCGAGTTTATTTTTGTGCATGGTGTGAGGGTGTGTTCTGCGGGGAGCCAAGGAAATGCAGGAGGCCAAGGAAGGGAACTAGCTTGACAGCACAGTTCTGAAGGCAGGTTTAGAAATAGGGAAAAGGGCTTACCTGGCAGCACAGTTCCGAGGGCAAGTTCTAAAAATAATGAGGCTCACCTGCTAACCCAACAACAATGTCTACAATAACAAAAGGAAGGCTTTGCACAACAGTGCAGGAATAAAAATCGCTTCTTGGAAAAATCAGTCTTTCTTGTTATTGTTTGTTATTCTTTGTTATTTTCCTATATTGTTTTGTGACTCAATAAAATTGGAACAACAAAAAATTGGAACAGTAATAAAATAATAAGAGCTTTACTTTGGTTAAATTCCCCCTATTCAGATCCAATGTAGGTAAAAACAAGTATTCATTAGTTTGTTACTAGTAAGAATAGGTTTTAGAGTTAGGTAATTGTGTATGTACAATAGGTTAAGAATAGGTTAGACATACATGAAAAAACATAATAATAATCTTGCTTTTAATGAATTTTGTAAAAAAGCTTTTAAGTTTTAGGAAATTAAGTTGCTTTGATATAAAAAATATTTTCTCATACTGTCCCCTGACCATAACGCTTTGAAGTTAGTACCCCAAGCTTTAATCTAAAAGATGAAGCTTTGTAAATGTCAAATTCTTGTGCTTGTGACCTTTCTAGTTGTTAAAGATTAGCTTAAAACAGTAACAGGTGGTGCTTGCTAAAAGTAACCACAAAACGTTTTGTACTGAATCGCCTTATCTTCATATAATGTTTTTTCCACATGATGTTTTGTACCCATTATAGTTTTACATGGTATATTGTATCCATTGCTTTTAATTAAAATCCTTAGAATACAATGTATATCTACTGTACCATGTAATCTAAAAGTGTAACCTTTAAAAATATGACCTAAGCACTGTAATGTAAGTTACAATTAAGCTGTCTATATAAAATGCTACTTATGCTAATAAAATTTGTGCAGTCCAGTGCTCTGAAAGAAGGGACAAAGAGGCTGTCTCCGTGTGCATCACTGACACTGTCCATCCCTGTAGGGACACCCTGGCTGTTGGAGCTGGACTCCAGCAGTGTTCCAGTTTCATTGATTTACATGTGGCTGTACAGTTTTCCCAGCACCACTTGCTGAAAAGACTCTCTTTTCCCCATTTTATATTCTTGCCTCCTTTGTCAAAGATTAATTGAGCATAGGTGTCTGTGTATATTTTATTTTTGGGTTCTCTATCTGTTCCATTGGTCTGTATGTCTGTTTTGGTACCAGTACCACACTGTCTTGATGACTGTGGCTTTGTCATATTGCCTGAAGTCTGGGAGAGTTATGCCTCCTGCTTGGTTTTTGTTCCTCAGAATTGCTTTGGCAATTCTGGGTCTTTTGTGGTTCCATATAAATCTTTGGATTGTTTGTTCTAGTTCTGTGAAGAATGTCATGGGAAATTTGATAGGGATTGCATTGAATCTGTAGATTGCTTTGGGTAGTATGGCCATTTTTACAATATTAATTTTTCCAATCCTGGACCATGGACTATCTTTCCATTTCTTTGAATCCTTTCTAATCTCCTTGATTAATGTTTTATAGTTCTCAGCATATAAATCTTTCATCTCCTTGGTCAGGTTTATTCTCAGGTGTTTAATTTTTTTGGGTGCAATTTAAAAATGTATTGTATTTTTGCATTCCCTTTCTTTTTCTTTTTGTCTTTTGTCCTTTTAGGGCTGTACCCATGGCTTATGGAGGTTCCCAGGATAGGGGTTTAATCCAAGCTGTTGCTGCCAGCCTATGCCAGAGCCACAGTAATACCAGATCCTTAACCCACTGAGTAAGGCCAGGGATTCAACCCACAACCTCATGGTTCCTAGTTGGATTTGTTTCCACTGTGCCATGATGGGAATTCCATTTGAATTCCTTTTCTAATATTTCATTGTTAGTATACAGAAATGCTACTGATTTCTGAATGTTAATCTTATATCCTGCTACTTTGCTGAATTTGCTGATCAGTTCAAGTAGTTTTTGGGTTGAGTCCTTAGGGTTTTCTATATATCGTATCATGTCATCTGCATACAGTGACAGTTTTACCTCTTTTCTTCCAATTGGATGCTTTTTATTTCTTTTGTTGGTCTGATTGCTGTGGCTAGGACTTCCAGTACTATATTGAATAAAAGTGGGATGAGTGGACATCCTTGTCTTGGTCCAGATTTTAGGGGGAAGGCCTTCAGCTTTACTCCATTGAGTTTTATATCTGCTGTGGGTTTGTCATAAATGGCTTTGATTATGTTAAGGTATGTTCCCTCTATACCAACTTTAGTAAGAATTTTATTTAGTAAGAATTTTATCATGAATAGACATTAGACTTTGTCAAATGCTTTTTCTGCATCTATTGAGATGATCATGTGGTTTTTGACTTTTCTTTTGTTAATGTGGTGTATGATGTTGATTGATTTGTGTTATGTCGAACTATCCTTGTGAACCTGGGATGAATCCCACTTGTTTGTGGTGTATGATCTTTTTTATATGTTGTTGGATTCAATTGGCTAAAATTCTGTTGAGCATTTTTGCTTTTATATTCATCAATGATACTGGCCTATAGTTTTCTTTTTTGGTAGTATCTTTGGTTTTGCTCTGAGGGTGATGGTGGTGTCATAGAATGTCTTTGAGAGTGTTCCTTATTCTTCAAACTTTTATAAAAGTTTAGGGAGGATGGGTATAAATTCCTCTTTATATGTTTGGTAGAATTTTCCTGTGAAGCCATTTGGTCCTGGACTTTTATTTGTAGGGAGTGTTTTTATTACATATTCAATTTCATTTCTAGTGATTGGTCTGTTCAGTTGATCTATTTCCTCTTGGTTCAGTTTTGGTGGGCTGTCTCTAGAAAGTTGTCCATTTCTTCTAGGTTGTTAAATTTATTGGTATATAATTGATCATGGTATTCTCTTATGGTTTTTTTTTTTTTGTATTTCTGTAGTATCTGTTGTGATTTCTCCTTTTCCATTTATTATTTTGTTTATTTGGGGTTTTTTCCCTCCTTTTTGGTGGGTCTGGGAAAAAAATGCTTGTTTCTTTTTTTTATGAATCAGTTTGAAGGATATTGAGTTCATTTCCTGGCATCCTTCAAAGATAATCAATTAATATTTCTAGCATCATTGTGAAGTCATAAAACCCATTACAATCTAAATAGTTCCTGTAGAATATAATTCCAGTGGATATACAAGAAAATATCTATCTGTTTTTATCCATATTTTACAAATGTGGAAGATAAGGGTCAAATAGACTTTCGCAAGACTACACAATTAGCAAATGTTGATTGTTGATTTCAAGCTTCTTTCCTTCCTTCCTTTCCTTCCTTCTGTCCTTGGCTTTCATTAAGCACCACTCTCCAAATTCACACAAAGGAAAGATTCATTTGCTTTCCTCAACCAAACTTCTATGGAAAAAATAAAACCTTTCTGATTTTATGTTTGCAAATTTTTTTTATTGTTATAAACTACTCTTTCTCTGGCTTTCTCACTCATCCACATATTCCTTGACCCTTTCTTGCTACTGGACCACCAAAATTTGGTCTTCATAAACACTAGTATTTAGGAGGAAGCCTTCAGAGTTTGAACCATAGCACATAAAGTTTTGGAGCTAGTTATATTTCCTCCATTTGCAAACACAACCCCTGTTCAACTTCCTTTTCTCTAACTTCATTCCAGTATGTGAAATATTTTTTTTGCCTTTGCAGTGTTATCTTGGGAAAATACACATGTCATTTCTCTTTTTCTTCTCTCTCTTCTGACTTGCTCAATTTTGAACAAGTTTGTTTCTCTGCTTATCCATCCCCTGTGTCTACTACTTCTGGAAGCACTTGTCCCATTTTCCTCTCCCATATATTCCTGAAATTTCTGGGCATAACTATACCATCTCTCTTCCCTAGAATCCTCCCATGCATATTCTAAGATTCATAATATGAGAACAGGAAAAGTATCCCTTCCTTTTTATAATTTTCCTCTGTTACACCTGTCATTTCCCAGACATCACTTCCTTTTTAGGCTTGATCTTTAAGAGAAATACCCTCATTGTTTTTTTATTGCTTCATGGCATTCTCTGCTTGCTCTTAATAATTTTACAATTCACCTCACAATATGCAGCTTTCGTTTGCTTTCAGTTTCAAGTGTGTTTTCTCCCATCCAATAGGGGATAAACCAACATCTATAAAGACAGAGTCAGTGACTCCCACATAGGAATTTAATTAAAGTGGCAGTCTGCGAACATACTGTAATCTCTTATTCCTGATTCAAATTCATGATAAGAAATGTATATTAAATAAGTGAACTAATAGCAATTCTAGAAAACCAGAAAGGGAAATGCTATTTATAGCCTCAAATTGTTAGTATTCCTAGGCAGATAAAAAGCAGATGAAATGCAATTAAAGGAAAGATGCCTCTTAGGAGAAAGCTGCTGAAAAAGTCCTAGAATTATAGAAATTTGGAAGCTGTAACCATGGTTAGAAGAAGAAATCCCCTGGACCATAACTAGGGTCACTGTTTGGGGTATCCCTGTAGAAAAATTAGGCATTTTAATCTGTTACACTCTAACTTACTTCAATCAGGAATCTATTTCAGAGTTTTCCCTTGGGAGGAAGATGCAAAGGATTAATAGGGTCCAAGAAACAGGGCAGCATCCCGGGAAGAAAAAAAGCAAAAAGTCCAGAAATCCAGTCCCCGGGACCTCCTATCTGACAGTACATCTTGTCTCTGTCTCAGAGGCACTAAGTAGATTTGGCAAATGTTTATGGCCTTCACATAAAGGTTAATAGCTAATCAGAAGTACAAAGTTGACCCCCCCCCAAAAGAGAATGAGCTAATTATTGAGGGAAAAAAAAACAAGAAAGAGAACACCAAATGTAATCATCAAAAGATCCAGCTCTTAAGGAAATGAGTTTAGTAATTAGAATAAAGATCATAGAATAACTATAACTAATACATTCAGAGGAAAATAAGGATATATTGCATGTATGAAAATCAACTGGAGATGCTGAAAAATATAAGTTTATTGTTGAAATAAAAAAACAAACCCTCAGCAGATGGGTTCAACATCAAAATAGACGCAGGGAGGACACCTTCAGCGAGATGGAAAACTAGGTTGACGAGTATACCTAAGAGGTAGCACAGAAGGTCGGAGAGGTGAAGAATAAAAGAAGAGTTAGGAGATGTGGAAGGCAGTAAAAAGGTTGACAACACGTGCCTAGTGAAACTGCAGAAGAGAGCGTGCGAATGGAGTGGGAGAAGAGGAGTAGCACCTAGTGACACAACTGAAGAAAATGCTTCAGTGCTGGACAGAGACAAGAGTCCAGAGCGAGAAGGATCTCATCTAGTGCCACGTATACAGAATGACGAGAAAAACTTATCCTAAAAATTGTGTGATGAAATATGTAAAATACTCCGAAAATTTCTATAAACAGCAACAATTGTCCACAGAAGGACAAAGTATGGGCCTAAGAATTTTCATCAGCAATGTGGAAGGCAAGAAGATAAGGAAGTAACTCTAAATTGTCAGATTATTATGTATACAGAATTATATACTTTAAAACTATATGATTTAAGCAAGAGGGAATCTAAAGACATTTCATGTCATAGAAGGGCTCGGAAATTTTTGTTACTCATAAGACATATTTTTATGGATGAAGAGAGAGAGAGAGAAACTAAGGAAACACATAAAACACAAGAATCTGGAATAAGCAAAGGAACAAATAAAAATTAATTTATAGAAATAAATTGATTCCAAGCATTGGCAGAAAATGCAAAAAAAAATGTTAAGTCTTTAAGAGTAGTGAAAGAACAGAAATAGGATGCGCAAATTCTATATTATTAGATTTAAAAATAGTACAAAAATGGATTTAATCTAGAGTAAATAATGATAGGACAACAACAAAGAAAACGTAGTAAGTGGAAAACTTGATAATTCACACTAGATCACACTGTTCATTGCAAATGGACAAGTTTGATGACATCAATGGTTAACTAAGGTGTGAGGGTACAGCATGTACCCTCAGATACTACCGGGGGGAAAGCAAATCAACACAGATATTTTTAAAGGACTTATAAAAAGCATAACTTACGTGGAAGTTATAGGGTGTCAAACATTTATGTATACTTGCTAACACAGTGTTTAAATATTTAAAGCAAAATCTGAAAGAAATATGGGAAATTTAAAAGTCTGCAATCATAATGTAAGACACTCAGAACTTGGTAGATCAAAGAAACAACCAAAAGTACCTTTGATCTAATAGACTGTCCGTGTAAAACATCGTCTAAAAGGATGTAGTTTTCTTTAGGTGTGACTTGGCTGTACCTATTGGAATTTAAATCACGCAAACCTTTTGACCCAGTTATTCCACTTCTTAGAGTGCATCCAAGAATGTTATTGGTGCAGAAGCACAGTGAGGCACTGGCAGGGATACAGTTAAAATACTTGTTAAATACTCTGGAATCCTAGGACTAATCACAAAGAATGGAGGTAATTAACACATACTCACATGGAAGTGTCTAAAAATATTTTTTAGGAAGAAAAGCAATTTGAGAGTGGTACAAACAGTACCATCACTTGTGAAAAACCACACGGGAATCAGAAAAAGAAAGATTCTTGTCTTATCTAGAAAGGGAGATTCGGGAGGGGATAAAAATGGGGTGGGGGAAGAAAGAAATAGCTTTGATATTTCTGCATCTCTATCCTAAGAGTCCAGGATTTGAGGAAAAAACTTTAACTGGAATTACATTGAATTACATTGTAGGTCACTGTGTCACAGAGAAAAAGCACCTGGCTCTTCCTGCAGCTTCCACGGGCGCAACTAAACAGGAACCACAGGACAGTGCTCAAGAAAACAGTTCCAGACACCGGGCCATGGCTGCTTCTCAGAAATGTCACAGGTGATCACGGCATAGGCCACACTGATTAGCCTGGTCCAAATCAAGTTTCAAACCTGGTTAGATCCTTGTAGCTATAAAAACTGTATAAAAATAACGAGGAGGGTAAACGAAGCCCATGAGACCTTAATGAATACCTCCATCAGCCTAAAACTGTAGGAATAGGTGAACACATCTAATTTTCTCAGTCTCACTGGATTTTCTCCCACTGGATTTTCAGTAGGATATTATCAACCCTGCGCAGGCCTGTTGCCAAGGTACTTATGGTCTTTCTTGTGCTCCAAGTGGTCCTAAGTCCTGCAAAAATAAGCTCTACTGTACTGAGGTGATTCCTGGAGCTTGTTTCCATCATAACATTAGAGCAGCAGGTAATACTCGTTCATTGCTATTGATTTATAAATGTCTGTTGCATTTGTAGTAGCAGAAACATTTCAAGGGCTTCTCATTTATGGATTCTGCATTCATTGCTGTCCATTGCTAGGTGTATTAACATACCCCATTCAACACACTGACTTTTTGAGGTAAATATTATTTTTATTTTATTTTATTTATTTGTTGTTGTTGTTGTTGTTGCTATTTCTTGGGCCGCTCCCGCGGCATATGGAGGTTCCCAGGCTAGGGGTTGAATCGGAGCTGTAGCCACCGGCCTACGCCAGAGCCACAGCAACGCGGGATCCGAGCCGCGTCTGCAAGCTACACCACAGCTCACGGCAACACCGGATCCTTAACCCACTGGGCAAGGGCAGGGACCGAACCCGCAACCTCATGGTTCCTAGTCGGATTCGTTAACCACTGCGCCACGACGGGAACTCCCCAGTAAATATTATTTTTACACCAATTTTTAAAATAAGGAAATTGAATCTCAGAAGGGTTATGCAACTTTTTGAAGATCATCTAGTCAGTAAGTGGTAGACTTGGAATTTATACCTGGGGTTTTTGGCTCTGAAAACTTTTATTTTCATTGCAGGACTGTATGTCATGCTTTGCATATTATACTGGCAATTCATATCATATTTTGAATTCATTTGAGTCTTTCTTTTTCTTTCTCTTTTTAAGGCCACACCCATGGCATATGGGGGTCCCCATGCTAGGGGTTGAATTGGAGCTGCAACTGCCAGACTACACCAGAGCCACAGCAACACGAGATCCGAGCCGGATCTGCAACCTACACCACAGCTCATGGCAACGCTGGATCCTTAACCCACTGAGTGAGGCCAGAGATCAAACCCGTGTTCTCATGGACTCTAGTCGGGTTTGTTACCAGTGAACCACAACAGGAACTCCCATTTGAATTTTTCACGTACATATTTTCTTATAAAAATACAAAATTTATTATAGATTTATGTCTTTTGAACCTCTGACACAATCCTGTGACTAATGCAACCAGAGATTTAACATTCTTACATTATTGTATGAAGTTAATTTATATGTACAATTGATTAAAGGCAGTGGTTTAAGCATCACTTCATAGATGCAAGTTTTTCATAGTCAACTAAGAATTGGGTAAGAAAAGGATATTGATACTTATTTATCCGTATATTTAGTAAAATAAATTTTTAATGTTGAGATTTTTTAAAAAGTAGCAAATATTCTAGTTGGCAATTCAAGAATCTACATGTGCTCCTTTCAAAAACGATGACCTTTCATCTTCCTAAAGCAGCAGGCTTCCGATATTTGATAGCAGTACCTCTGAAGTATTACCTGATGTTTGATAGTACTTGCTGGTCTTTCTCTTTGTTTGGTATCTGCTTTATCAGTGGTCTGGCTTGTTTCCTGTGGGAATGCTGGGACGACCTCAGAACTACAGGTAGTTGCAGTTTGGTTGAGCTGCTTTCACAAAAGATCTTGTATTGGCATTGTCTCGACATTTCTCTTGACTGGACTGCAGATTCCCTTTGAATGCATCAAATATTTCCCTAATCTGTCCCCTATTCTCATCCTTTTTTACTACCACCCACGCCAGCACCATATTGCACCTGGACTACTACATGCAAACAGGGCTTTCTGTTAATCCTCTTTCCTCTACAATTTAGTCCCTCTAGACTTGCCAGAGTGATAATTATGTAAATTAGAGCATGGCATTCTGTTTAAAACTTTGCCTTGTCTTCTCAATGCACTTAAAATAATGTTTAAGCTCCTTATGATGGCTTTTAGAGCCATAAACGATCTGTCCTCTGCCTAGTTCTTTAGTTAATCTTGTACTGCTCTAGCCATCCACACTGTCTTGCTGCTGTTGTTCGAATGTAGAAAGCTGCCACTCACTTTAGGGCCCTTGCATGTCTGTCTACACTGCAGTGCCCTCCCATTCCCTTATCTTGACATGGTTGTTTGGTTGCATCATTTATGTTTTCTTTTAAATGCCTCCTCTAGGAGTTCCCTGGTGGCTCAATGGGTTAAGGATCTAGCATTGTCACTGCTGTGGTGCAGTTTGATCCCTGGCCCTTAAGCATGCTGCAGGCACAGCTCCCCAAAAATCTGAAATGCCTCCTCTACATAGATGCTTCTGCTAACTTAAAATTATCCACCAAAATGCTATCCAATCACCTTATTTTTTTTGTTTTATTTATTTTTTTAAATTAAAAAAATTTTTTTTTGTCTTTTTGCTATTTCTTGGGCCGCTCCCACGGCATATGGAGGTTCCCAGGCTAGGGGTCTAATCAGAGCTGTAGCCACTGGCCTACACCAGAGCCACAGCAATGCTGGATCCCTGCAAGGGCAGGGATCGAACCCGCAACCTCATGGTTCCTAGTCGGATTCGTTAACCACTGCGCCATGACGGGAACTCCCAATCACCTTATTTTATTTTATTTATTTTATTTATTTTTTATTTTCCCACTGTACAGCAAGGGGGTCAGGTTATCCTTACATGTATACATTACAATTCCATTTTTCCCCCAGCCTTTCTTCTGTTGCAACATGATCAATCACCTTATTTCAATTCTCTGCATACCACTTCTCATTGTCTAAAATTTCTTGCTTTTTTACTTTTATATTTTCCTTTCTTCTTGATTTGCAGCCTCCACAGGAGAATAGACAACATGAGAGGACAGTGTTCTTGTCTCTCTTAGCAGAGACTCACAGATAACTAGAGGAGTGTCTGATAAATAGATAGCACTCAATAAATATTTTTATTAATTTTTATTATTATTTTTGGCTGCACCTGTGGCATGCAGAAGTTCCTGGGCCAGGGATCAAACCCATGCCACAGCAGTGACCTGAGTGGCTGTAGTGAAAACACTGGATCCTTAACCCACTGTGCCACAAGGAACTCAATAATTTTTTCCCTCTACCTGGCTTTATTTTTCTCATTTTTTAAAGTTTTATTGACGTATAGTTGATTCACAAGTGTCCGCTGTACAACAAAGTGATTCAGTTATACATATACACACATCCATTCTCTTTCGGATCATTTTCCCACGTAGATTATTACAGACTATTGGGTAGAGTACCCTGTGCTATACGGTAGGTCCCCGTTGGCCGATCATTCCTCATACGTATCTCAGTGTGCATGTGCCAATCCGAAACCCCTACTCCATCCCTACCCTCCTAACTTGTTCCCTTTGGTAACCATGTTTTTCAAAGTCTGTGAGTCTGTTCTGTTCTACAAATAAGTTCATTTGTAGCCTTCTTTGAAAAAGATTCCACATATAGGTGGTATCATATGATGTTTGGCTTTCTCTGTCTTGCTGGTCCTTATTAGGTCATTATTTTCTCTCAAGCGTTTGAAATTATTGCTTCAGCATCGTCTGGTTTTCTATTGCTACTGATGAAGAGTCTGCCTTTAGTCTCAACGTCATGCTTTCAAAGGTTATTGTCTATTACATTGGCTAATTTAAATGTTTTTTTCTTTGTTATTTTTCCACTTTTACTATGTGTTTCCATTTACTCTATTCGTCACTCATGCTTCTCAATACGAGAACTCATATTTTTCATCATTCTCAAAAAACTTCAGCCATTATCTGTTGAAAAAAATCACCTCTTATTGTAAGTTTTTCTTCTGGAATTCCCACTGAATGTAAAAATGAGCCCTCTCATTCTATCTTCTAAGTTTCTCATCTATTTATTCAATTTCATTTTTGGTCTCTGTTTTCTCAACAGTACCCCACATCTATTTCTATGTTACACTTCTTTTAAGCTGCATCTAATATTCTATTTAAACTATTTATTTTTAAATTAAATGACAGTATTTTTCATTTCTAGTAGTTCTTTTGTATTCTTTTATGAAACTCCATTTTTCATATAGTGTCTTGAATCTTTCTCTGATTTTTAGTATTTTATTTTATTTATTTAAGCATTTTAAATAAACAATTATTTTGTATTCTATTTTAGATAATATATCATCTGAAATCTTAGGGTATAACTATTTCTTATTGGTGCTAACTCTTATTCCTGGTGGCTCACTTCTTGTGTGGGCTAGTTTTGAACTATGCATTTAGCTTGGGTGCAGCTTTATCCGCATGGGATTCTTTGGCATTTGGATGAAGATGTGTCTCTTCAGAGAGTATTAGCATTTTGCTCTTTTAGACAACATGTGGTTTTCTAGTGCTGAAAAACGACACCAAAAATGGTTTACAAGAACCATTTAATTTTTTCTCACAATTTTATGGGTCAGGAATTGGGAAGGGCTCATCCAGGTGGTTTGGCTACAATCCACAAGTCATCACTTGGAATGGCCATGGCTATAGCATCCACTTTTCAGGTGGGGTTTTCTTTTCCTTCTTCTTTTTTTTTTTTTGTCTTTTTCTCTTTTTAGGGCCACACTTTCGGCATATGGAGGTTCCTAGGCTATGGGTCCAATTGGAGCTGTAGTTGCTGGCCTATGCCAGAGCCACAGCAGCACGGATCTGAGCCGTGTTTGCGACCTTCACCACAGGTCATGGCAATGCCGGATTCTTAACCCACTGAGTGAAGCCAGAGATCGAACCTGCATCCTCATGGATGCTAGTTGGGTTCATTAACTGTTGGGCCACGATGGGAACTCCTCAGGTGGGGCTTTCATTCACATGCCCGACTTGGGCTGGCTTGTTGATGGGAGCTCTCTGTCGGGAGCTCAGCTGCAAATGCTGACTCCTTTATGATAATCAGAGCTTGGAGTTTTACCCTAAACAAGGAATGTAAATTCGAATCCCAAACTTATATCAGGATAAACCAATTACAATCACTTCTTAGGACAGGAGATTTTTGTTGTTGTTTTCTTTCTCCAAGGAACTAAAGACAGAAAATTCTCCTTCTCATCTCCCTTGGCAAGTAAAAGGATATTTTAAAGACTATTATTATATTGAGGTTGAAGGAAATCATTCTTGAATTATGAGCAGAACTGTGGGGGAGGGAATAGCAGAGGTAACTATGTCCAGTCTTTTGTGTTGGAATGTGATGGAAGATAGTGTGAAAAAAAGGAATGTACTTATATGTATGACTGGGTCACCCTGCTGTACAGCAGGAATTGAAGAAACATTGTAAATAAACCATCCTTCAGTAAAATAAAGAAATAATGAAATGTGCAATAAAAAAGCTTCAGTTTAAACTCTCCAACTTGCACAGTCACAAACCCTTAACCCCAATGCCTGCACAGCTATTGAAGCATAATGGAAAGTTTGGTCCGGATATATGCCCAAGAGTGGGACTGCTGGGTCACAAGGTAGTTCTGTGTATAGTTTTCTAAGGTACCTCCGTACTGTTTTCCACAGTGGTTGCACCAATTCCCACCAAGAGTGCAGGAGGTGTGGAGAGGGGCAAACGTCTCTAGAAAGCTGCAGTTCTGCTTTAGCATGTTTTGCTGATTATCAATTCTCACATCATTTTTGGTTGGTGGAGATTTCCTTTATTAAATGAAAGCTCACTTCTGTATGCTGAATATTTTAAAAAATATTTAACAATTAATTCAAGTATTTTGTTGAAAATATTTTAGGATATTTCATATCCACAGTATTGCTTAAAATGGAAATCTGCTTTAATTTTAATTTTTTCATTCTTATAATTAAACGTACTCATTTTTTCCTTAGGTGAAAAGATTGCTTGATATTTTTTACATTTGTGCACTACTCTTTTGATCTCACATGGCTGGTAATATACACGTGTGGGCATTTTGTTAACGTATTCTGACACATACTTAGTCATGCATGACTCTGAAATGTATTCTTTCACTAGGTCTGTACAGGACCTAAAGTACAATTAATAATCCAAAGTGGACTTGTTTTTCTTATTGTTCTCCAATATGAAACTACAGTTTCTGTTTACAGCCAATATGTAATTACGTGAATTAGGTCAGATGATGAACTATTGTAACACACTATCCCTGGAAACTCACTAGAGTCTAACAGAACAATACATTTATTTCTCACTTCCAGTATATTTCCTGTATATTCTCTGTTCTCCACATTCCCTCAAATCCCAGGCTAGTGGGAGACGCCACTCTCACATAATTGTATCATGCAGAATATGTCACCGAGGAAGAGGAAGAGAGAGTTGTCCACTGGTCATGTAATTTGATCCAGAAGAAAAACATGGCATTTCCTCTCCGAACCATCAGCACGTACTAATTCGTCTCATCTGACAGCAGGGGGTTGGGGAGTGGCCAAGAAACAGAAGCACATTGGATATTGTCAAACTCTAGCACAAGGTCAACTGCTCTGCCCTCTGGTTCTCATCAAATTCTCGGAACATCGTTGCTTTAAGTGTTCAACAATCTGAATTTTTTTTTTTGTCTTTTTGTCTTTTTGCCATTTCTTGGGCTGCTCCCACGGCATATGGAGTTTCCCAGGCTAGGGGTGGAATCGGAGCTGTAGCCTACGCCAGAGCCACAGCAACGTGGGATCTGAGCTGTGTCTGCAACCTACACACAGCTCACAGCAACGCTGGATCCTTAACCTGCTGAGTGAGGCCAGGGACCGAACCCGCCACCTCATGGTTCCTAGTCGGGTTCGTTAACCACTGCGCCACGACGGGCACTCCAACAGTCTGAAGTGATCAAATGATGCGAATGGGAGCACTGACTGTTCTGATATGAGCCACTGCTCCCTTTGTGAGGATCCCTGGCCTTAAGATAATGGCGTTCATATTCTCCAATCAGGCGCGATGTGAGTATGTGCGGAAACATTTTGAGGGTAAGCACTAGACAAAAGTGAGATTGATGTTGATTTTCTGATAGGTTGGCTGGTAAAGTGATTACGTTAATTATGAGATCATTCAGTTTATTTTCATATTGACTGGCTTTTATTTCAACAGGCATCATTCCAAACAAGATGGAGGTTGGAAACCACACGATGGTGACCGAATTCATTATTTTGGGGTTAACGGAGAACCCTTCACTTCGTTCCGTCTTCTCTGTGGTTTTTCTAGGAATCTATGTTGCCACCATATTGGGCAATGTCAGCATAATTGTGTTAATCCAAAGCAGCCCTCAGCTTCACACTCCCATGTACCTTTTCCTCAGCCATTTGGCCTTTGTGGACATTGGGTACTCCTCCTCGGTCACACCTGTCATGATAGTGAGTTTCCTAAAGGAGAGAATGACTATGCCTGTCGCTGGCTGCATAGCCCAGCTCGGCTGCGATGTTGTCTTTGGAACAGCCGAGTGCTTCCTGTTGGCCGCCATGGCCTATGACCGCTACGTGGCCGTCTGCTTCCCACTTCTCTACTCCACATACATGTCTCCCAGAGTCTGCATCCTCTTGCTGGTTGCTTCCTATCTGGGAGGGTGTGCGAATGCTTCATCATTTACCGGATGTTTACTGAGCCTGACTTTCTGTGGGCCAAATAAAATCAACCATTTCTTCTGTGACCTGCCCCCACTGGTGGAGCTCTCCTGTACTCACAGGTATGTTGCTGAACGATCTCCTGCTGTCTCAGCTGGGTCAATCATTGTGCTCACGCTGTGTGCCATCATTGTTTCGTATCTGTACATCGTCCACTCGATCCTGGGGATGCGCTCTGCCGAGGGCAGGCACAAGGCCTTCTCGACCTGCACCTCCCACCTCACCGCCGTCACGCTGTTTTATGGGACAGTCACCTTTGTTTATGTCCTACCAAAATCGAGCCACGCAGCTGACCACGTTAAAGTGGTGTCTCTGTTCTACACTGTGGTGGTCCCCGTGTTGAACCCCCTCATCTACAGCCTGAGGAACAAGGAGGTGAAAGAGGCCATGAGAAAACTGATGGTTAGAACACATCAGTCATTTTGAAATAAATGCAATGTGAATCCAGAAAGTACAAAGAATTATTTCAGGAACATATGTGAAGGGTGTTTATGTTGTCCGTTAGCTTTATCATTTTATATGAAGTATCTTAAATATAAAATGCTCGAATTTTGATTAACGCTAACTTTAATTTACAACTTTCTAGAGTCACAGAGTATAGCATTTTTGTGAGTCTGCTGGCTTCAAATTAAGTGTGTATATTTCAGGGTGAGAATACCTTGAGAATACAGTTTCACTTTTTCTCTCCTCTGTTCATTATTTAGGGAGACTGATTAGAGAGTGTTTTCTTTTCCTTCTGTTAAATCGTAATTTTTAAATATCATATTTCTGAGACGACATCTCGAAAGTCATCATATACTCACTCGGAAATGAAGTTGATGGTAAGGTTGACAGTTCAGGTTGCTTTCTCTGGAAGCCACGACCTCTCCTATACAGGGTACTCATTACCTTTGGAAATAGTGATTTGGAGTCTTAGAAAAGGGTCCTTCCCACCTTATCCAAGCCAGACCAAAATTGCTCCACAGTTTTGTCACCAGGAGACTTGATTCAGATAACAAAGAAGGAACTCTGAAGGCTTAGACTTTTGGAGGTCTGTTTTCTGTACTACTCCAAGATTTGCTTGCTTTTTTTTTTTTTTTTTTTTGCAAAGGTTGTTTTGCAGAGGTTTGCCTTTGAATCTTTGCAGACAAAACTTTGAGTGAAAGGAAAAATCACTGGGGAATGGTGGTGAGAAAAGGGCTGAGGCACAGCGGAGCTTTCAGTAAGCAAGCCAGTTGGTATTTCCAAGGCAGGTAATTATGGACCAAGACACCCTGGCTGCTGCAGGCATGGAATATACCTGCCATCCTTCTTCGTAATCTCTCTCAAGAAGATATTTCTTGCCACACCTTCTCTCCCTGCCTTATTCTAGGTACGTAGCATAAGCCCTCACAGTTGGTTTGTTTTGCTTTGTTGTTGAAAGGCAAGTGCCATATTTAAGCTTTAATTGCGGAGGCATCCACTTCAAAGACAGATGTCTTGAATAAACATTGCCAGCCACACAACCAGGTAAAGGGCCAGGCTGCTCCCTCCCCAGATTCCTTAGATTACTGACATTTAGACCACTTGTGTTTTCTCTTCTCACGCTTCACATTCCTGCTGTTACGTTTTAGAGTCACCAGCAGAGAGTGAGCCCATGAAACAAAGCCTGGCCTCACCCTCAACCCTATAAAGGCAGAACTCCAGGATTTCACGCTTCCTCTCTCTCACTTCATCCCGTGTGGTCCCAGGTGTGCAGTTTAATTTTCAGCCCTTGGAAGTACTAAGTCTTGTCTCTCAAAATTTCCTGCTGGTTATCACTGAGGACATCTTGCGATGAGAACCACAAGGCTGGTCCAGCCACAACAGTCAGGGATGTGAAGACACCTATGGAAGGAGCTGCTTTAAAGAGACCCCAGTAGCTAAGCACTCTGGCAGATGAAGTTATGTATCCATGTTTTTAAAAAGGATACCACCATAGAATCCAGGGAAAGACACCAGTTTTCACAAAGAAATAATCAGGCAGTGCTCTCCCTTCTCCCTGGGCCTCCTATATTGAGCATTTAAAAATATATATTTTTATCAACTATTGGTATGTCCTTTTCTGTATAATGTATTATCAGCCATTTTACCAATTTTATTCCCAGTTTGTATCTTTCTTGTTGATGTGTTCTTATAATCTGTCTATAAGTCCTTCTGTCAGATTTGTAAAGGTATACTTTCATTTTGAAGTATGCCTTGGCATGCTCTTAGTTGTCTTTTGATGAACAAATGTTTTTAATTTACTCACCTAATTTATCAATATTTTCTTTAATGTTTAATGATTTAGTGGCAAGTTTAAGAAATCTTTGCCTAATCCAAGGTTGTAGAGGTATTCTCTACTGTTACCTTCTAGAAGATTTATACTTCTGAAACTCAGATGTGAGTAGCGATTTTAGATATTTTGCTTCACCTATGAATTCAAAAAAAGCGAACCTCACACGTGTATTTGCCGTGAGGATGTGTAGGACTCTGTGATTTCTCTCTTACTACCAGCATCTCCTCCACTGCTGCTTTCTAGGCAAAACTCTTATAGCATAAAGGGAAGGGAATTTGGAGGTGAAATGATTTGTTTTTGCATTTGGGTTTCTTCTAAATTTCTTCTTCTTTTTTTTTTTTTGGCCATGCCTATGTCACATGGACGTTCCCAGGCCAAGGGTCAAAACCGTGCCATAGCAGTGACCCAAGCTGCTGCAGTGACAACGCTCAGTCTTCACCTGCTGCACCACAGGGAACTCTGGCTTTCTTCTAAATTTCTGCCTAGACTGTTTACACTGTCATCCAAGAACTGGCTGCTTCCTTCTCATGCCTTCAAAGTGTCTCTGTGAAGCTGACGAGACTCTGCACCTGTGCTCAGAAATGCACTCCACGCACCTACGTGGATGTCAGAGAGTCAAGGGTTTCTTGAATCCACTGCGCCTGGTTCACTGACCATGTAAATATGATTTTCATTTTGTTGAGGTTTTTCTTGTTACCATATGATCAAAGGTTTTTCCACATCCTTGTACATCCTAATTCAGGGATGCAAGTACCACCTTGATTAATTTATGAAATATTCAATCAATCCAGAATTCCTGGGGATAAACCCACCTTTGGCTGCTTATATCTATTTTATTATAATTGAATTTGATTTGCTAATATTTAGTTTAGGATAGTTGCATCTATGTTCATGGGAGAATTTGGCCTATAATTTTCCATTCTTGAAATAAAATTTTCAGGGGGGATATCAAAATATAAAAATGATTTTGAAAGTGTTTCTTTTCTCAGAAAAAATTTTATAGGCTCAGTGATATTTATATCTGTAATATTTGCAAGACTTCAGTAGTGAAGTCATCTGGGCCTTCCATTTTTGTGGAAAAGTTTTTCACTGTAAGACTCATTTTCATTAATGAATAAAGGAATATTTAGTTTCTCAATTTCTCCCTTTGTCATTTTTGATAAGATATTGTTCAAAATAGTTTGCCAATTCCTTTATATTTCAAAACTATATCTAATTTTTTATTTTCTGTAATTTTTGTAATATTGTTCCATTTTCTTTCCAAATTGTACTTTCTACATTTTTATTAATAAATTTTATAGTGATTTATCAATTTTATTAGCACTTTATTGGGGATTAGACTAAAATCTTCAGTTAAAAAATACACAGAATAGCTGAATGAATTAAAAAAGTAAGATCTAGCTACCTATAAGAAACCCACTTTAGTGGCTTTGTTAAAATCAAAGTAGTCTTTAAGACAAAGACAAAAAGTCTTCAAGTCAAAAGACTTTTGCCTCTGGAAACAGAGGCGACCAGCACATAATGATAAAAGCACCAATTCAATAGGAAAATTGTAAATATGTATGCGCTCAACATCAAAACAATTATATGAACAAATACTGAAAGATCTGAAAGGATAAATTGAAGGATATTTAAATACTTTGATTTCCATAATGGATAGAATATTCAGACAAGATCAATAAACAGTGGTTTTGAACAACGCTGTAGACCAAATGGATCTAAGAGACATATACAGGACTTTTCCAAAGCAGAAAGAAACACGTTCTTCTCAATCACATATAGAATGTTCTTCAGGATTGATTGCATACTAGGTCACAAAAAGTTTTCAACAATTCAAGAGGATCGAAATTATACTAAGTAACTTTTCCAACCACAGTGGAATGAAACTTAAAATCAATGACAGTAAGAAAAGGGGAAAACTCACAAATACATAGAAATCAAGTAACACACTCTTCCACAACCACTGAGTTAAAAAGGACATCAAAAGGGAATGCAAAACTATCTTTTTTTTTGGCCTTTTTTTTAGGGCATAGGGCATATGGAGGTTCCTAGGCTAGGTGTCACATCAAAGCTATAGCTACCGGAATATGCCACAGTCACAGTAATATGGGATCCAAGCTGTGTGCGACCTACACCATAGCTCATGGCAATGTCGGATCCTTAACCCACTGAGTGAGGTCAGGGATCGAAACTGCATCCTTATGGATGCTAGCCAAATTTGTTTCTGCTGAGCCACGATGGGAACTCTGAATATAAAAACATCTTGAGACAAATGAAGAGGGAAATGAAACTTACAAAATGTATGCAGCTAAAGCAGTAATGAAAGGGCAGTTTATAGTGATAAACATCTACAATAAAAAAGAAGAAAAATTTAAAATAAACATGCTAGGCACAAGGACTGCTGTTTCCAGGAAGGAGTTCCTGAGGGGACCACAGAAGTGTCAGCCCAGGCTCCAAGTTTAGAGCATTTTAGATGGGATTAAGGTGGTGGAATAGAAGAACTGGAGCTCAACTTCTCTCATAAAAACAACAAAATTTACAACCAAATGCTGATCAATCTTCAACCAAATGGACTGGAAACTTTCTACTCCAGAAGACAAAGAGGAGGCCACATCAAGAGGAGGCCACATCAAGAGGTAGGAGGGGCAATTACACAATATAAGCAACCCCATACCTCCCAGGTGGGAAGTCCCACAGACTGGAAAGTAATTGTTTCACAGAGACTCACCTACAGGAGTGAGAGTTCTGAGCACCACATCAAACTCCCATATGTGGGGATCTGGCACTGGGAGAAAGAGCCCCCAGAGCATCTGGCATTGGAGGCCAGTAGGGCTTGTGTGCAGGAGCTCCATGGGACAGGGGGAAATGTAGACCCCATTCTTAAAAGGTGCACACAGACTTTCACGTGCACTGGGTCCCAGGGCAAAGCAAAATCTCCCTAGGCATCTGGGTCAAACCTGACTGCAGTTCTTGGAGGACCTCCTGGGAAAACAGGGATGAATATGGCTTGTTGTGGGGGAAGGACATTGAAAGCAAAGCTCTTGGGAATATTCAGCAGCATGCCTTTCTCTGGAAGTGGCCATTTTGGGAAACTCTGGCCCCACCCATCAGTCAGTGCTGAGAAGCCCCAGGGCAAACAACAATCCACTGGAATCACAGGTGTGCCCCTCAGTAAACAGGCTGCCTAAAGACCTTCCAGGCACACAGTCATCTCTAATCTCAACCAGAGACAAAGCCCCACCAAGCACAGGGATAGGATTCAGCTCCACCTACCAGTGGGCAGGCATTAGTCCCTCCCATCAGAAAGCCTAGAGCAAGCCCCCATACCAACTTCAGCATCAAGGGGGGCAGACACCAGAAGTAAGAGAGGCTACAGCTCTATAATCTGTAAAAAGATCACCACACCAAAAAGCTATACAAATGAAAAGACAGAGAACTATAACTCAGATGAAGGAGAAAGGAAAAACCCCAGAAAATCAGCTAAGTGATGAGGAGATTCTCAGCCTCCAGGAAAAAGACTTTAGACTGTTGATGCTGAAGATGATGCAAGACATTGGAATTAAACTGGAGGCAAATATGGATAGTTTACAGGAAACACTGACCACAGATATACAAGATATAAAACTTAAACAAGAAGAGATGCAAAATACAATAACTGAAATAAAAAATTCACTAGAAGCAGCTAACAGTGGAATACAGGAGGCAGAAGAGCGAATAAGTGAGGTGGAGGACAGATTAGAAGAAATTACGGATGCAGAACAGAAAGGAGAAAAAAGATTGAAAAAAAAATGAAGAGAGTCTCAGGGAACTCTGGGACAATGTTAAATGCACCAACATCTGTATTATAGGGGTGCCAGAAGGAGAAGAGAGAAAGAAGGGGATAGAAAAAATATTTGAAGAGGTAATAGCCAAAAATTTTCCTAACATGGGAAAGGAATCACTCACTCAAATCCAGGAGGCACAACGAGTACCGTATAAAATAAACCCAAGGAGGAACACACCGAGACACATATTAATCAAACTGACCAAAATTAAAGACAAAGAGAAAATCTTGAAAGCAGCTAGGGAAAAGAAACAAATAACATACATGGGAACCCCGATAAGGTTATTGGCAGATATTTCATCAGAAATTCTGCAGGCCAGAAGGGAGTGGCATGATATACTTAACGTGATGAAAGGAAAAAACCTCCAACCAAGATTACTTTACCAAGCTGGGCTTTCATTAAGATTTGAAGGAGAAATCAAAACCTTCACAGATAAGCAAAAGCTGAGAGAATTCAGAAACACTAAACCGGCTTTAAAACAAATACTAAAGGAACTTCTCTAGGCAGAAAAGAAAAGGCCACAAACAGAAACAAAAATACCACAAATGACAAGGCTCACCAGTAAAGGTATATATACAGTAAAAATACGAAATCATCCATGCAAAATTATGCCACCAAAATCAGAAATCATGAGAAGAGGATGGTACAAATGCAGGACACTGGGGATGAACTTGCAATTAAGAGACCATAAACTTAAAACAATCTCATATATACATAGACCCTTATATCAAAACTTCAGAATAACTGCAAACCAAAAATCTACAATTAATACACAAACAAATAAGAAAAATCAGCTCAAATACAACACTAAAGAGAGTCATCAAACCAGAAGAGAAGAGAACAAGAAGGGAAGAAAAAAGATCAACAAAAACAAATCCAAAGCAATTAATAAAATGGCAATAAGAACATACATATCAATAATTACCTTAACAAGACCCACATATATGCTGTCTTCAAGAGATCCATTTCCCTTCTAGAGACACACACAAATTGAAAGTGAGATGATGGATGAAAATATTCCATACAAACGGGAATCAAAAGAAGCTGGAGCAGCAATACTCATATCAGACAAAATAGACTTTAAAATGAAGAATATTTTAAGGGACAAGGAAGGTCACTACCTAATGATCAAAGCATCAATCCAAGAAGAAGATATAAAAATTTTAAATATCTACACACCCAACATAGGTTTACCACAATGTATAAGACAACTGCTAAACAACCTTAAAAGGACAAATTGACAATAACATGATCACAGAGGGGGACTTTAACACCCCACTTACAGCAATGGACAGATCATCCTGACAGAAAATCAATAAGGAAACACAGACCCTGAATGAAGCATTAAACCAGATGGACTTAATAGATATTTATAGGACATTCCATCCAAAAGCAACAGAATACACATGGGACATTCTTTAAGACTGATCACATCCTGGGGTACAAATCCAACCTCGGTAACTTTGAGAAAATTGAAATCATATCAAGCATCTTTTCCAACCACAGTGCTATACGACTGGAAATCAACAACAAGAAAAAAACTGCAAAAAACACAAACACGTGGAGACTCAACCACATGCTACTAAACAACCAATGTATCACTGAAGAAGTCCCAGAGGAAATTTAAAAAAATACCTAGAAGCAAATGACAACGAAGATACGACACTCCAAAACCTGTGGGATGCAGCAAAAGACATTCTAAGAGGGAAGTTTATAGCAATACAAGCCCACCTCAGGAAACAAGAAAAAGCTCAAACAAACAAGCTAACTTTACATCTAAAGCAGCTCAAGAGAGAACAGACAAGACCTAAAGTTAGTAGAAGGAAAGAAATCATAAAGATCAGAGCAGAAATCAATGAAATAGAAATGAAGAAAACTATAGAAAAGATCAATGAAATAAAAAGCTGGTTCTTTGAAAAGATCAACAAAATTGATAAACCCTTAGCCAGACTTATCAAGATAAAAAGAGAGAGGACTCAAATCAACAAAATTAGAAAGGAAAAAGGAGAAGTAACAACGGACACCACAGAAATACAAGGATCATAAGAGACTACTATATGCAACTATATGCCAATAAAACGGAAAACCTAGAAGAAATGGACAAATTCTTAGAAAAGTACAATCTTCCAAGACTAAAGCAAGATGAAATAGAAAAGATGAACGGACCAATCACAAGAACTGAAACTGAAACTGGGATTAAAAAACTTCCAACAAACAAAAGTCCAGGACCAGATGGCTTCATAGGCGAATTCTATCAAACATTTAGAGAAGAGCTAACACCTATCCTATGAAACCATTCCAAAAAATTGCATAGGTAGGGATACTCCCAAACTCATTCTATGAGGCCACCATCACCCTGATACCAAAACCAGACAAAGATACCACACAAAGAGAAAACTACAGGCCAATTTCCCTGATGAACTTCGATGCAAATATCCTCAACAAAATACTAGCAAACCGCATCTGACAATACATTAAAAGGATTGTACATCATGATCAAGTGGGATTTATCCCAGGGATGCAAGGGTTCTTCAATATCCACAAATCAATCCATGTGATACACCACATTAACAAAGTGAAGAATAAAAACCATATGACCCTCTCAATAGACGCAGAAAAAGCCTTTGACAAAATCCAACACCCATTTCTGATAAAAACCCTTCAGAAGCTGGGCATAGAGGGAACCTACATCAACATAATAAAGGCCATATATGACAAACCCACAGCGAACATCATTCTCAATGCTGAAAAGCTGAAAGAATTCCCACTGAGATCAGGAACAAGACAAGGATGTCTGCTCTTGCCACTACTCTTCAATATTGTTTTGGAAGTCCTAGCCACAGCAATCAGAGAAGTAAAAGAAATAAAAGGAATCCAAATTGGAAAGGAAAAAGTAAAACTATCTCTATTTGAAGATGACATGATACTATACCTAGAGAATCCTAAAGAGTCTACCAGAAAGCTATTAGAGCTCATTCATGAATTTGGCAATGTCGCAGGATACAAAATTAATACACAGAAATCAATGGCATTTCTATATAGTAACAATGAAAGATCAGAAAGAGAAATTAGGGAAGCAATCCTGTTTACCATCACATCCAAAAGAATAAAATACCTAGGAGTAAACCTACCTACAGAGACCAAAGACCTGTACTCTGAAACCTATAAGACACTGATGAAAGAAATCAAAGATGACACAAATAGATGGAAAGATATACCATGCTTATGGACTGGAAGAGTCGATATTATCAAAATGACTACACTACCCAAGGCAATCTACAGAATCAATGCAATCCCTATCAAATTACCAAGGACATTTTTCACAGAACTCGAACAAAATATTTTAACATTTGTTTGGAAGCACAAAAGATCTAGAATAGCCAAAGACATCCTGAAAAAGAAAAATGGAGCTGGAGGCATCAGGCTCCCGGACTTCAGACTATACTGCAAAGCAACAATCATCAAAGCTGCATGATGCTGGCACAAAGACAGACATGTATATCAGTGGAACAGGATAGAAAGCCCCGAATTAAACCCATGCACCTACAGCCAACTAATCTATGACACAGGAGGCAAGAATGTACAATGGAGAAAAGACAGCTTGTTCAATAAGTGGTGCTGGAAAAACTGGACAGCCACATGGAAAAGAATGAAATTAGAACACTCTCTAACCCCATACACAAAAATCAACTCCAAATGGATTAAAGACCTATATATAAGACCAGACACTATAAAACTCTCAGAGGAAAACGTAGGCCAAACACTATCTGACATCAATGACAGCAACATCTTCTCAGATCCACCTCTTAGAGTATTGACAATAAAAAGAAAAACAAACAAATGGGACCTAATCAAACTTCAAAGTTTCTGCACAGCAAAGGAAACCCTAAACAACACAAAAAGACAACCCATAGAATGGGAGAAAATCTTTGCAAATGAATCGACTGACAAGGGATTCATCTCCAAAATTTATAAACACCTTCTGCAGCTCCATACCAAAAAAGCAAACAACCCCATCAAAAAATGGGCAGAAGATCTAAACAGACAGTTCTCCAAAGAAGACATACAGAACACCAAAAAACACATGAAAAGGTCTTCAACATCACTCATGATTAGAAACATGCAAATCAAAACCACTCTGAGGTACCACCTTACACCAGCCAGAAGGGCCATCATCAAAAAGTCTACAAACAGAGTTCCCGTCGTGGCACAGTGGTTAATGAATCCGACTAGGAACCATGAGGTTGTGGGTTCGATCCCTGCCCTTGCTCAGTGGGTTAAGGATCCGGTGTTGCCGTGAGCTGTGGTGTATGTCGCAGACGTGGCTCAGATCCTGCGTTGCTGTGGCTCTGGCATAGGCCAGCGGCTACAGCTCTGATTAGACCCCTAGTTTGGGAACCTCCATATGACGCAGACGTGGCCCAAAGAAATAGCAAAAAGACAAAAAAAAAAAGTCTACAAACAATAAGGGCTGGAGAGGGTGTGGAGAAAAAGGAACCCTAGTACACTGTTGGTGGGATTGTAAATTGGTGCAGCCTCTGTGGAAAACAGTATGGAGATGCCTCAGAAAACTAAACATAGAACTCCTATTTGATCCAGCAATCCCACTCCTGGGCATCTATTCAGAGAAAACCACGACTCGCAAAGACACATGTACTCCGATGTTCATTGCAGCACTATTTACAATAGCCAAGACATGGAAACAACTTAAATGTCCATCGACAGAGGAGTGGATCAAGAAGATGTGGTACATAGACACAATGGAATGCGACTCAGCCATTAAAAAGAATGAAATACCGGCATTTTTAGCAACACAGATGGACCCAGAAACTATCATGCTAAGTGAAGTCAGCCATACAATGAGACACCCACATCAAATGCTTTCACTGACACGTGGAGTCTTAAAAAAGGACAGACTGAACTTCTTTGCAGAACAGATGCTGACTCACAGACGTTGAAAAACTCATGGTCTCCAGAGGAGACAGTTTGGGGGGCAGTGTGCTTGGGCTGTGGGATGGAAATCCAGTGAAATTGGATTGTTATGATCATTATACAACCCTAGATGTGATAAATTCATTTGAGTAATAACTAAAACTAAAAACTAAAAAGCTTCTCTAAACTAAAAGCTTCTCTACTACAATGGAAATAATCGACAGAGTGAAAAGTCGCCTATAGAGAAGAAGAAAATATTTACAAACTATATATCTGATAAGGGGTTAATTTTCAAACTATATAAGAAAGTCATACAACTCAATAGCAAAAATGCTAACCTGATTAAAAATGGCCTAAGACTTAAATAGACATTTCTCCAAAGAATACATAGAAATGGCCAGTGGGTATATAAAAGTGTGCTCGACATCATTAATCATCAAGCAAATGCAAATCAAAACCACAATGAGAGATCATCTCACGTATGTCAGGATAGCTTACCCCTCCCCCAAAACAAACAAACAACAAAAAAAAGCAAATGCAGGCAAGAACGTGGACAAAGAGGAAACTCTTGTATTAGCACTCCCGTGTTTGCTGCAGCACTATCCACAAGAGCCGACATATGGAAATAACATAAATGTCCATCACCCAAAAAATGGATTAAGAAATTTTTATATATATATATAAAAAAAATGGAGTTCTGTCATGGCACAGTGGAAGAGAATCCGACCAGGGACCATGAGGTTGCGGGTTCAATCCCTGGCCTTGCTCAGTGGGTTAAGGATCCGGCATTGCTGTGAGCTGTGGTGTAGGTTGCAGATGTGGCTCGGATCTGGTGTTGCTGTGGCTGTGGCGTAGGCCAGTGGCAATAGCTCCAATTAGACCTCTAGCCTGGGAACCTCCATATGTCATGGGTGCAGCCCTCAAAAGACAAAAGACAAAAAAAAATAAATTTTTATATATACACACAATGGGATATTATTAAGACAAAAGTAGAAAGAGATTTGCAGTATGTGAGAACAAAGATTATTTGGAGAACTTTATGCCTAATGAAATAAGCTGGTCACAGGACAGGACTTGCAGTGATTCTACTTTATAAGGTCTCTAAAAAGAGTCAAATTCATAGAATCGAGTGGAATGATGGTTGCCAGAGGCTGAGATTAGAGTGAAATGAGGAGTTGCTAATCCATAGACTTAAAGTTTCCATCAAGGAAGATGATTACGTTCTAGAGATTTGTCGTAAACATTAGACCTATACTTAACAACACTGCATTGCACACTTGAAAACCTATTAGAAGGGTAACACTCAGGCTAAGTGTTCTTACAAGAAAATAAACATTTAAAAATAGGTCATTCTGGGAATTTCTCCTGTGGCACAGCAGCTTAAGGATCCGGCCTTACCTCTGAGGTGGCACAGGTTTGATCCCTGGTCTGGCACAGTGGGTTAAGGATCTGGCGTTGCCACAGCTGTGGCATAGGTTGTAGCTGCAGCTAGGATTGGCCCAGGAACTTCCATGTGCTGTGGGCATGGCAGAAAAAAATAGTTCATTTATCATCTCATTTATTCATTCAATTAGTACTGCAATGTTCTAAGAATAAAGCATTGGAAAAGGCAGACGTGACCCCCTCCCTCATGGAAGTCGTAGGATGGTAAGGTAAAAAAGACAGTGTGCAATTATTCACTTCAGTACCTATATAATTAAAAGTGTGTAAGTACGAAACATATTGCAGAATTCTTTGAAATTGTTCACCAGGAGAGTATGACTTAGTCTAGGGTGTCATGGGACGTATTCAACATGAAATAAATGTAAACCTGAGACCTCACATGACTAGAAGTTAGTCTTCCGTTGGAAGCAGGTGGAGAGAGGAATACAATTATAAAATGGTTTGTAGTTGGGTAAAGATAGAGAGTGGGAATATCTACTTATTGTTAAGCCATGGCCCAACGTCTGATACACAGAAAGATTTTTAAACAATTGCTTAGCACTAATTTAACGAACATCTATTTAGTGGCTCCTGTATTCCCAACATCGCACCATTACAGGGGATACAGGAGTAATTAGTCAGGGACACAGCACTTCCCTCCAGGGAAAGAGCAAGATCTCTGACTACAGGGGGTATTAATCACGTGGTGTGAACAAAGCATCAGGAGGAGGACAGGACTGAAGCGAATTTAATTCTCCTAGATGTCTTCCGGAAAGGTTTCTGGATCGCTCATCGGCCACAGCTGGGCTTCCTTACAGCCCAAAGGAGATGCGTCTTTCTAGGACAGATGGAAGCTCTCAGCATCTCCATTTCCTCACTTGTTGGAGTTGAGATGTTTGAGCTGCTAAAGCCTCCTAATGTGAATGATCAGACTTAGCTTTGTTCTGAAGGTTGTTGATCTACAGACTCAAAGGAACCTGACCTTCAGCCTAGAGAATGTCCTACTTTCTGGCCATGGTTCAAGAACACAGCCAGCATCAAGTGTGGCCACGATTTCTGACAACCTGTTAGTCAAGGTGGTAGCTGCATGTCAGGGTCATAAGAACGATTCTAGGGTGGGGAGTTCCTGTTGTGGCTCAGTGGTTAACGAACCCAATTAGTTTCCATGAAGGTGCGGGTTTAATCCCTGGCCTCGCTCGGTGGGTTAAGGATCTGGCATTGCCGTGAGCTATGGTGTGGGTCATGGACGCGGCTTAGATCCCGAGTTGCTGTGGCAGCTGCAGCTCTGATTCGACCCCTAGCCTGGGAACCTCTATATGCAGTGCAGCCCTAAAAAGACAAAACAAGCAAGCAAGCAAACAAACCAACCCAAGGCTAGTGTGAGCTTCATTGTTCTAATAGAAAGCATACATGTTGATAGATCAGAGGTGGCAATGGGGAGAAGGTAGCCCTTATACGTGAGAAACGCCTACAGCCAACAAGCCTTGTATGCATCTCAAGCGTCCTATTACAAATCTATCATACACATGGAAAATTCATGTGATTTCTTTCATTTTTTGTGTGTGTGTGTTTTTTAGGGCCGCACTTGTGTATGGAGGTTCCCAGGCTAGGGGTTCAACCAGAGCTACAGCTGTTGGCCTACACCACAGCCACAGCAACAACAGATCCAAGTCATCTCTTTGACCTACACCACAGCTCACACCACAGCTCAGGGCAACGCCGGATCCTTAACCTATGGAGCAAGGCCAGGGATCGAACCCGAATTCTCATGGATCTTAATTGTGTTTGTTGACTGCTGAGCCATGACAGGGACTTCCATGTGATTTCTAGAAAACATGTCCCTTATCTTGTTGATAATAATACGGCAGTTTCACTGGATGCATGTTTGTGAACTAAACTGTATTAGCAAACCCAAATTATCTTTTTTTTTTGTCTTTTTGTCTTCGTTGTTGTTGTTGTTGTTGCTATTTCTTGGGCCGCTCCCGCGGCATATGGAGGTTCCCAGGCTAGGGGTCCAATCGGAGCTATAGCCACCGGCCTACGCCAGAGCCACAGCAACGTGGGATCCGAGCCGCGTCTGCAACCTACACTACAGCTCACGGCAACGCCGGATCGTTAACCCACTGAGCAAGGGCAGGGACCGAACCCGCAACCTCATGGTTCCTAGTCGGATTCGTTAACCACTGCGCCACGACGGGAACTCCCCAAATTATCTTTAAACACAGGTGACACGAAAACCGGGACCACCGAATGTAGCCCATTTCAGAAATGCCACAAATCATCACAGCCATATTGTCATGTTGCTCCAAAAATCAGCTACAAGGATAGTAAGATATTTTTCAATTTAATTAAACAGAAAATTTCATTTTTTCCTATTAGAAAATAAATGGAACCTCAGGGTATTTGAAAACATTTTAGTCATACTTTTATGTAATCACGTTTACATGCTATTTTTCTGTCCCCATAGATGTACACATGTAATTTCTCTATCCCAGTGGATTCTTGATGTAGTTTTCCAAAACAAGTGAAGTAATTAGTTTTTTAATTACCAGTGACGTGGGTGATTTTGGACCTTACCCCAAGTGACACAGACTTCACTTAAATTTGCCTTTGCATAAAATTGTTGCAAATTGTATAGCAACAACTCCTTAGAGACTCTCACTGGTGTGGTAGTGGGTGTATCACTAGTTCACACTTGTTCTTTTTTAAGAGCACAGACATACGTGCTTTGCTTCTATGCACTAGAAATTACCGTTGATTATTTCAAGGAAACTCTTCATTATTGAGCATTTATTTGTTTTAATACAGTGTTTGGAATTTTTACCCACATTATATAATTTAACACAAGAATCACATGAGGTACGTATTCTTATCTATGTTTTACAGATGAGACAGAAGATCAAAACATTTTTTGTAACTTGCCTATGATTTCACAGACAGCGAGAGGCTTGGCTAGAAACTGACCCCAGGTTTGCATGGCTCTGAAATCCATGGTATTTCTATGCATCCCTTTGCCAGCACTCAAATTCAGCTTTGAGAACATTTGCATCTTTTATACGTCTATTTTCTCTTTAGGGCCACACCTGCATCGTATGGAAGTTCCCAGGGTAGGGGTTGAATCAGAGCTGCAGCTGCCCACCTACACCACAGCCAGAGCAACACCAGATCTGAGCCACATCTGTGGACCCATGTCGCAGCTTGTGTGAGCGCCGGATCCTTAACCCACTGAGCGAGGCTGGGGATCAAACCGGCATCCTTACAGACACCCTGTCAGGTTCTTCACCCACTGAGACACAGTGGGAACTCCCACGCCTCTGTTTTTTTTTAAAGATAACACTCATTTCAGGTTTGAGTCTCTGTCCGGTCAAAAAGCCAGTGTGATAATTTGGATCCCCGTCCCAGCACCACTCATGCTGTCGCATCCACTGTCGTGATCCACGTGTGACGCTGAGGACACTGAGTCGCTGCTGAGAGCAGGTATGTGTCTCTTTAATTCTTCTTAAGGTAAAGCTTCTTTACAAGTGGGTTTCTCATAAGAATGTGTTGGTCTTTCAATCAGAGGAGTCATGGGACTGACAGGAGGCAATTAATATGTTCTCACCTGTCCTTAATCAGAACATTATGCTGAAATGCTAGTCTTTCTTTCAGTCTTATTTCATGGCTTTCCCAGCGGGGCACTTCCAGCCCTACCTTCCTAACTACTCCTCCCCTCATCCTTGTTACATGCCCTAGATTCTTATTTCCCTGTAAGGGCTTAATAGACGCGATACAGGTAACACGTCGCCAGTACAGGTCCCCAAAAGTTTCAGCCCACTTTCCACTTCATCCTTGTTCCTCACTCATGCACACTGTCTAGACGCTTATTGCTTCAAACAATTCCATAAGTATGGAAAGGTGTGGCAGAGGACCTCGGTTCTGGAAGATTTTACAGCATATCCAGGATATTTAACTCCTAACAGTAGTAAAAAATTCTATTTGGCTCCTTCATCTTGAACTTAGACACCTTCTATCCCCTGGTGTCAGATATTATAACTAAGGATGTGATTTTTCTTTAGTTCCAGGAAAAGGATCAAATAGGAAAGAGATGTCAAAGTCAAGATTTTTTTTTTTTTTGCTTCATCAGTTGGCTAAATGGAGAGAACATTCACTAAGTCAGAGACTACTGGATAGAGGGACTTTTGATACGGGCTGGAAAATTGAGATCTGGCCTTTCTATGAACACTCAGGTGGCTTGCAGTTCATATTATTACAATCAGTGTCTCTGTAAACACTTTTTTATGTATCTCCTGTGCATGTGTGAGATTTACTCTTACTCCCTGGTATACAAACAGGAGTAAAACAGTGGCATCGTAAAGTCTCCAATTTTATTATTTTCATGAAAATTGAAAACAAAATTTGGGTGCACAAAAGTATTCTCTGAGGTAAATGCATCATGCTAAATGTTTACAAGGTTAATTTTAGGTTATGCTTAAATAGATGTATTAGCTGTGAAGTCGCTTCAGTCCGTTTGAGCTCTGGTTCTGATTTCAGTAGGCGCTGTTAAGTGAGCGGATGGAGCCTGCAAACCACACAACCGTGACAGAGTTCATCATTCTGGGACTGACAGATAATCCCACCCTGTGTGCCATCTTCTTTGTGGTGTTTCTAGGAGTTTATATCGTCACCGTCGTGGGAAATATCAGCATAATCGTCTTAATCCGGAGCAGCCCGCAGCTCCACACCCCTATGTACCTCTTCCTCAGCCACCTGGCCTTCGTGGACGTGGGCTACTCCACGTCCGTCACACCTGTCATGCTGGTGAGCTTCCTAAGGGAGACCACCGCCATCCCGGTCTCGGGCTGCATAGCGCAGCTCGGCTCTGACGTCGCCTTTGGGACCGCGGAGTGCTTCCTGCTGGCCGTCATGGCCTATGACCGCTACGTGGCCATCGGCTCGCCCCTGCTCTACCCCGCCCGCTTGGCCCCGGGGGTCTGCCTCCGCCTGCTGGGGGCCTCCTACCTGGGCGGATGCATGAACGCTTCATCCTTCACGGGCTGTTTGCTGAGCCTGTCCTTCTGTGGACCAAATAACATCAACCATTTTTTCTGCGACCTCTTCCCGCTCGTGCAGCTTTCGTGTGGCCACGCTTACGCCGCCGAAATCTCTCCTGCCGTCTCCTCCGCCTCGGTGCTCGTCAGCACACTGGCTGCCATCACTGCGTCCTACGCCTCCGTCCTCCGCTCCATCCTGCGAATGCGCTCCACCGAGGGGCGCAAGAAGGCCTTCTCCACCTGCACCTCCCACCTCACTGCCGTCACTTTGTTTTATGGGACCGTTCTGTTTGTTTACGTGATGCCCAAATCGAGCTATTCAGCGGATCGGGTCAAAGTGGCCTCTGTAATCTACACGGTGGTGGTGCCCATGCTGAACCCCCTCATCTACAGTCTGAGGAACACGGAGGTGAGAGAGGCCGTGCGAAGGCTGACGGCTGGAACACACTGCTGTCCCTGAACTGAGTCAGATGTACGTCTATAAACGACAACCCGATGATTTGGGGAACGTTGGTGCTGGACGTGTTAGTCATATTTAGCATTAACTTTATCTCTTGTATAGTGATAAATTCCCATGAATATAAATTCAATGTTTACTTCCATTTATAAAGTTAAGGACATGGATGTCTTAACATGAATGTCTGCTTGATTCAAATTAAATATGGATTTTCCAAGTTCAGAATACAGCTGCAAAATAATTTCTACTTAAAAATCTCATTTACCAATGACGGAGTCCTATTTTTTTTTTTTTTTTTTTTTGGCTGTGCCCATGGCGAGCAGAAGTTCCTGGGCCAGGGATCGAACCCGTGCCTTAGCAGTGACCCAAGCTACAGTAGTGAACAACACCAGACCTTAACCAGCCACCAGAGGACTTCTAGAGTCCTATTTAAATGGAGAGAGATTTCGGCCAAAGACCCAATTTAACTGAATTGCATCTTGTAAGATAACGTTTGGGAAAGAAACTTCTCCCCAGAAGCGTGTATGGATGGTCACATGGGCAAAGCAAGCAGTTTGGGCACCTCCTTTAAAGGCACTGCCCACCCTTGTCCATGGAAAGTTCAACTTTGGGAAACGTTGTTGGTGTCTCAGAAAAACTTCTCTTCGTTTTTACTTTCTTTAAGTCAGAGCAAAGATCGCTATTCCTCTGTCTGCCCATTAAGAGATCCAACAGGGCCACACAGAAGATGCTGTACAAATTTCAGCTGACTCCTCTCACAGCCTGTGTTTCCAGATGAGTATGAGAGCAGGATTTTGGATGCTGGCATTTCTTCGGAGTTAGTGGAGACTGGGACACTGGGCTTTCTTTCAACAAGAGTTGTTAGATAGAAAATGTGAAATTATAGTTGTGGTTTACATGAAGAAGGCTCTACCACGTATCTTGTACTGTTTCTGAAGCTGTCCACTGTCACAGCTTCTTCCCCTGCCCTTTTTGAAGGTGCTTATGACCCAGTTTGGTTGTGGGAATTGCCTCTAAATTAATTCCCTTCCTCCTGTACTCCTTTCACAATGACTTATGATTAATATTTTAGCTAATACACTTTATTTGTAGCATATTAATGTCAGACAAATTCATAGACAGTTTGGAGGGATCATTTTACAAGCTGAGCTCCTATTTCTGAGTTCTTCACTGACCAGATCAAAGGAACCTCCTCCTTTTCTGCCTGGAAGCCACTCTGTGGGATTTCTCCAGTCCCGTTTCCCCGTTTCCCGTTGCATCAATTACAGGCCTATAATTCCACCAGTGCAATAATCCTGGGGTTAAAGCCAGCACAGACATGGCCCTTCGGAAAGAGGGGAGCTCCGAGGTATGACGTCAGTCTTGGAAAGGCCACCTTCAAGTTTCGGGGGTATCTGCACTCTGGAGATTGATGGTTTTCATCGACTGTTTCTGTCCGTCTTCCTCCTCATGTCTCCCTGTGTTTTGCTTTCACCAGGGTTCAGGCTCAGCCCTCTGCCCTCCATCTCCCGAGGTCTCCTGGGGTGACCTCCTCTTTTCCCACGAGCTCAGCTGCCACCTGTGTGTGACGGTATCCCTGTCTCCAAATACAACCTTCTCTTTGGAGGAAAGAAGGACTTCTTCACTGGCCTTTCCCCCAAGACTCTCAAACTCAGGGTGCTCTCATTAAATTTCTCACATTTCTTCCCAAACTGTTCCTTCTCTCCTGCTCCTTTCTCCATACACGGCCAATGTCCATCAAACCTGGGACGACCCTCAATGCACACCCATCAGATGGACCGCTCCCCCCACCTTGTCCTTTCCTAAGTCTCTCTTTTTGGGGGGGAGCTTACACCTCCCTGATTGATGACAATAAATCCACACAGAGATTGTTTTCCTCCCTACATCCACTCAGGAAATTCAAATAATTGGGTCATCCAGGTGCGGGGAGGGAGGTGGCACCCTTACAGTTCTTACTGGAGGGGACAGGCACCGACACCCATTTTCTCCCCCAAGTTCTAAACCCACTGAGGAAGTGACAAAAAGAGAGGGCATAGGAGAGAGAAAATATTACCCGTACGAATGAAGAGCTGATAGTAGAGAATGTGGCACGTCTCTGTGGACACAGATAGTTTTGTGTCCTGAACCCAGAACTGGACACTCTGTCCTTCTCTGTCACCGGCAGTAATGGAAACAGTCCGGTGTCCCCAGTGAGCCCAGGCTGCTACTCGTTTGCTTAGAGCATGGCCATGAGCAGCCAAGAGCACTGAGGGCCGCTGGGTCACAAGAGAGAGGGTGAAGAGGGCTGGGATGGCTGTTATGGGTTGGGGTGTGTCCCTCAAAAATTCACATGCCGAAACCCTATCCGCCAGGCCCTCAGAATGTAGCTTTATCTGGGAATGGGGTTGTGGCGGATGTGATTCGTCAAGATGGAGTCGTGTTGGTAGGCTGGGCTTCTCATACAGTGTGACTGGCATCCTGATTTTAGAAAAGGACATCTTGAACATAGACAGCACACAGAAAAACATGTGGAGATAAAGACAGAGATAGGAGACATGCCTCTACAAGCCAAGCAACTTCAAAGGCTGTCGGCAAGCCGCCCGAAGCCAAACCAGAAGCAAGGAGCAGACCCCAAAGCCCTGGAAGGAACCAACCCCGCCAACACCTTGCTCTGGACTTCTGGCCTCCAGAGATAGAATATTTATGCTGCTTAAGCCACCCAGTCTGTGGTATCTTTGTTACAGCTACCCTCACAAATGAATACAATCGCGTACCCAGATTTCCCTTCCAAAGTTACCACTTAGAGCTGAGGAAGTGAAGGCTTAGAGGGGTGTCAGGGATGCTATGCTAACGATGTCTCTCCAAAAGGGGGAGAAGAATATTGAAACGGTACAAAGGATCCTCCCTAAACAGTGGGTCCAAAACTAAGGATCAAGGATATTCCAGTGGGAACAATAACAAAATAAAAACCTCCTTGTTAAAGATTTTTTTGGAGAAGTGTCCTATTTACTATTCCTGTGTATGGATTGTAGATTGCTACCTGGAAGGGAGGGATTTTAAAATATCCTAAACTGCTGTGATTAAAGGTTCTTAACTGATATCAACTTCAGGAGCATTTTCTTCTTCTGAGGTGGGCTGGGACTTATCAGCTTGTTGACATTTCTGCAATTCTGTAAAACACTTTCAGTGGAATATTGGAGAAGATTGAAAACAAAGGGGCAAGAGGTAATTTATTTTTGGGGGGTGAGGAAATCACTGTAGATTGGGGTGGTGGAATTATTCAAGTGTATACACCTGTCAAAAGTTATCAACCTGTATATTTAAATTGTGCACATATAAATTATACTTCAATAAAGTTGCTATTTTAGAAGGTTCTATAAGGGAGTTACTCTTTTTCCCATTTTAATATCATTAGGCAAATACATTTATTTGTAAGGCTCAAGGAAGGCTTTACTGGAGAAATGACATTTAAACTGAGATGTAAAGAGAAAAAGGAGTTAACTGGTCATTAGAAGTGGAAATGCAGCTGCAGGAACTTTGGTGGGAGGCTGAACTCATTATCCCTGGCTCAGAGTACACTGTCGGTACAGAACAGGCATTCAACGATATCTGTTCGTTAAACATTAATTCAATGAATATTCATTTAGTGTCTCCTTTATTCCTAGCACTAGGTTATGAACTGAGGAAAGAGAGTTGAATGTGTTATGTGCTTTTCTCTCAAGAATCTCACGACAAAGAGATGTTTCTGAAAAATGCCATGGTGTCTATTCAAGTGGTATGAAGAAAGTGCTAGTTGCCATATTTTTTAATTTTTAAAATAATTTTTTTTGTCTTTTTGCCATTTCTTGGGCTGCTCTTGCAGCATATGGAGGTTCCCAGGCTAGGGGTCGAATGGAGCTATAGCTGGTGGCCTATGCCAGAGCCACAGCAAAGCGGGATCCGAGGCACATCTGCAACCTACACCACAGCTCACGGCAACGCCGGATCCTTAACCCACTGAGCCAGGCCAGGGATCGAACCTGCAACCTCATGGTTCCTAGTCGGATTCGTTAACCACTGAGCCACGATGGGAACTCCAATTTTTAGAACAATTTTTAAGACCTTTTAAAATAAAAAATTGCATATATTTAAAGTATTCAACATGAGGTTTTGACATACACATACATAGTGAAGTGATTAATACAACCAAGCTAAAATAAATGTCTCCTCATGATTCCTTACCTTTGGTAGGTGTGGTAAGAGAAACTTAAATTTACTCTTAGAAAATCTCCAGTGTAATATACAGTATTATTAACTACAGTTAGACTGCACTGCATCAACCTCTAGAGCCTCTTCATCCTACATAACGACAGCTCTTTCCCCTTGGACCAGGTCTCATTCCCCACCCCCCGCTCTGGTAACTACTGTGCTAGTCTCTGCTTCTGTGAATTTGACTTCCTTAGGTTTCGCGTACAGGGCGGTCACGCAGTGTCTTTCTCTCTGGGTCTGGCTCATTTCATTTAGCAGCGTCTCCAGGCACATCCATGTGGTTGCAAGGGGCACGATTTCCTTCCTTCCTTTAATGGCTCAACCGTATTTCATTAGGTCCATGTGCCCCATCTGTTGACAAGATTGTGTGATTTTTATTTTTCATTCTGTTAATATGATTTTCATATGTCAAACCAACCCTGCATCCCAGGGATAAATCCCATTTGGTCAAAATTTAGAGACTTAAAAGAATGGATGAAATAAAAAGTTTAGATAATTATATGAAGAGGCAGAGACTTTCATACGGAGCAAGGACATCTGGGAAAATGGGATGATGAGGTTTTTGAAGACCTGCAGAGACACTCTAGCCAAGTTTTAGTTCAGTGTTGAACAAATAACGGGGACTGGAGAACCAGGGGTCTCTGACACCACCTATAACCAAGGATCTGCGATGTGAACCCCAGAGGCGGGCCTTTGGGGAGCTCTCTTTACCTGTATTCACTAATACGCAACTCCCTGCTTCATCTCTTTATTTTATTTTATTTTTTTTTGGTCTTTTTTTAGAGCCACACCCACAGCACATGGAGGTTCCCAGGCTAGGGGTCAAATTGGAGCTAGAACTGCAGGCCTATGCCACAGCCACAGCAACACGGGGTCTGAGCTACATCTGTGGCCTAGACCACAGCTCACGGTAACACCGGATCCCTAATCCACTAAGCAAGGCCAGGGATTTGAACCCGCATCCTGATGGATACTGGTTGGTTTCGTTAACCACTGAGCCACGATGGCAACTCCCTGCTTCTTCTCTTTGAAATTCTCTTTCCTTGCTGGGATTTCTCCTGATACGTTTTGCTTTCATCCTGGAATCTTTTTATTCCACCCTCAACTATTCCCAGTGGATATGCTCTACCCTCTCCATCTCAACCAAACCCAGCTGTCCCAGGAGGCACGTGTGCTTCCTGGCTCTACTGAAGAGAATTTCAAAGAGAAGAAATAGGGAGTTGCTGTCTGGCTCAGTGGTTAACGAAACCAACCAGTATCCATCAGGATGCGGGTTCAAATCCCTGGCCTTGCTTAGTGGGTTAGGGATCCGGTGTTACCGTGAGCTGTGGTCTAGGCCACAGATGTAGCTCAGACCCCGTGCTGCTGTGGCTGTGGTGTAGGCCTGCAGTTCTACAGACACCTGCGCACAGTGCTGACTTTCTCCTAGCTCCTACCGTATTTCTAAATCATTTACTGGCAATCTTCACGACAAAGCAATTCACTCACTGACGCCAGTGCCGTCCAGATATGAAGCAATATGCTGTTGTCCTCAGAGCCCTTCACTATCCACTCAGTTTCTTTTCCTCACGCATTAAAGACTTCGTCACCAGCGGCTTGATCCTTTCTCCCACCTCAGCCCCTCAGTCCTGTCACGGCATTCCTGACGTCGCTCCCCAGGCACACGTGCCAGTTAGACCATGTGGCCACAAGTGCCCATCCTCCCTATGGCGCCTGAGGGTTTCCACCTTCCGTGTGAGACCCTTGCTGCAACGGCCTCAGACTCAGGTGTAGCACCTTCCACCTCGCCGTTTTCGTAAATTTGAAGCTATTTATCTTTATCTGTGCTCTAACTCAAACAGTATGTGAATTATTGGTTTTTGAGAACTTGTAGGAGCTAATTGTGAAACCACTTGGCATACTCCTTTGTTGGAGGATGGAAAGAATAGCTCTTTGACAGATACCGTGTTATTTCTGGAATTTGGTATGTTAAAAATGCATATTTTTTTGCAGTAACTTTTATCAGTTTACTTTTTCCAGAAATTCACCCACTGCCATCTAGTTCCCATGTTTCTTTGAGTAGAGTTAAACAAGGTATTTTCTTTATGTTTTTTGAAATTTCTCTGTCTTGTGATCTTTCACGCATTTCAATACTAAATTTGTGTGTGTACTTTCTCCTTTTTTTTGATTAAGTAAATTAATGATCTTTCTTTCCCCTTCCTCTATCTCACTCTCTCTCTTCCTCTCTCATTCTTTCTTCTTTTCCTTTTTAATATCATTTTCTTCCTACTTCAGAATAAACCAAGATTATGAAAATATGGTATTCTAAATCATTTTTGATACTTACTACATACGCATGTGCCTGTGTGTAGGCATATAGATGTGCATATACACACATAAATATGTAACAACATTTTAAATTATTTTATTTCACTTTAAAATATTTTAAAACTATATCTGGTTTTATAGGAGAAAAGAGTGAGCCCAGAGCATATCAAGCAACTAGAAAAACTAATTGCTCTGTGCTCAGTGATAATTTTTATTGGAATTACTCCACTTTCTCCACTTTTATTTATCAATGCTTTATAAAACTTTTAAGATGTATTCAGGGTTCTTTTATTTACCATAAGGGGGAAACTGACATATATTGTCTAGCACCTTCCTTAGGGCTACCTGCATTTCTTTGTTTCTTAGACTGTAAACGATGGGATTAAGCAGAGGAGTCAGTATTGTGGATGCCACAGCCATCAGCATATCTTCACGGAGGGAGGCCCTGTCCTTGGGCCTCAGATAGACAAAGCCAGCAAATGCATAGTGTATGCACACCACGGTCAGGTGGGAGGAGCAGGTGGAGAAGGCCTTACCCCTCCCCCTGGCAGAAGGCACCTTCATAACTACGGACCCAGTGAAGACGTAGGAAATCATAATTAGGATAAAGCTGCCCCCCAACACAAAGGCGGAGAACACAAATACAGCCATTTCATGGTAGAGAGCATAGTCACGAGCAAGGCACATCACAGGTGAGACGTCACAAAAGAAGTGCTGGATGACGCTGGAGTCACAGAAAGACAGGTTGAATACGACGACGACAAGGCACAGGGAAACCAGGAACCCGACCACCCAGGAGGCCGCCATCAGCTGGAAGCAGACCTTCGGGGTCACCAGGGTGGCGTAGCGCAGCGGGTTGCGGATGGCAGTGTAGCGGTCGTAGGACATGGCAGACAGGATGAAGCAGTTGCTGCACGACAAGCCAAAGAAGAACAGCATCTGTGTGGCACACTCTGAGAGAGAAATGGTCTTGCTTTCTGACCGGAGATCCACCAGCAGTCGGGGGATAATTGCCACAGTGGTACAGGTTTCCGAAAAGGACAGCCCTCCGAGCAGAAAGTACAGGGGGGTGTGAAGGTTGTGCGTGCACTTGATGGCCACCACTACAGACGCATTTGCAGCAAGGATGGTGGCGTGGGAGAAGAGAATCACCACAAAGAGGAGAGTCTGCAGGTCTGGGAAACTGGAAAAGCCCCACAGAAGGAAGGTGCCCACGGGGGTGTGATTGCCCATCCTCCTGGCGCAGGTACAGCTCTCCCCCAGAGGGGCGGGTGTTCTTGAGGTCAAGACTATGATGAGAGTGTAAAAAGCACTGAAGGACAACGGTGATGCAACTGTTAGTGAGAGGCCCTGGGAAGTGGGAGTTAACTGTACTTGGCTGAATTCAAGGTCAAGGCTCTGAGCGATGAAGACAAAGATTCTCACAGGAGAATGTATCCAAGTGCCATGGATGTGGCCCACATATATCCTGGGTGCCCCCTAATTTACCACCCCTTTCTATCCTTTACAGTCAGAATCTGCCCGAAAGAGGGAAATGTGGGGAAAAAAACCCTTATTTTCTCACCTACAGGAGTATGAGGAATAAAGGGTATAAAATATTTAGATGTGATCTAATCATGGCCTGGTGTACAGAATTACCTACCAATTCTGACTGAATCAATACTAATTTAAGGAGACGTGAGGAAAGTTTTTTGAATGGATTCCAAACACTCTTGGAACATAATTCTGTTTTCAGAAGTGCTCCCTGGAGGGCAGTGGCTGCTTGGCTGACACTTACGCCAATGAGTAGACTTAATAAATGAATTTACCATTTTGGAATTTGTACTGGTTTTCTCTACATGACAAGGAGTTGAAGTGGAGTTGTTCAATAACTGTCTGTCATTCAGAGAGATCTTGGAAGCCAAATGGTTATGGAGCGATTATTCCAGTTCTGATGGTTCACTTGGTTCATGACGATGTGGTCAATTCTTGAAAACGTCTAGGATATATCTAACTGATGTAGTGGTGGTTTGCACACAGCTCTGAGAAGAACTCAGCTTCCTCAGGTTATTTTCATCAGTTGTTAAATTTTCCACTCTGGGTTTGAGATGACAGCATGAAAGTAACACATAGATTTTCCACAGATTTTAGGCACTGTTGTTAGGGGTGAAAGGAAAGCAGTGAAAAGACACTCTGAGGAGTTGTAGGGTGGGAAACACGTTAAAAACACAATGGAAAGTATTTTGGAGGATCCATGAAGCTTAAAGAAAAGAGAAAATATACCTTCACCTGGAAAGTTTGTGTGTTTTTTTAATGTTTTGAATTACTGGGCAAAAAATATGCAGCAGGTAATGTAAGTAACCAGTATTTATTCAGCATCTTAGATAGCCTGGTCAATATGCTGTGGGTTTGAAAGAATTTTCTCACTAAATTTTTCCTATAAATTCTGTGTGGTAGGTATTTCAATTCAGATGTTATGAAAATGGGAAGAGGGTGGAATAGAAGGACTGGAGCTCAACTTCTCTCATAAAAACAACAAAATTACAACCAATTGCTGAATAACCTTCAACCAAATGGACTGGAAACTTTCAAAAAGATATCCTACTCCAGAAGACAAAGTGGAGGCCACATTAAGATGGTAGGAGGGGTGATCTTACACAATATAAGGAACCCCATACCTTCCAGGTGGGCAGCCCACAGACTGGAAAGTAACTGTATCACAGAGACTCACTTACAGGAGTGAGAGTTCTGAGCCCCACGTCATGTCCCCATGCCTGGGGATGTGGCATTGGGAGAAGGACCCCTGGAGCATCTGGCATTGAAGGCCAGCGGGGCTTGTGTACAGGAGCTCCATGGGACTGGGGGAAACAGAGACCCCACTCTTGAAAGGTGCACACAGGCTTTCACGTGCACTGGGTCCCAGGGCAAAGCAAAGTCTCCAAGGGAATCTGGGTCAGATCTGACTGCAGTTCTTGGAGGACCTCCTGCGAAAACAGGGGGTGCCTGTGGCTCATTGTGGGGGAAGGATATTGGAGGCAAAACTCAGGAATATTCATCAGTGTGTTTTTGTGGAGGGGGCCACTCTGGGAAAATCTGGCCTCAACCATCAGTGCTGAGAAGCCCCAGGCCAAACAATAATCCAGGGGGTTAAAAAAAACCCAAAAAATAATAATCCAGGATATCAGCCCTGCCCATGAGTAAACAGGCTGCCTCAAGACCCCCCAGGCACACAGCCACCTCTAATCTCAACCAGAGACAAAGCCCCACCCACCAGAGGGATAGGAATCAGCTCCACCTACCAGTGGGGGGCACCAGTCCCCCCCATCAGGAAACCTACAGCAAGCGCCTGTACCAACTTCAGCCACAAGAGGGACAGACATCAGAAGCAAGAGAGGCTACAACTCTATTGTCTGCAAAAAGGAGACCACACCAAAAACCTATGAAAATGAAAAGGCAGAGAACTATGACTCAGATGAGGGAGAAAGAAAAACCCCCAGAAAAGCAGATGTTACAAAAATGGAACCTCAAGTACAGGTTGCTTAAGTGATTATCCAAAGTCAATGCATTAATTCCAGAAATATTTAGTTAATGTCTATGCTGTGTTACTCTGTTCCCTACATGGGAAATGTAACGTGGATCATATGTAACATATATGACCTCTCCTATCTCAGACGGAGAAAAATGCCGTGGAGAGAACGAAAGGAAAGTGATACAAGGGTCAGGGACTAGGTGGTCCCTTTGGACCATGGAGCCAGGAAAGTCCTTCTTACGGAACTGACACTTCCCCGTGCCCAGAGTAGATGTAGAGGGGAAACACGACGGACACAGGAAACAGCAAGTGCGAAACCCCACGGTGGGAATGGGCTCGCCATGCTTAAGACTATGGAGAAATGCACGGTGTCCAGAAAACCTCTCTCATGTCCTTCTAAATCCCTTAGGAGATAAGCTGCAGAATTGTGTGCATTTTAAGATAAGGAAACTATGGCTTAATTCATGAAGGTGATGAAGTTTGTTAAAGGGGGAGCTGCTCTTTATACACAGGGAGGGTGCCTCTGGAGAAGACCTTCCTAACTGGGAGGTTCAAAAGTCTCTGCAAATGCAAGTGCCCTCGCATGTCATTCAAGGTCTATCTGTTCACGCATCTTCTGCCACCAACCTCCCCACAAGGAAAACATCCTCTTGCCCCCCAGGCATGGAAGGTCCTGTGCGGCTCTCCTCCTGTGTGCACATTGACTCTCTATTTGAAATGTTCTTCCTCACTGCTCCTTAAACCACAGTCTTTGTTTCAAACCCAGTTGAAATGTCACCTCCCTGTATGTAAATTGGTGCAACCACTGTGGAAAACAGTATTGATGTTTCTGAAAAAACTAAAAACAGAACTGCAATATGATCCAGCAAGTCCATTCCTGGGTATATATGCAAAAAAGCCTCAAAATGCTAACTGGAAAAAATACATGCACTCCAACATTTATAGCATTATTTATAATTGCCAAGGCTTGGAAGAAACCTATGTCCATAAACAGTTGAATAGATAAAGAAGATGTGGTGTATATGTACAATGGACTATTACTCAGCCTAAAAAAGAATGAACTTTTGCCATTTGTAGCAACATGGTTGGACTTGGAGGGCATTATGTTAAGTGAAATAAGTCAGAGAAAAACAAATACGGTATGACATTACTTAAATGCGGAATCTAAAAAAAAGTACAACAAACTAGTGAGTAAAACAGAAAAGTAGCAGCTTGCAGATATGGAGAACAAACTAGTGGTTACTAGTGGGAGAGGGACGGAAGTGCCATTTAGAGTAAGGGGGAAATGGTCATTATGCTATGATATGAAATAATGTGAGAGGCTGTTGAGAATTGTAAAGCAGTGTAGAATTTAGAGGATCTTCAATTCAATAAAAGGCTTCATTACACATGTATGAGTGACAAAAATTGGTTTCATCCTGATCGAGTTTAAATTTTATTAAAATGGAATTCCACAAAAATAAAGTCACCTCCCTAAAAAATTATCCCTAATCATCCTGATTGAGTTAATGAGTTCTGCGTTCACATCTGATTATATCATGACATTTTTTTTCTTTATCTTTTAAGGGCCATACCTGCGGCATGTGGAGGTTCCCAGACTAGGGGTTGAATGGGAACTTCAGCTGCCGGCCTACACCACAGTCACAGCAACACGGGGTCTGAGCCGCATCTGCAACCTGCACTACAGCTCATGGCAATGCCTGATCCTTAACCCACTGAGCAAGGCCAGGAATCAAACCTGCATCCTCATGGATGCTAGTCAGATTGTTTCCACTGAGCCATGACGGGAATAGCATGATGACACTTTAATATGTCTGACTTCTATACTAGTCAGAGTAGAGGTTTTACCATTTAGTATCCTACCTGCAACATAATATGGTAAATATAACAGTTTGTGGCATAAGAGTTCAATGAATAAATGGAGGGCCATCTTCCCTAGGAAGTCTCACATGCTTTTTTCTAGATGCACTGACTAATCCTTCCCAATTGCTTTCTCTCTATCATTTACTTAATTTTTTTTCTTTTTAGGGCCACACCTGCAGCATATGGAAGTTCCCAGGCTAGGGGTCGAATGGGAGCTGCAGGCCTACACCACAGCCACAGCAATGCTGGGTCCAAGTGGCATCTGCAACCTATGCTGCAGCTTGTGGCAGTGCCGGATCCTTAACCCACTGAGTGAGGCCAGAGATCAAACCATATCCTCACAGACGCTATGTCAGTTTCTTAACACACTGAACCACAATGGTAACTCCTTGTTTACTGAAATTTGACATGTGCTAAGGGTTGTTGACTGACTCCTTCAGTACATTTCAAGACCCATTAAGATATGCCACATCACTTAGCAATGTGGTAAGTACATGCCAATACCATTTCAACAAACCCATAGCCATATAACACTTAATGGGGAAAAGTTGAAAGGTTTCCCACTAAATCCTGGAACAAGACAAGGATGCCCACTCTCACCAGTTCTATTCAACACAGTATTGAAAGTCCTAACTACAGTGATTAGATAAGAAAAAGAAATAAAAGTATCCAAACTGGAAGGGATAGGTAAAATTGTCATACACAGGTGATATGATATTCTGTATGGAAAACCCTAAAGACTCTGTACAAAAACTATTAGAACTAATAAATGAATTCAGAAATATAGCAGGATACAAGATCAATATAGAGAAACCTGTTGCATTTCATTACACTAACAATGTTGTTAGGATAAAGAATCAGAGAGAGAGAGTGAAAAAAATTCCCATTTAAAATCACATCAAAAAACCCACTTAGTAACAAACCTAGCCAAGAATGTGAAAATCCTATGCATGAGAACAAAAACAATTAATAAGGAAATTCAAGCTGATACAAATAAATGAAAAAAATAGAGAGCCCAGAAATAAACCCACACACTTAGTCAATTAATCTTTGACAAAGGAAGCAAGAACATAAAACGGGGAAAAGAAAGTCTCTTCAGCCAAATGGTGTTGGAAAAACTAGACAGCGTCACATAAGTCAATGAAGTTAGAATCCTCCCTCACACCATGCACAGAAATAAACTCAAAATAGTTTAAAGACAAATGTAAGACACAACACCATAAGCTCCTAGACGAGAACAAAGGCAAAACATTCTCAGACATAAATTACATATGCTGCAGGTACAGCCATAAAAGAAAAAGAAGAGAGAAAATATTACTGTAATTTATGTCTGAGAATGTTTTGCCTATGGTCTCTTCCAGGAGGTTATGCATTTAGTATTTGCAGACTTTTTGATGATGGGTATTCTGACCAGTGGGAGGTGATACCTCATTGTGGTTTTGATTTGCATTTCTTTAATAATTAGCAATGTGGAGCTACTTTCCATGTGCCTTTTGGCCATCTGTATGCTTTCTTTGGAAATACCTATTTAGGTCTTCTGCTCATTTTTTGATTTTTTTTATATTGAGTTATATAAGATGTCTGTATATTTTGGAAATAAAGCTCTTATTGGCTACATTACATGCAAATATTTTCTCCCATTCTGTAGCTTGTCTCTGTTTTGTTCATGGTTTCCTTTGCTGTGCAAAAGCTTCTAATTTTGATTAGAACCCATTTGTTTATTTTCCCTTTTATTTTTATTGTCTTGGGAGACTGAAAACTAAGAAAATATTACTATGGGAGTTCCCATGGTGGCTCAGTGGGTTACGGACCTGATGCTGTCTCTGTGAGGATGTGGGTTTGATCCCTGGCCTCACTCAGTAGGTTAAGGATTCAGCATTGCTGCAAGATGGGGCATAGACACAGATATGGCTCAGGTCTGGTGTTGCTGTGGCGTAGCCTGCACTGCACTTCCATTTCAACCCCAGCCTGTAAGAGCTTTATTTCTAAAATATACAGACAGATCATATAATTCAATGTAAAAAAACCCAATCAAAAAATGGGCGGAAGACCTAAATAGGTATTTCTCCAAAGAAAACACATGGAAAGTAGCCCCACATTGCTAATCGTTAAAGAAATGCAAATCAAAACCACAGTGAGGCATCACCTCCCACTGGTCAGAATACCATTATCAAAAAGTCTGCAAATAATAAACACTGGAGTGGGTAAGGAAAAAAAGGAACCCTCCTACACTGTCGGTGGGAATGTAAATTGGTGCAGTTGCTATAGACCAGTCTTGACGTTCCTTAAAAAACTAAAAGTAGAGTTGCCATATGATCCAGAAATCTTCCTCCTGGGCATACATCTGGAAAAGATGCAAACTCTAATTCAAAAAGGTACATGTACCCCGGTGTTCACAGAAGCACTCTTTGTAAAAGCCAAGACACAGAAACAACCTAAATGTCCACTGATAGGAGAACGGATAACGATGTGGCATGTTACTCAGCCACAAAAACGAAGGAAATAATGCCATTTGCAGCAATATAGATGGACCTAGAGACTTCATACAAAGTGAAATAAGTCAGGCAGAGAAAGACAAATATCATTTACATGTGGAATCTAAAAAAAATAATACAAATAAACTTATTTACAAAACAGAAATAGACTCACAGATATAGAAAACAAACATGGTTACGAAAAAGGAAAGGGGAGGGGGAGAGATAAATTAGGAGTATAGAATTAATAGATATATACTAATATATATAAAATAGATAAATGACAACAATTTACTGTATAGCACACGGAACTATATCCAGTATCTTGTAATAACCAATAATGGAAAAGAATCTGAAGCTGTATGCCTGAAACTAATATAACATTGTAAATCAACAACAGTTTAATAAAAAACCAAAAGAAGAAGGAAATAAAGATGAAATGAGTTAAATAAATGCATAAATTAGCAAAGAAAAAAATAAGTTAATACCAGTATTTAATGCATGCTTGTTTAATGAATAAAGTATATTTCCCCTTCCCCTCCCCAAACCCTCTAAACTTTAGGAGCTATTTGCTTGGAACAAAGCAAAACATTTATTATTTTCTGGACAATATACTTCATTTTCTGTGGCATCAAATAAGACACAATTGCAGTAACTGCTTCTATAATAGGAAGCATGTCAGGGCCATCAGAGGAGCCTTCTAGAAAATTACATACCTTCACTCCCGTCCATCCCTAGTTTCTGTCAGGTCTTTCAAATAAAATGAAAGAAAAACTTTGGGAGTAATTGGTGTGTCTAGGTTTTGAAACTCTCACTGTGATTCTGCGACTTCCTTTTCCCATCTATATTCATGTTAAATCCCACTTTCCTCATGTTGCCCAAGGAACTAGTAATTGAAAATATGTCAGTGCAACATTATTCCATTATTTCTGGTCATGTTCCAAGAGACAGAGTTTGAGGAGGTGTTTTCTGGCCAGGCTTCTGTGATTAATTCATCTTCCTTGGGCTATACCACTACCATAGAGTGATAGGGACATAATTGATTTATTTGCCTGAAAAACCCATTTCTAGTTTGTCCAAAAACCCTTGCAGAGAGATCTGGTGGACTTAGCAGGTCTAATTTCTTTGAGATGGCAATGAGACCTTGCAGAAATTTGAGGCTATTTCTTGATATTAAGTCACATGGCAGACTCTTGTGTCCTATCACCACATCAAATCCCTGGATAGTGGACACTTTAAACCAATACACCTCTGAGGTGTATATCAAAGCCATGGCCAGCCTGGGACAGAGGGGACCACTGTGTCACCTATCATTTCCCACAAGGTTGACCTGGAGGATTTTCCTGGCAGCTCCACTTAATTTTTGCTCATGGGAAATCACTGAAAACTGGAGAAATGGTAAATATTCATAAGCAAGTCTTTGGAAAAGTGCATTTTTAACTTTCTCCCAACCCAGTCAAAACAAGAGTCAGCTTTTCTACGATCTTCAGAAAAGATATTGATAATCTTAATGGGAAAAACAAGAATTATGTTTCATTGAATTATAGGTATGAGTTCTTATATAAAATTTAACAAACTTTGCATAAATTAGAGATTTGTGAGGCTTATGCTTACTCTGGTTGTAAATGATGGGTAGATAGGTAGGAACTTATTCTTTCAATGAGGCTGTATATTAGCTTCACCAAGGGAATGCTTGTTGTTTTTATAGATGACCACTACGTCATTATGAACCCACTGACCACACTGAGGTGCCAAAGGAAAATGAGGGGTGGGGAGTACGAATTGCCAATGATTTACAGTAAAATTTACAATTAAATAATGGGTGAACTATGGAAATTGCCTAAGTGTTTTATACGTGGTTTTCTTTACTCTTTCCCACTTAACTGTTTTGATACAATATAATCACTTAATTGACTTGATATTAGACCTGGAATTATATTGGAGAGTATTTGTTAGTGGGATAAATGGTTGGGCAAAATTAGAAGGCCTGTGATCAAGTGCAACTTCTGCTTCTATTTCATACAAAGCGCAAATAGTTTAATTTCCCTGGTAATCACTTCTCTCCTCTGTAATGTGGCCTTAACTATGCCTGTTTACAGGGTGACAACGTTGTGCCTATAGACATGTCAGATGATAATTGCTTAGTTTGTGGTGAGTCCATCTCCATTTGCTAAAATATCACATGGTTTATGGGCAAATTTCCCTACAGTTGCTTAGCAATATTTACCTGCTCATAGGTTGCTGGTAATGCAGCACCAACTCTTCTGCTTAGTAAGCTGTGTAAAATCTTTTTCCCTTAGCACACCTTGCTTTGCTCTGGAGTATGCAGACCTGTTCTCAGCGTGCAGCTTTCTAATCTCCCCTGGTTGTTGTCTGTGTGCTAATTATGCTGGAATAGGAATGCAACAGCATTTATCCCCAGTTCAATTGTATCCTTAGTATTTTCAGTACCTTCTGCCTATTAATACCTGCAGCTATTTGGTTATTAGTGGATAGAACACAGATTTCATAGATAAAAATATAAAGTGAAATCCTACCTTATGCCAAAAAGGAATCTCTTAAAGGAGTCTCTTCCAATCTCTTAAAAGAAGAAAACATTAAACTGTATGAAGAACTCACAGCTCATTCCCTTCTTTCTACAGTTCTCTTTCTCATGTCATTTAGGGATAACTTTTTAAGTCATTTTGCCCTTTGAATGCCTGTGATGCTTGGCTTCTATACCTGTAATTACAAAGTGTCTTATAACCACAGTGTGGCATCACCTCTGTTTCTTATGGCTGGAACCGAGTTTCATTTATATTCCAATGAGAATTTTATGGTCACCTGAGACCATTGCCCCTTGACACAACTTGGATTTTTTTCCTTTCTATTAGCTACCAGGAAGTTCGTTCTCTGTGGACCTAGAGCTCATTGTGAAATCCACAAAACATTGCTTTTATTCTGACAGAGTATCACGATTATTCAGTGAAGTTTGTTCTTATTCACTTGAGAAAACACAAGTAAATGAAATTCAGCTTCTTGAAATACATTTTAGAACATGGGTGATTCCATCACACACACACACACACACACACACCCTTCCTCCTCCTCAGTATCAAGTCCCGCAGGTCTTCGGTCCTGTGCACAGGGCTAAGGACCGGGTTTATCACATTGGGCATTGCCTAGGGAATCATCCAGAAGAAAAACAGAAAGGAAGATGCCTACACAGAATGATTGTTACAATGTGCTCTCATAAGTCTGCTGTAGATGTCCTTGTGAATGAGGAAAATGATTGAAATTAAAAACCTCCATTTAATTCAGTGCCCCCAAACATTTCTCCTGTATTTCAACAAATTTTGAAAACATAAATCCATTCTGAACCAATTACACCGTTAGCATCTGTAATCCAGCTCCTAGATTGTTCTGAGTCTCTCGTATTGCATAGGGGAGTATCCCAAAGCTCAGTGGGTGTAAACAACTAAACTCACACAGACGGGCTCAGTGGGGATGACGGAAACGCCGAATGTCTTGTTCGCTCCTGTGAGTGCTGGCTGTCTTCTGAGACTTGAGAGGTGGGTTCAGCCTTTCTGCATGTCCAGGCTGAGGGTCCTCTGGCAGAGCATTCCACGAGAGCCAAGTGGATGCTGTATCGACTTTTACAGCCTACCCGGCCTTCGCTGAATTCTTTTCATGCAGACAGCCTTAAAGTACCACCCAGGTTCTAGGAGATGGAAATAGATTTCAGCTCTTGCTGGGAGAGTGAAAAATTTCTGGAAGAACATCTGGGACTGGAATTATTGTTATCATGATTTTGGAAAATGCATTATGCCGCTCATAAAGATTTTACTACCTGTGCTTTATCGCATATCTTTTTGTACCTTATCCATCTCTTTTTAAAAAATAGATGATTTTTAGAAATTACAGTTGATTTAAAATTTTGTGCCAATTTCTGCTGTACAGCAAATTGATCCAGACAGACATACACATGCACACATATATATACATTATTTTTCTCATATTATCTTTCATCATATTCTATGCCAAGAGATTGGATATAGTTTCCTGTGCTATACAGTAGGACGTCATTGCTTATCCATATTAATGTAATATTTTGCATCTATTAACCCTAAGCTCCCCGTCCACCCCGCTCCTTCCTCTGCCCCCTTGGCAACCACAAGTCTGTTCTCTATGTCTGTGAGTCTATTTTTATTTTGTAGATAGGTTCATTTGTAGCATATTTTGGATTCCACATATAAGTAATATCATATGGCATTTGTCTTTCTCTTTCTGACTTACTTAGAATGATAATCTCTAGTTGCATCCATATTGCTGCAAATAGCATTATTATTATTTTTTTTGGTGAGCAGTATTCCATTGTGTATAGGTACCACATGTTCTTTTTTAAATGTGGTTTTTATTTTTTCCATTATAGTTGATTTCAGAGTTTTGTCAATTTCTATTGCACAGTGAAGTGACCCAGTCATACACACACACACACACATTCTTTTTCTCACATTATCCTCCATCATGTTCCATCACAGGTGACTAGATATAGTTTCCTTTGCTGTACAGCAGGATCTCATTGCTTATCCACTCAAAATGCAATAGTTTGCATCTATTAAATCCAAACTCCCAGTCCATCTGTCTCCCTCCACCTTGGTAACCATAAGTCTGTTCTCCAAGTCCGTGTGTTTCTTTTCTGGGGAAAGGTTCATTTGTGCCATATATTAGACTCCAGATATAGGTGATGTCATATGGTATTTGTCTTTCTCTTTCTGACTTACTTCCCTAAGAATGATACTCTCTAGTTGCATCCATGTTCCTGCAAATGGCATTATTTCATTCTTTCCCATTGCTGAGTAGTATTCCATTGTATATATGTACAACATCTTCTTAATCCACTCATCTGTCAATAGACATCTAGGTCATTTCCATGTCTTGGCTATTGTAAATAGAGCTGCAGTTGAAATACCAAAGGCATTTACACAAAGATCAGGAGCAAGACAAGGATGTCCCCTCTCACCACTCTTATTCAACACAGTTTTGGGAGTCCTAGCCACAGTTATCCACCTTTCCATTCATCTAGTTTTATGGTACATATCAAAGGACATTTCAGATAACAGTATAGTTCCTCATAGTTTTGCACACATACTATCACTAGAGTTCAATATTTTTTACATGTTTTATTTGATGCAGTTTTATGGAAATTTGCATAAAGTGAAATATGTGAGTCTTAAGTATATGACTGCTATGTACTGGCGAATGTGTTAACCTGTGTAACTCAAGCACCTATTTTCATATAGAACACTACCCCAGCCCAGGAACTTCCCCCACATAAAGGTTCTCATTATTCTGATGATTTTTTCCACCATGGCTTAGTTTTTCAGGTTCCAGAATTTCATACAAATGGAATCATATAGTATGTACTCTTTTTTTGTAAAGTTTCATAGGGTGTTTTAAGTACATACAAAGGCATTTGATTTTGGGGGTGTTTATTTTATATCCTGAAAAATTACTAAATTAATCTATTAATTCTGAAAATTTTTTGTGGAGTTTTTAGTATTTTCTAAGATCATGATGTCATCTGAGAACAGAGCAATTTTATGTTTTCCTTTCAATTTGGATGCCTTTTATTTATTTATTTTTAATTTTGTCTAATTTTTCTTGCTAGGACTTCTAGGACTATGGTGAATAGTAGCAACGTGAGCAGACATCCTTGGCTTGCTCCTGATCTTAGAGGGATGAATAGCTCTTGGCTTTCGTCACTGAGTATAATTTTAACTGCGGGCTCGTTATGTGTAAGCTTTATTATGTTGAGGAACAATGCTGCTATACGCAATTTGTTGAGAGCTTTCTATTAGGAAAGGATGTTGAATTTTGTCAAATGCCATTCTGCATATATTGAAATGATCATATGTTTTTCATCCTGTATTCTGTTAGTGTAGTGTATCACATTATCAATCAGTAAAATGAAAAGGCAACATGTGGAGGGGGAGAAATACTTGCCGACATATATCTGATAATGGGTTAATGTCCGAATGTATGAGGAACTCAGAAATAAATAGAAAAATTACCAAATAATTTGATTAAAAAGTAATTAAAGTAACTAAATAGACATTTCCCCAAAGAAGACATACAACCAGCCAATAGGTTTATGAAGAAGATGCTCAACATCATTAATCATTCAGGGAAATTAAAACCATAATGAGGTATTACCTCACTTGTGTTAGAGCGGCTATTTTCAAAAGGCTAAGAAATAATAAGCACTAGAGAAATGTGGAGAAAAGGGAACTCCCATGGGAATATAAATTGGTGTAGCCAGTATGGAAAACAGTATAGAGGCTTCTGAAAAAAATCAAAAATATGAATGAGAAGTCTCACTTCTGGGTACATATCTGAGGAAATTAAATTAATATCTTAAAGAGGTAAATGAACTCCCACATTCATTGCAGCATTACTCACAATAGCCAAGATATGTAAACAACTTGTATTCATTGATAAATAAACAGATAAGGAAATTCAGATATATATACAATGGAATATTATTCAGCCTTAAAAAGGAAAGCATACCTTTTGTTTATGTGGATAGGCTTGGAGGACATTAAGCTGAGTGAAATAAGTCAGAGACAGACAATTTGTTACACGATATCTATGTAGAATCTAAAAAAGTTGAACTTAGGTGCATGAAAAGTAGAAAAGTGATTGCCAGCAATTAAAGGGTGGGGGAAATGGGATGATGTTGGTCATGGGATACAAACTTTCAGTTATAAGATGACTAAGGTCTAGAAATCTAACACACAACGTGACTAGAGCTAATACGAATGTATTGTATACTTGAAATTTTCTATGAAAGTAGATCTTGAAAGTTCTCATCACAAGAAAAAAGGATAGCTGTAACTAGACTTATCATGGTGGTAATTTTGCAATATATATATGTATTTAGTCATTATGTTATACAGCTGATGCTAATATAATGTTATATGTCAATTATTTCTCAATAAAAGTTGACTACATTAAAAAATAGAACATCTCAATTAAAATACCAAAATTTACACCTTTAGAAACCAAAAAAGAACAAACTAAGTTGAAAACTAGAATAAGGAAGGAAATAAAGAGCAGAAATAAATGAAATAGGGACCAGAAAAACCATAGAAAAGATAAAATATACTAAGAGCTGGATCACTGAAAAGATCAACAAAATTGACCAATTTATTTAGAGTAACTAAGAAAAATCAAGGAGTCAAATAAAATTAGACATGAAAGAGAAGACATTGAAACTAGTATCATAGAAGTACAACGTCACAAGACTACTGTGAATAACGATATGCCAACAAATTGGGTAGCCTGGAAAAATGGATAAACTCCTAGAAACATACAACATAACAAGACCAAACCTGAAGAAACAGAAAATCTGAACACCAATCACAAATAAGAACAGTAATCAAAAACCTCCCAATAAACAAAAACAAGGCCCAGGTGACTTCACTGGTGAGTTATACCAAACATTTAAATAAATCAATGCCAATCCTTCTCATACCAAACATTTAAATAAATCAATGCCGGTCCTTCTCAAACTCTTGCAAAAACTGACAAGGAGAGGATACTCCCAAACTCATTTTATGACACCCACATTACCCTGATGCCATTCAGATGAGAACACTACAGAAAATAAAATTACAAGCCAACTCCTTAATGAACGTAAAAGCAAAAATTCTCAATGAAGTACTAACAGACTTAATTAACAGCACATTAAAATGACCATGTACCACGGTGAAAGTGGCATAGATCTCTGGAATGTAAGGATGGTTCAACATATGCAAATTATACATGTGCTTCATCTTAATAGTAAGAAAGATAAAAATCTTATGACCTTCTCAATAGATGCATCTATGAAATTCAATGGAGTTTCATAATAAAAGTTCTCAACAAATTGGGTATAGGATTGTACTGCAAAATAAAAGGCTGTATGTAGGAAGGCCGCACCTAAAATCATACTCAGGTGAAAGAATGAAAGCTTTTATTCTAAGAATAGGAAAAAGGCAAGGATGCTGACTCTCACTACTCCTTTTTAACATAGTTCTGGAAGTCCTATCCAGAGGAATTAGGGCAAGGTAAAATAAATAAAATAAATAAATAAAAGGCATCCAAATCAGAATAGGAGTAAAACTGTCTCTCTTTCAAGTAGCATGATTTTATATATAGCAAATCCTAAAAACCCACCACAAACTGTTAGAATTAACGAATTCAGTGAAGTTTTAGGGTATAAAATCAACACACGAAAAAAATCAATTGTGTTTCTATACACTAACAATGAACTGCCAAGAAAATACTGTGTTCTGATTTACTATATACACGTATGGTGTATATATAGACATATACATGCACTCACACAAGTTTAAAAATATTTTTAGCAGTTTCTGTCATGGCTCAGTGGAAGCTAATCTGATTAGTATCCATGAGGACACAGATTTAATCCCTGGCATTGCTCAGTGGGTTAACAACACAAAGTTGCCATGAGCTGTTGTGTAGGTTGCAGGCATGGCTGGGATCCTGTGTTGCTGTGGTTGTGGCTTGGGCTGGTGGCTACAGCTCCAATTCTACCCCTAGTCTGGGAACCTCCATATGCTGTGGGTGTGGCCATAAAAAGACTATGTGTGTGTGTGTATATGTATATATATACGTATGTATATATGTGTGTGTGTGTATATATATATATATATATATATATAAAAAATATGGGAGTTTTTTAAAAAATATTTTTAAGCTGTATCCTGTTTGTATCAGAAATATGGTGATGCAAGGACATATCAGGTAATCAGACAATATTTAAAAAATTTTGTATACACAGTCATGATTTTATTGGGACTACTTCACATTTTCTACTTTTATTTATCAAAAACATGGATTTTTAAATGTTCAAGGTTCTATTATTTACCATCTGAGGTTTAGGCCATCTGCATGTCTTCCTTTCTTAGACTGTAAATGATGAGATTAAGCAGAGGGGTCAGTACTGTATAAATGATGAGATTAAGCAGAGGGGTACAGTACATCAGCATATACTCACAGAACGCGTCCCTGTCCTGGGGCCTCAAATAGACAAAGCCACAAACCCACAGTGTAGGCGTGCCTCAGTCAGGTGGGAGGAGCGGGTGGAGAAGGCCTTACACCTCCCCTTGGCAGAAGGCACCCTCATAACTATGGACCCAATGAAGACATAAAAAGTCATCACGAAAATAAAGCTGCCCCCCAACACAAAGGGGGAGAGCACAAAAAGACTCGTTTCATGACGGGAAGCGTAAATCAAAACTCAGGCTGACCACAGGCAGGATGTCACAGGAGTGCTCGCTGGTGTGGGAGTCACGGAAAGATGAGCTGGGTGCAGTGATGGCAATGCACAGAGAAACCAGGAACCCAGCCACCCAAGAGGCCATCGTCAGCCCAAAGTTCTTACGGGTCAACAAGGGGGAAATACTTCGAGGACCCTGAATCCACGTATGACAGTGTTATAGATATGTGGGTCCTGAGATTGTGGTCATGAGGCTTCTCAGTTAGGGCGGCTCCTCTGCCTGTGCTGTCTCTTGGCTTTGAATGAGAAAACCTGTGAGTATTGTTTTCCCCAAAATACATATCTGGGATACCTGCTGACGTGGTAAAATATTCAGTTCTCATGATGGTTGGGCATAGTATTTTGCCATTATTTTTGGTTTTCTGTGACTGTATCCTTTGAAACTTTCATCTTCCTGCACCCACCATCCCACTGCCAACTTGCGTCCATCTCAAATGTAGAAGGTGGCTGTAGGAGGAAAGTGCAAGTGTGTGTGGTCAGCCTCTCCAGCAGTTCCTCATATTTCTTTTTTTGTCTTTTTAGGGCTGCATCCACAGCATATGGAAGCTCCCAGGCAAGGGGTCGAATTGGAGCTGTAGCTGCTAGCCTATGCCACAGTCACAGCTATGCCAGATTCAAGCAGCATCTGTGACCTACACCACAGCTCATGGCAATGACGGATCCTTAAGCCATTGAGCAAGGCCAGGGATAGAACCCTCAACCTCATGGTTACTAGTTGGATTCGTTTCCACTGAGCCACTATGGGCACTCCAAGATTTGCTTTAAAGTGATTTATTAAGGAGGTGCTCCCAAGAGAAACTGTTAAGGGAATCAGGGAAGCAGGACAGGGAGAGGGAAGATAACAGATAAGGATATAATTTCAGAAAAAGTCCAGGTTCATCCTGGTGAATATTATTTACATGGTCATCATAGTATAAACATGTATTTAATTTAATCATTTATAATTAGCTTATGGAACTCATAACATTTAATCCTAAGTGGAGAACACGTGTCAAGGTCCACATGCCTGAAAAAAAGAAGCCAATTTTTGGAAGAGGAGTGAAGGTAGACAGCTATCTTTATCTCCACAGAATAGGGTTCTTTTGATATATTCTGTTCTAGGGCAAAACAATTAAATGTGAGATGTATACTACATAACATTTCAAAGTTTAATAAAATGGAAATAAAAATATAATTATGTTGAAGGAGTTAAAGGAGTGGCAGATATATGTGTGTTTGTTCTAATGTGAATGATGGAGGTATGAAGAATGCCAATGGATTGGATATATAAAAATTCTGTATCAATAAAAGAGGTATAAGCTATAAAAATATAAATTTTAAACTCAATGTTATTAAATTCAGCCTAGATTAAGATTAAAGTTAGAACCAGAGAACGTGGATTAATAACTGGACACTTGAAAGATAAAGAAAAAGAAGTTTTATGTATCAGTCTTTGAGACAACAATGAACTGAGCTGGCCATTATGTCTTGTTTATAAATATGAATAAAATGTTGAAATATGTATATATAGTCATTAGTTAAGGTAACTAAAATCCTGGAGTATTTTTTTGGGGACATTATGATTTATATTTATTCTTAACTTTGCAAGCATAAAGTTGAGTGAGTTGCTTATTAGTAATAAAGTCACACATGAAATTCTACTTTATTGTTACATAACTTTGAAACTTGACACCACTATAATATATTCCTTTCTGGCTCTGAGAAAAGATTATTTTTTATCTTTTCAAAAGAATGTGAAATTAAAATTTGTTCCCTTTTGATAGTTAACATTGATTATTCTGTTCTCTCCTTGTTAAAATAAATTCAACAAATAAAATATTTAATGATTCTCTCAGACTTCAAAAAAACAACTAATTTTTCCTATCAATTATGTTCAAATTAAATAAATGGGGAAATAGCAGGAATATGTATAGAAATTCAAATTATTTTTTATTAAAACATATTATTTACAGATACTGAGGAAATTCAATCATGATATAGCCTCAAAAGTGGTTCTCTGCAGGGAGCTGTATGTTGGATATTTAAAGGAAGAGGGAATGGACCACTGCTTTCTCTTTGAACCATTTTAACGAAGACATGTAATTCTTTGATAGCATTAAAACAAATGTATTAAATTACTGTTTTAAATCACTCACTCTGGCTGCTATGTGGAAGGCCGATTATGCATATAGGAAAATCAATTAGGACAGCTATTGCAGTGTTGAGCTGGAGACAAGTGGACGCATTTGATAGGAATTCATGGGGTAAGACCCACCTGTGTTAGTCGTTGGGGAGCACATATGGGGAAATCGAGATCCCGAGTACTGGCAGAGTGCTCAGGACCAGGAATTAGGTTTAGCCAGTTTTAGGGATTTTGGCAGGGTGTTGAGGGTGGGGACTAGCTGGGAAACGTGGGTCTTCATGAGGCACTGAAATCTTCAAACTGACTAGGAGACAGTAGTGGTAAAGAATATGTATTCTTTATAGAGCGTCGTGTCATCTGTAAATGGGACAGTTTTTCTTCTTCCTTTCCAGTTTATATTCCTTTCATTTTTTTTCTTGTCTGATTGATGTGGCAGGGACTTCCAATACTATGTTTAACAGAAGTGTTGAGATAGGCATCCTTGTCTTGCTCCTTAGAGGAAATGCTGTCAGCTTTTCTCCACTGAGTATGAGGAGAGCAGTGGCCGGGTGGTAGATGTCCTTTATTATAGTGAGGTATGTTCCTTCTATACCTACTTTGTTGAGTGTTTTTATCCTCAGTGAATTTTGTGAAAAACAACTTATGCATCTGTGAGCTGATCATGGGATTTTTTATTCTGCAACTTGTTAGTGTGGTGTATCACACCGAATGATTTGTGTACATTGAACCATCCTTGCATCCCTGAGATGAATCCCATTTGATCATCATGTGTGATCCTTTTAATGTGGAGTCCACATTCTAGCATTCAGTTGGGCCTGAATTTAAACTTGGATATAATTTAAACAGTTGAGTACATTTGGACAAGTATCTTAAACTAAGCCTCGATTCTCTCTTCTGTCCCAAATTAGGATAATGGGAATACTTAGCTCACCAACGTATGGTGAGGGTTAAGTGAGAAATGAAGTTCAGTGCTTAGCAAAGAGTAAAGTCAGAAGAAAACTTGGTTAGTAGCACATCCGTCAAAGCATATGCATTTCAGGAGGGTGAGGCAAGACTTTCTGAAACTGGGATTAGCAAGAATATTTAGACTGAGCCTTCATGTTGAAAATAGCTATTTCTGCCATCATCCTTCTAGGCAAAGAAGCAATTAACTACTAGACTTTCCTTTGAGGCCCGTAGACTGCCTGATCTGGAAGTCATTCAAACCTCTTTTTCCTTCATTGTTCTCAAGCTATAACTTTTCTTTTCTGGCTGGACCTGCAGTATGTGGAAGTTCCCAGGCCAAGGATCAAATCCATGCCAAGGCAGTGACCCAGGCTGTGGCAGTGACAGTGCCAGATCCTTAACTCACTGACCCACAAGGGAACGTGCCCTATCGACAACCATCAAGATTTTCATCTTACATCTTTGGCTGGAAAAAAATATATACATCCTAAGTTACTGTTATTTAAAATTCAACTTTACATGGCATTCTGCTCCATGTTCCCCAAGACACCTAATGAACTCCCTTACATATATCACTATAGAACACACAAATGAATGCACACTGAATAAATGAAGCTAAAGTTACTATATTTTTGGGCTGCACACACAGCATGAGGACATTCCTGGCCAGCGACTGAATCTGCACCAGAGCAGCTACCCAAGTCACAGCATTGACAGTGCCGAATCCTCAACCTACTGGACCACCAGGAACTACAGAAATTAAGGTTACTACTTAACATTTGATGCTTAGTATGCCTTAGCCTGAAATAGCAAAGTCAACTTAGAATCAATATTTAGGTATGAGATAATTTGTCATTTTACTCTCAATAACGACCAATGGAAAGTTCATGGAAATCTAGACACAAAGGAAAAAGTTGACTCCTTCAGAACTGACAGAACCTTAAACAGCTGTTTTTGTTTGAAGTGAGCTGCTCGGTACTCACTTGAGAACGGGATCGTGATCCCTGGAGCTTTGGGATTCACGTTTGAATCTCTAACGTCTTCAGAGGCTTATCCCCAAAGGCAAACAACAATAAAAGAGGGCATGGCTGCTGTATAAGAATAATGACTTTGAGTTTATTGCCATAACATGAAGCACTTCTTATTTCAAGAGGTAAGGTTTTGCCTTTGTGCGTTAGTCTGTCCTGCCGATGTTCCTTTACCATCGGAAAACATTTTACTGTGAAGGTGCATCTGTGTTCACAAGCTGGGGCAGATGCAGTCCAGCAGTCAGCTCTCAAATAACCTCGGCTGAACTAACCTAAGTTTCTACAGTCTGTCTAGTGTGCATAAACAAGCATAATTCGCGAGACTAGGATTCCTCCTTTTTCCACCCCAAATGTCAGAAACTCACATGCTCTTTCAACACCGTTTACACTTGGCCCTTGGCCATTACACTCATAGATTCTCTAGCTTCGAGATGTGTTGGAGACTTACTGTTCGTACCTATCCGTGGATAGACTTCCTTTGTTTATTTATTATTCTTGGAGGCTTTAACTCATAGGCAACCAGAGACTTTGGACAAAGTGAAGGAAATGAATCCAGAAAACATGGAGAGGAGGTTAAACCTGGCCACTCACTGGGTGAACCTGGGTAAACGCCTTAACTTTTCAGACTGGATCTGAATTCAGCTGTATATCATGTTGAAACCAATATTATTTTATCCTATAATACTCCAATGAGAAAACACTGTTACATTAGGAAATGATTTGCTTGCATAAATGTACTTTATTATCTCCTAGTTATTAATCCTATAATGTTTTGCATTGTAGTTAGATTGATATTTCAAACCACTTCATGAAACAATATTTTAATGGCAAACATTATAAATGTGCAATCAATTTACAATAGGTAACCTCATTCATAGCTTTAATTTGGAACTCCTCTCTCTCTCTTCTTTGCCCTATCCAGAAAATGGTACTTCTCCTTTTCAATACATGGCCTTGGTCTATTTTACTCATAGAAACTCTAACCTTCGTGATTAGCCAGGCACTTCTTTTACACATTAGCTGTCAGACAGTAGAAGGGTCACTTGTTATCCATCCATTTTCAAGAGACTTGACGTCATCCTAAATATTGTTTAATTTCACTTAGAGCACAGCTACGTGAGGAATGGACTGGATTCGAACTGCCTGGGGTTCACATGCTGATCCTACTGCTTTCTGTACATAGAAAAAACCTTTTATCTTTTGAAAAAAATTATTTATTTTTTAAATGGTTTCTAATGATTTTTATTTTTTTCCCGTATAGCTGGTTTACACGGTTCTGTCAATTTTCTACTGTACAGCATGGTGACCCAGTCACACGTACATGTACACATTCCTTTTTCTCACATTACCACGCTGAATCATACGTGACCAGACATAGTTTCCAGTGTCACACAAAAACCTTTTAATATTATTTCATGGAAATTAAAAGTAGGACTAAGCATTTATAATTCTTATCCTTGTGTCCATCATTTAATAAGCATTTAGTAAATATTGGCTATTACTTGAGTCCCCATAGCATAATCTTTATATATTTTAATATTTTTGCTATATTGATCATTCCTTTTTCTAGTCTCATAAGCCCTAATTATATACATCTTTAGCTTTGAAGTCACATTAAGTACAATTTTAAATACATAATATTTAAACCTATACAGTATTTGAAGCAGGTTTTCTAGAGTTTTCCCTAAGAATAATTTTCTTGAATATAGAAGACACATCCTGTATACATACAAAATCTGGAATCTGCAGTAAAACAATTCCAAACTTAGTTTGGTAATTTATGTGCTTATAGTAACTTCTATATGTGATAGGGAAAATAGTGAAAATGGAATCATTGAACCACAACTTCTCTAATGCAGTGTTTCATCACAGGTTCATTTTGGCAGCAGCTGCGTCATCTCATGGGTTCCCTGGGAGAGGGGAACCACACTGCAGGGACAGAGTTCATTTCATTGGGCTTAACAAATGCCCCAGCCCTGCAAACCATCCTCTTCGTGATCATCCTGTGTATCTACCTGGTGACCACATGTGGCAATCTCAGCACAATCATTCTTATCAGACTCTCTCCTCAGCTCCGTCATCCCATGTATTTTTTCCTGAGCCACTTGGCCTTGGCTGACATGGGCTGCTCATCTTCCGTCACACCCAGTATGCTTGTAAACTTCCTGGTGGAGAGAAATACCATCTCCTATCCTGGATGTGCCACCCAGCTGGGTTCAGGTGCTTTCTTTGGGGCGACAGAGTGTTTCCTTCTGGCTGCCATGGCATATGACCGCTTTGTGGCCATCTGCAACCCACTGCTCTATTCCACAAAGATGTCCACACAAGTCTGTGTTCAGTTACTCCTCGTGTCTTACATGGGTGGTTTTCTCAATGCTTTCTCCTTTACGATTTCCTTCTATTCTTTACTCTTCTGTGGACCAAATCGAGTCAATCACTTTTTCTGTGATTTTGCCCCCTTGCTGGAACTCTCCTGCTCTGATGTCACTATTCCTGCAGTTGTCCCCTCATTTATAGCTGGCTCCATCATTGTGGTCACAGTGGTTGTCATAGCCACTTCCTACATCTACATCCTCATCACCATCCTGAAGATGCCCTCCACTGAAGGAAGACACAAGGCCTTCTCCACCTGCACCTCCCACCTCACCGCGGTCACTCTGTACTATGGGACCATCATGTTCATTTACACGATGCCCACGTCCAGCTACTCCACTGACCAGAACAAGGTGGTGTCTGTGTTCTACATGGTGGTGGTCCCCATGCTGAACCCCCTCATCTACAGCCTCCGGAACAAGGAGGTTAAGGGGGCTCTGAAGAGACAGCTTGGCAGAAAAACATTTTCTTAGTGAACCCTATTATTTTGTAGGAATTGGCATAATAAAATACCAGAAATAGCATAATAAAAAATTGGAGAGCTGTGATGTGCGTATATTGGTCCATATGTAATTAACCTGTATGGAGCTGTTTGGTAATGGTGGGGGGTGAGTTTTCTGATATCAAAGTGTAAATCAGAGGGCAATAGTGAGTTTCCTTTAATAGAGTAAAATTGAAGTTATCATAATAAACACAAATTTGTTCACATGAAAACATGCTTTGATCTGCTGAAGATTCTTTCGAATGTGTATTCATAGCTTTCCAAAAGGTGTTCTAGCCGTAAGTTAAGGGCTTTGGGCCTCCACATCTTTAAGACTATATCCATTTTTAACAGTGGCTTACTCTGAAATCAGCATGATAATTACGGTGATAACTGTCTCAGTTATCATCTGTGGGGCACTGAAGTGGAACTAGACAGTAAATGTATGGAGGTGTTCTTGCAGGAGGGTTATCTACCAGAAATGTGGTTTGTGGACCCGTAAGTTCTAGCCTGTGTTCTTTATTTCTAGCGCCAGTCTACTTATAAATAACCCATAAAAGAACAGGATGAGAGGCCCTTGAGCAAACCACCTGTGAATTTTTCTGTCAGGTCAAAACAGGTGCCCTCTCGTTGGAAATAAACAGGTTTCTCAAATTCCTAGGGAGTAAATCAACAATCTGACTTGTTCCTGGTTAGATGCACAGTCTATAAGGAAGCTGGAGGGAACTAGGTGTGTTTCCTCTGTTTAACAGGTAAGTTTAACTTACCTATATATACCGATAATACCAATATTTACTTCTATTTCCCTGTCCTCTACTTAGTGCTTTCAACTGAAATATTTTTGTCTGTTGAGTCTCAAGCACAAATAGTCTAAAACTAAAATAATTATACCCTTCCAGTCACAACTTGCTCCCTTCCAATGCTCCATATCCCAATAAGAGTCACCATCATTCATCCAATATATTGAATCAGAAGCCTGATGGTGAGCTATAACTTTTTTTCTTCTTTGGTCTATTTTTTCTTTTCTTTTTTCTAATTTAAATTACAGTTCCTTTTTAAGTTCTGTCAATTTCTGCTGTAAAGTGATCCAGCAATAGGCACATTCTTTTCTCACATTATCCTCCACCCACCACGAGTGATTAGACATGGTTCCCGGTGCTATACAGGAGGATCCCATTGCTTTTCCACTCCAGATGCTAGAGCTTGCATCCGCTGACCCCCAATTCCCATTCCAACCCACTTCCTCCCCGTCCCCCTGGCAACCACAAGTGCGTTCTCCATATCCATAAGTTTGTTTCTTTTCTGTAGATATCTTCATTTGTGTCATATATAAGATTCCAGATATGTGGCATCATATGGTATACCTCTTTCCCTTTTTGACATACTCACTTAGTGTGAGGATCTCTGGTTCCATCCATGTTGCTGCAAATGGCATAAGTTTGTTTTTATGGCTGAGTAGTATTCCACTGGGTATATGTATGCATCTTTAATGCATTCATTTGTCGATGGACATTTAGGTTTTTTCAATGTCTTGGCTATTGTGAATAGTGCTGCAATGAACATACATGTATCTTTTTCATTGAATGCTTGTCCAGATATATGCGCAGAAATGGGATGGCCGTATCACCTGGTAGTTCTATATTTAGCTTTCTGAGGTACCCATACTGTTTCCCATAGTGGTTGTGCCAGTTTACACCAGCAGTGTAGGAGGGTTCCCTTTTCTCCACACCCTCTCCAGCATTTTTTTTCATAGACTTACTAATTTTGACCCGTGTAAATTGGTAACTCATTGTAGTTTTGATTTGCGTTTCTTTAATAATTAGCATGAAGTTGAGCATTTATTCACATGCCTGTTGGCCACCTATGTCTTCTTTGGAGAAATGTCTATTAAGGTCTTTTGCCTTTTTTTCTTGCTCTTGAGTTGTATGAATTATTTATATATTTTGGAGATTAATTGTCTGTTGCTTTGTATGGAAGTATTTTCTCCCATTCCATAGGTTGTGTTTTTTTTTTGGGGGGGGGGTTCCTATGCTGTGAAAAACTTGTCAGTTGGATCAGGTCCCACAGATTTATTTTTGTTTTTGTTTCTATTGTTTGGGAGACTGACCTAAGAAAACATCTGTACGGTTGATGTCAGAGAATGTTTTACCTATGTTCTCTTCTAGGAGTTTGATGGAGTCTTGTCTTATGTTTAAGTCTTTAAGCCAGTTTTAGTTTATTTTTGTGCATGGCATGAGGGTGTGTTCCAGTTCATTGATGTACATGCAGCTGTCCAGTTTTTCCCAGCACCACTTTCTAAAGAGACTTTTTTCCCATTTTATATTCTCGCCTCCTTTGTTGAAGATTAACTGACCGTAGGGGTCTGGGGTTATTTCTGGGTCCTCCATTCTGTTCCATTGGTCTGTCTGTATGTTTTTGTACCAGTACCACACTGTCTTGATTGCTGTAGCTTTGTAATGTTGTTTGAAGTCTGAGGAAATTATGCCTCCTGCTTGGTTTTTGTTCTTCAGGTTTGATTTGGCAATTCTGGGTCTTTTATAGTTCCGTAAATTTTTGGATTGTTTGTTTCAGTTCTGAGAACAGTGTCATGAGTAATTTGACAGTGATTGCTTTGAATCTGTAGATTGCTTTGGGTAATATGGCCATTTTCACAGTATTAATTCTTCCAGTGCAGGAGTATGGTATATCTTTCCATTTCTTTGAATACTCTTTAATTTCCTTGATTAATGTTTTGTAGTTGTCAGCATATAGGTCTTTCACCTCCTTGGTCAGGTTTATCCCTAGGTATTTACTTTTTGGGGTGTAATTTTAAAAGTGAGTGTATTTTTATATTCCTTTTCTAATATTTCATTGTCAGCATACAGAAATGCAACCATTTTCTGAATGTTAATAAAGTATCCTGCTATTTTGCTGTATTCATTGATCTGTTTGAGTAGTTTTTGGGTTGTGTTCTTAGGGTTTTCTATATAAATTATCACATCATCTTCATAGAGTGACAATTTTACCTCTTCTCTTCCAATTTGGGTACTTTTATTTCTTTTGTTTGTCTGATTGCTGTGGTTAGAACTTCCAATACTATGTTGAATAAAAGTGGTGAGAGTGGACGTCCCTGTCTTGTTCCAGATTTTCGTGGGATGGCTTTCAGCTTTTCTCCATTGAGTATTATAATGGCTGTGGGTTTGTCATAAGTGGCTTTCATTATGTTGACACCTGTTGCCTCTACCCCCACTTTGGTAAGGTTTTTTTTTTTTTGTTATGAATGGGTGCTGGGCTTTGACACATGCTTCTTCTACGTCTGTTGAGATGATCATGTGGGTTTTGACTTTTCTTTTGTTGATGTGGTGTGTGATGCTGATGGATTTGCCTGTGTTGAACCATCCTTATGAACTTGGGATGAATCCAGCTTGGCTGTGGTGTATGATCTTTTCTAAATGTTGCTGGATTTGGTTGAGAATTTTTCATGAAAATCACCAAAGATATTGGGCTATAATTTTCTAAAATTTTGTTGAAAAATATTGTGTTTATATTCATCAAAGATACTGGTCTATAATTTTCTTTTTTGGTAGTATCTTTGTCTGTTTTAGGGTGATAGTGGCTTCATAGAATATCTTTGGGAGTGTTCCTTCTTAGTCAAGCTTTTGGAAAATTTCAAGAAGTTTGATATAAGTTCTTTATACGTTTAGTAAAATTTGCCTCTGAAGTCATCTGGTCCTGGACATTTTTGCAGGGAATTTTTTTTGTTTACATATCCAATTTTATTTCTAGTGCTTGGTCTGTTCAATTGATCTTTTTCTTCTTTTTAATTTTAATTTATTCAATTATATGTTATTTAAAATGTTCTGTCAGTATCTGCTGTACAGCTAAGTGACCAAGTCTGTCATATGTGTATATGTGTGTGTGTGTACATATATGTATATATAACATATATGTATATCCGGATATGAATATTCTTCTTTTCACGTTGTCCTCCGTCCTGCTCCATCGCAATGACTAGATATAGTCCCCATGCTACACAACGGGGTCTCATTTTCACCCACTCTAAGTGCAGGTGACCTGTTTCTTCTTGATTCAGTTTTGGCTGGTGGTATGTCTCCAGAAAGTTGTCCATTTCGTCCAGGCTACCAAATTTGTTGGCACATAATTGTTCATAGTATTCTCCTTTTTTTTTTTTGGTAATTTCTGCAGTATCCATTGAGATTTCTCTTTTTCATTTCTTATTTTGTTTGTCTGAGTTCTTTTTTCTCCTCTTTTTGGTGAGGCTGTCTAGAAAATTTGTCAAATTTGTTTACCCGTTCAGCTCTTGGTTTTATTGATTTTTTTCCTCTTGTTTTTTGAATCCCTATTATTGATTTCCTCTCTGATCTTTATGATTCCCTTCCTTCTGCGACTGTAGATTTTGTTGGTTCTTGTTCTAATTTTTTAGGTTGGGCTGTCAGTTTGAGATTTTTCTTCATTTTGAGGAAGGCCTGTGCTGCTATGGACTTCCCTCTAAGCACTGCTTTTGTAGTCTCCCAAGATTTTGGATAGTTGTGTTTTCATTGTCATTTGTCTCAAGCTATTTTTTAATTTTCCTTTTGATTTCTTGGTGGACCCATTGGTTTTTAGAAGCATGTTGCTTAGTCTCCATGCAGTCAGTTCTTTTTCATTTCTTCTCCTGTGGTTGATGATGTACTTCTCTTTTTCCCTTCACACACATATATTCAATCACCAAGTCTTACACGTTTTTAGTTCAAGATTGTTCGCCTATTTATCTTCATTTTCGTGGTCAGCAGGTCTGTCTCTAGCATCCAGTTTGTACACTTATTTATCTTGGCATAGCTAATTTTAGGTGTCAGCTGGGCTATGCTATGGTAACCAGTTCTTTGGCCAAAGACCAGTCTAAATATTGCCACGAGGGTATTTTTTATATAGATGAACATCTGTAACAGTAGTCTTGAGTGAAATGGATTACCCTCCATAATGCAGACGTCCCTTGTTCAATCAGTTGGAAGCCTTACGAGATAAAAAAAACCTTGTGTCTTCTGAATAAGAGGGATTCTGCCTGGAGGCTACCTTTGGCCTCAAGAGTAGGACATTAACTCTTACTGGAATTTCCAACATGTTAAACTGCCTGTTGATGTTGGAATTGACCATTCCCACATTTGCATGAGCCAATAAATCTTTTGTATCTTTCTGCCTATCGATCAATCTAACATCTATCTACCTGTCTATGTATCTAAGTATCTGTCTATAATGTATTATTTATCTAACTATCTATCATCTATCGTGTGTCTGTTAAATGTAAATACTCTTAACGTGGATTACAGAATCTTGAAGGTGGCCTCTGTTTTATTTTTCTCTCTCACTACTCTTCCTTCATTCCTCAAATACCCATGCTGTAGAAATCAATCATTTCCTCTTTTTAAAATGTCTTTACATTTTGCTGCCTCAGGTTTCTCTCACCCGCAGCACATCTACCTGGAAGCATTTCTTTCCCTTAATGGGTCGACACCTCTTAATGCTTATAGGCAGCAACCTACATTTGTTTCCCATCTTCTTGGCAGCCTTTTGCAGCTTCCAGGCCAAATGAAGTATATGCCTCTTACCCTCCTGCCCCAAAAGAGCCCTGAATATTTTTTTTTCAGAATTCGTAGGGACTTGCAAATACAGATTCAGTGTTTGTTTTTTCTAAAATGCTGAAAGCTTCACGTAGACATGGCAGTGCCTTTCCCCATTTATCTAATTTCTGCACAATTCTTGAAATACAGCAGCGTAAATGTGTATTTGAAGTGAATAAATGAAAAAAGGAAAATGAACACATGGCTGAATAAAGTTTTTGCTCTGGTGTGGACCATTGACTCTGTTGCCATTTAATCTGTTGAATGTCAGCCTGATTCACGTGACTGAATATTTATGTCCAATCCTGCTATAACTCTGACAGGTTTTTACACAAACGCATGCTCACCACAATTACACTGCTGCTTCGATGTTGTGTAACTCAGACTGGCACCCAGTCCCAGCCTGGTTTAATAAATGTATTGTGGTCCCGGTCTGCTGAATATGGTCTCCCTCAGGTCTTGGCACGGTGGGAGAGTTAGAACATGCAGAGGTCAAGTGTCCGTAAGAGCAGTACCGGCACGTGCACTGTTTAGCCCAGGGGGTGAGGAGATTGTTCACTCTCTTCCAGGTACTGGCCCCAGTGATGTATGAGAAGTGACCCAATTAATCTTCAGAATGACCCCACAGAGTTTTGTTTTCAATGTGTATATTACACAGGATATTACTGATGCACATAAATATTAACTAAAGGCTCAAGTTCATGTCTATCTTCTAATGCCCTGACTTCTTAAGGCATATGCTTTTAAGGCATATTCTGCCACATGTCATTGTAGGCAACTCTCTGTTCAAAGGAAGAATGCAGACTTCCGCATCTGGATATGTCATGCAAACTTGCATTAGACCAAATTTCTGGTACAAAATAAGAAGGTAGGTGAACATTAAGAAATGTTGGAAGGCGTGGCATTCTGGTTCCATTGAGGATGAAGCATTCCTCTCAGGAATACGGAAAACAACCCTGGATGTAACACAACAAAGAAGCACAGGAAACAGGAAAAAGGACAAAGAAGAGGCAGACTCCTGGGACTTTGGGACCTGAGGAACAAAACAGCAGCAAATCCCTGCATTTTGTTATCACTTCTGTATATTGGTCAGGGTGCTACCACCCAGAACAGCCAAGAGACACAGACAAAAGGAGCTCCAAGAAAAGCCTGGCCCTCTTGGTCAAAGAACTGGGAGAAGAGTGGCCGTAACAGATCAGAAGAACTTTTGGTAATACCCACCCTGCTCTAGACAAACACTGATGGAAAAATCACACTCGTCTCCCTACCCTCAGGTTTCAGTGGGACCAAGAAGGGAAAGGACCCTCCCCGCCCCCCAACACTCTCTGAGTCCCCTGCCAGGGCATTGCCAGAGGGGCACGGGGGAGAAAGGAGCCTCTGCTGCCATTTGGTATCAATGAGGCTTCGTGGGAGGGTGTGAGGTGGGTTAATGGTACTGTTATATCCCACCTCCAAGCCTACTTATAAAGGGGGGCCTATGAGGAGCTGAGCTTCCACCTCCTGCCACCACAAAGCAGTGTCAACTGGCTCTCCAGAGCCCCCTCCCAAGGGACACTAAACTCAATAATGGGCTGAGCTTAGTTAGAGGAGTGGAGGAGTGCAGGTCAGTGTCAACACGTACTAGGGAAAAGACAAGAGAGCCAAGGAGGAGCTCAGAATTCGCCTCACTCTTCTGCAGGGAGGCCGTAGGAGTCAGCGCTCCATTTCTGACAGCTCTGTGGGGAGTGCTCAGCAGGAAGCTGGATGTGCCCCTCAGCTGGTGGTTGCACTGACACCTCGACAGGGGGACTTCTGTCTTTAAAAAGACTGAATGTCATCCAGAGTCTCAGACTATAATACCCTCAATGTCTGTGATACAATCCAAAATCACTGTCCTACCAGATGCCAGCTTTCTGACTGCAGGATATGTCAAGTCCCTGCTTGTCAAAAGCAGTGAATAGCTACAACCTACTGGGCGAGGAACCTCAAGTGTGCCAGCGTGATATTTGACGCTCAGCACAAATGGATCCCTAGGCACTGCTCTTGGCTCAGTTTCTACCATGTCCCTCCACCGACCCTACACTCAAACCAGACAGTAGCACTCTCGTGCTTCAAACACACTTCAGTCCTTCAGGTTGCTGTTCCTTCACAGGTGGTGGTCCCTCTGCCTCAGTTTCCCTTCCTCCCCTTTGCTTCTCTTCACCTTTTACTCATTTTTAGGACCTAGCTTGAATTACTTTGGTTCTTTGCCTCACTTGTCGCCCACATTTTCTGGAGTCCAGGGTCCTGACTAAAACGTGTCTCCTGCATTCTACTCTGTCATTGTCAGATTTTGGAATAGGATCTATTCTTTCTTCTTCCAGACCCATCCTCCACCACCGCCCGTTTTGTCCATATCAAATCTACGGTCATGCTCTCTCTTTTCATTTCAGCATGTCTAAGATACCCTCTGCTTCCAAACCAGGTAATTCTAAGAGCCTCTAAGCCTCACTGTGTGCTTCGGTTGTAATATCTCATTTATACTCATGTCTATCCTAAGATGTAAATGCTTTTAGTAAGAAAATGTTTCAAATACAGAAAGTATGGTTTAGAGAGCACTTAATTTGCCAAAGATGATAGATCTGGTAAGTGTACCATCTGTGTACCATATACACAGAAAGGGAGTGGGAGTCTACAGCCCCATTTGCTTGATGAGTTGATGTTAATTCTTCCCTCACGCAAGTACCCTAGTGTGGCTTTCAAGGTCTTATCCATACCCTCATTTCAATGCCACTGAAGATGGTGAAAAGAACAGCGAATTTTTGAAAATGCCAGCAGTAGTTTCTGAGTGTCTAAGAGAAAATCACTCTCATTTTCTCATATTAGATAATGCCCCAATTTATTGTGGAACCAGAGCACATGAGCTACATCTGTGGCCACCTGCTAAGGGGCACAGAAGACTCTAATAGAGAGCTTTGTCGAAACAGGACCTCTCCACTCACATCTATCACGTGTTCTTGGAAGGCCTCTAAAAGGAAATCTCTAGAACATGAGGATACATACACTGTTTATAGGCTTTTTTTTTGGTCTTTTTATCTTTTCTAGGTCCACACCTGCAGCATATGGAAGTTCCCAGCCTAGGGGTCAAATTGGAGCTACAGCTGCTGTCCTACGCCACAGCCACAGCAATGCAGGATACAAGCTGCATCTGCGACCTACACCACAGCTCACAGCAACGCCAAATCCTTAACCCACTGGGCAAGGTCAGGGATCGAACATGTAACCTCATGGTTCATAGTTGGATTCTTTAACCACTGAGCCACAACAGGGACTCCTCATAGGCTTTATCATTAATTTTTGTTGTGACCTTTTTTCTTGTATGTTACTTTTCATATATTTTGATGCTAAATTCACATGTTTTAAAAATACCCTTCCGGAATAGAGTAATGACAGAAGGTTATGTCAATATGACATTATCTCCCTTCACTCGGCTGACCCTGTCGGGAAGTGGAGAATAAGATGCCCAGGACATTGTTTCAGCCTTATATTTGTTTTTCACAAGCATTGTTCTTTTTACTGTCATGGTGTTTGCCTCGAGTTTCCCATCCTATTTTCTGTTTGGAGTTTCCCAGTGCTCCCCCAATAGTGTTTTTTGGGTCCCAACTGTACCAGGAGTAGGAAGTTGACAGCATTCTTAATTCCTGGATTACCTCTGCCCATTTGTCCATTGATATTTTCCAACAGGTTATTAACATCTACAGATACTTGATTATTAGAAGACATAAAATAATACTTACCATAAAGGGAAAAACTATAATTCTATGTTCTACAGAAAAAAAAAACCCACTTTCTATTCTTTTAACTTCATGAGGTCCTAAGCCAGAAGAAGTTAGAGTCTTACAACTCAGATGTACATTCTGCAGTACTACCTAAGACTTCATATATCTCATTAGGCAGGCATAAGTTCTAAGACAATTTTTTTCTTTTGAATGCCTGCAATAAGTCCCCCATCCAACATTAGTCTCCACAACATAAGAAGTTGTGTCTTCTCTATTCCTTAAAGCGGAGCTCATAGCATAAAGTTTTTAATGAGCGTTCTGTGACCAGTGGAGACCATTGTCTTAAAGCTGCTGCTGGAAATATCGGGAGTCTGTGCTTTGTGGAACTTAATCACAATATGATGTCCTCAACGATGGTTCTCATCTTCCAAGGAGACTTTCTAGTGATGTTTGCAGGGATAATTCTGAATAACAATGGAAGCGGGGAACTCAACTCGCTAAAAATCTCGGCATGTAGAGGATTTCCTCAGGGATATTTTATTTCCTGCACGATATCATTTCCTTTCCATTCTGAAAATTTGGCAAGTTCCTCATGACTCCTCTGTCTTATACACAGGGCAAGGGAATGGCATGGCCTGGGAAGCTATTGCCTGGGGAAATATTCAGAAGAAGATGAACGCAAACATCAAGACACAGTAAAAGCACTGTGATTTCGCTCTCAGAGAAGAACTTTCTCTGAAGGAAAATCCTCTTTCCTCCAAATCCCCAGTTACTCTACTGGCATTTATAAAATCTGCAAATACCTTCTAATTTCCTCTCTTCTCAGCCTGGGAGTTTTCCATCGTCTGTACCACCTTCTAACTAACGCACTACCAAGTCTTATCTCGAATATCTGCATTCAGAACCTCAACACCTTATGGCAGCCAGTCAACACACTGCCTTCTGCTTAGTGTCTGCACTGTTTTCATAGTGCACTCTGCTCTGTGTGTCCTAAAATCCCAGGTCCTAAGTTCAGTCATCCAAACTCTTGCCCATTTTTTTAATGTTCAGCACAAATCCTACTTCACAAGAAGCCCCTATTTGAATAATGCGTACAAACTAAGAAATAAATCGCAAACAGTAAGAATGAATTCTATAAGGAAAGACATAAAGTTGTGCCTTTTCTTCAACTACATGACCAGGCCAGTGAACATTTAATCTGCTCTTCAGTGAATGAAAGAATACATACAGCTGCTAATGTATTCTTTTAAGAACTACTCTTGGCTAAAGGGAACATAATTGACTGACAATGTCTGGGAGTTCATCCTCATCCTGGGCTACCCCAGAGCCAACAAATCAATGATGAAGTATTTCAAAATGATTATGAGAAAAACACCCTGTTGTCAGAGGGTAGGACAGCTCTGGTGCCATTCCTGCTCCAGTGCTTCCCGTGGGATCTGACTGAGGCTACATTTCAGCAGAGTCCATATCTTTCATCTGGCTTCTCCCCATGCCTTGTCTAGCCCTTCTCTCTCTCTTTAAAGTTTTCCCCCTAAGATCACTCCTCACTAAATCACTTGCATGAGAATCAGAGTCCAAGATCCTGCTTTTGGAGTATTTGTCATGAGACATGTCACAGTGCATACCTAGGAACAAAGACTATATAAACTCTTATTACGCCCACCCAAAATATTGTAAAATTAACAACATCAAGTCCTTATTGCTGGCATAGTGTCCTCCTCCCTGGAACCAGTTATAACCATTAGCCATCACTACTAGTCATCTGGTCTTACAGACTGGATCTCTGTCTCCAGGTCTTACTGTACTTGTTTCTTGAGGGGCTGGGGTTTCTGCTTTCTGCAAAATAGCGCTGATAACTAGAGATGGGTAGTTTTTTTTTCTTATGCAGCTATTCAGAGAATGAATAGTGAATTTTGAGTTCACACCATTGATTTTCTAGGGATGCCTGTGATACAATATGCCAAAGACAGATGGAGCTGCGTGCTGCTGCTCTGCTATGTCTCTCTACCCTAAATGATCTATCTCTGCTACCATCTTCATTCAATACTCTTCCAAATGCATTGTAAGTCAGCTTCAGGAAAAGTAACAGAAATAAAAGTGTTATTTACTGCTAAAAATAAATGAAGCTAAGCACCATAACACTGCCTCCCAACCCTCAAACTTGAGGAAATATATGCAATTAACCTCAAGTTGTTTAAGCTTACTTTACTAATTTCTACAAAGGAATGGAGAAGAACAAGATCAGGAACCAGACAAGGATGTTCCTTTTCATCAATCTTATTCACCATAGTTTTGGAAATCCTAGCCCTGACAATCAGAGAATGAAAAGAAATAAAAGGCATCCAAATTGGAAAAGAAGAAGTAAAACTATCACTCCTCACCATACATAGAAAGTCCAAAAGACACCACCAGAAAAGTGTTAGAGCTCATCAATGTATTTGCTATTGTTGCAGGATACAAAAGGTAATATGCAGAAATCAATTGCATTTCTATATACTAACGATGAAAAACCAGAAAGAGAAATTAGGGAAACCATCCCATTTACCATAACATAAAAAAGACACCTAGGAATAAAACTACCTAAAGAGACAAAAGACCTACACTCTGAACTATAAGACAGGGATGAAAGAAATCAAAATGACTCAGATACATGGAAAGATATACAATGCTCTTGGATCAGAAGAATCAATATAGTCAAAATGGCAATACTACCTAAGGCAATCTACAGATTCATTGTAATCCATGTCAAATTGCCTATCGTGTTCTTTATAGAACTATAACAATACATTTTAAAATTTGTATGGAAATACAAAAGACCTCGAATAGCCAAAGCAATATTGAAAAGAAAAAATGGAACAGGAACAATTAGGCTACCAGTCTTCAGACTTTGCTACAAAGCATTAATAATCAAAACAGTGTGGTATTAGCACAAAAACAGAAATATGGATGAATGGAACAGGATAGAAAGCCCATAAATAAACCCAAGCACCCATGGTCAATGAATCTATGACAAAGGAGGCACGAACATACAGTGAAGGAAAGATAATCTCTTCAGTAAATGGTGCTGGGAAAACCAGACAACCGCATGTACGAGAACGACATTGGAATATTTTCTAACACCATACTCAGAAATAAAATGAATTCAGGACTTAAGTGGAAAGCCAGATACTATAAACCTCCTAGAGGAAAACATAGGCAGAATGCACTTTGACATAAATCACAGCAACATCTTGTTTGATCCACCTTCTAGAATAATAAAAATATAGACAAAAATAAATCAATGAGACCTAATTAAACTCAAAAACTTCTGCACATCAAAGGAAGGCATTAAAGAAAATAAAAAGATAACCCACAGGATGGGAGAAATTCTTTGTTAATGATTCAACACACAACAGTTCAATCTCCAAAATATACAAACAACTCATACAACCCAACAGCAAAAATACAACCCAATAGATGAGGGGGTGGAAATCCTAAATAGACATTTCTCCGAAGAAGACATACAGGTGGCCAACAGGCCCATGAAGAAATGCTCAGCATCACTAATTATTAGAGAAATTCAAATCAAAACTGCAATGAGGTACCACCTCACACCGGTTAGAGTGGCCATGATTCACAAGACAACAAAGAGCAAATGGTGGAGAGAGTGTTGAGAAAAGGGCGCCCTCCTTCACTGTTGGTGGGAATGTAAATTGGTACAACCACTATGAAAACAGTATCGAAATACCTCAGAAAACTAAATATGGAACTAGCATATGACCCAGTAATCCCACTCGGGCATATATCCAGACAAAACTCTCATTTAAAAAGATACATGTACCCATATTTTCAGTACAGCACTAGTCACAAAAGCCAAGACTTGGAAACAACCTATATATCCCTCAACAGATGAATGGATTAAGAAGATGTGGTACATATATAATGGAGTACTATTCAGTCATAAAAAGGACGAAATAACGCACTTTGCAGCAACATGGATAGAACTAGAGATTCTCACACTAAGTGAAGTAAGAACGAGAAAGACAAATACCACATGATATCACTTACATGTGGAGTCTAAAATATGGCACCAATGACCTATTTACAAAACAGAAACAGATCATGGACATGGAGGGCCAACTTGTGTTTGCCAGCAGGGAGGGGGGAGAGATGGAGGCTGACGGTTGAGTTTGGGGTTGGGAGATGCAGACTGTTACATTTCGAACTAATGGGTGATGGGGTCCCGCTGTACAGCACAGGGCAACATATCTAGTCCCTTGGGTAAGAACTTGATCAATAATGAAAAAATTAAATGGGTGTGTAGGTGTGACTGGGTCACTATACTGTTAAGTGGAAATTGAATGAACATTGTAAATCAACTATAAGAAAAATTTAAAAAAAATTATGATCAATTGGCCTGCATGCATAAGGATGTATCCAATACATATGTGGATTTATTTACGAAATGTCTTTTTTTTTTGTTTCTGTAATCTATGTCTAAACTTTACTCAATACTGCACTGTCTTGATTATTTTAGCTTTATGGTAAGTCTTGAAGTCATGTAGTACAAACCATCCAAGCCTATTTTTTGATTATTAAAACTACTTTCATTATTCTGGTTAGTTCGCACACTCACATAAAATCAGCCTATTTATATGAAAAGTTCTTATAGAATTTTGATCTATATTGCTCTGTATACATACATCAGTTTTTGGAGAATTGGTTCCTCAAGAGCAATGAATCTTCCAATCCGTAAACATGGTATGCCTCATTACATTTATTTATATCTTCTTTATTTCTCTCAGCAGTGTTCTATAATTTTCAGTAAAACTTTAAGAAATATTTGTTCTTAAATACTTATGGGTTTTAACATATCATAAGGTTCTTTTTAATCCTTCCATTGTTTATTAAAGTATATAAAGAATAATCATTTTTGTGTTATGTTTATATTCTGTGATCTTACGAATGAGTTACATTCTATGTTTTGTAGATTTCCTAGAATTTCCTGCTTGAACAACACGTTTTCATCCAGAGAAAGTTTTACTTTTTCCTGTTTAATCTTTATACTTTTAAAAATTGTTATTACCTTATTTAAATTACTGAGACCTTGAAGTGTAATGCTGACTAAAAGTGATGAGGATGGGCGACCTTGTTGTCTCCCAGATACAAATCAAATCATTCTATATTTTACTGTTAAAATGACATTAACTAAAAGTTGTTCTTCCTTGCTCTATGTCAGATACTGCTGTTAGGCGTCATGCTTCTTTCTTCCCCTTTCCTGCCTTCCTTTGGATTATCTGAATTACAAAAATCTCATTTTAATTTTTCTTTGGCATTTTGGGCATATGTCTTGCATTACGTCCTCAGTGCTATTGTCGGGATATGAATACATTTTCCCGAATAGTCACAGTTTACCTAGAGTTACTAATAGTGTAATTTACCTAAGATATAGAAACCCTGAGATTCTACATGTTGATTTTCCTCCTTCCATCTTTATGTCGTACTTTTCAGACATATGTCTCAAATCTCTGTACAGAAAGACCCCACTAGACAATGTTACTTGTTTACTATGGTGAGTTTGATGCATTTTAAAAGGAATTAAGAGGAATACAATATGTTTTTCTATTAAACCAATACTAAACCATGTTTACCAATGTAAACCAATGTTAAACCAATATTTATCATTTTAGACTCTTTTCATTCATTCCTGAAAATCGGAGACTTCTATTCTCTCCTTGATGTCTTGCTCTTGTTTATCAATGTCACTGCTATGGCAACACCAGCCTGATTGCCATGGGAGTGTGAAAAGGCCAGAATTTGTCTTTTAGAATTGACCATCTGATTAGGAGAAGAATGCTTATGCACTGACTCCCAGCCTCTCCTGGTTGGGGTTACCTGCTTTTCTCCATTGTATATTCTTGCCTTATTTATTGTAGATTGATTGACGAGAAGTGCATGGGTTTACTTCTAAGCTCTGTGTTCTGTTCCATTGATCTATGTGTCTGTTTTTGTGCCGCTAATACACTGCTTTGACTTCTGTGCTCTACAGTATACGCTCAGGTCAGGGAGTGTCATTCCTCCAGATCTGTTCTCCTTTCTCAAGATTGTTGTTGATATTTGGAGTCTTTTGGGTTTCTAAACAGATTTGGAAATTATTTGTTCTCATTCTGTGAAAAATGCCCCTTCGTGGCACAGCAGAAATGAATCCAACTGGAATCCATGAGGATGCAGGTTCAATCCCTGACTTGCTTAGTGTGTCGGGGATCTGGCATTGCAGTGATCTGTGGTGTAGGTTGCAGACACTGCCTCAGATCCCACCATTGCTGTGACTGTGGTGTGGGCTGGAAGCTGTAGCGCCCATTTGACCTCTAGCCTGGGAACTTCCATATGCTGAGGGTGCAGCCCTAAAAAGCAAAAAAAAAAAAAAAAAATCCCTTGGAGTTTTTGTGGTGTTTACACTGAATCTGTAGATTGCCTTTGGCACTATGGTCATTTTAACAGTAGTTATTGTTCCTGTCCATTAACATGGTATGTCATTCCAACTGTTTGTGTTGTCTTCAATTTCTTTCATAAATGCCCTAGGGTTTTCTATTTTCTTCTTAAGGTAGGTATTCCTAGGTATTTTATACTTTTTCATATAGTTATAAATGAGATTGTTTTCCTTAATTTCTCTTTAAATAATTCACTAATAATGTGTAAAAATACAGAGTTCCCATTGTGGCACAACAGGGTTGGCAGTGTCTTGGGGGATGGGGATGCAAGTTCAGTCCCTGGTCCACAAGCTTGGTTAAAGATCCAGCATTGCCACGGCTGCTTCAGTCACAATTGTGGGTTGGATTTGATCCCTTGCCCAGGAACTCCATATGCCATGGTGCAGCCAAAAGAGAAAAAAGAAATAAATAAATGCAACAGATTTCATTGTATTAATTTTGTATCCCACAATTTTACCAAATTCATTGTTGATCTCTAGGTGTTTTTAGGATTTTTTTTTTGTCTTTTTGCTATTTCTTTGGGCCACTTCCGTGGCATATGGAGGTTCCCAGGCTAGGGGTCTAATCGGAGTTGTAGCCGCTGGCCTACGCCAGAGCCACAGCAATGCGGGATCCGAGCCGCATCTGCGACCTACACCACACCTCAGGGCAATGCCGGTCCTTAACCCACTGAGCAAGGGCAGGGACCAAACCCGCAACCTCATGGTTCCTAGTCAGATTCGTTAACCACTGTGCCACAACGGGAACTCCCCACGGATTTTCTACATATATAATCAAGACCTCTGCATAGAATAGTGACATTTCTATTTCTTCCTTTCCAATTGGATATTTATTTATTTATTTATTTACTTGATACTGTGGCTAGGGCTTCCAATAACGTGTTGCATAAAAGTGGCAGGAATGGGCATCCTTGCCACGTTCCTGATCTTAGAGGATGTGCTTTCAGCTTTTCCCCAAGGAGTATATTAACTCAGGGCTTATCGCATATGACCTTTATTATGTTGAGGTATGTGCCCTCTCTACCCACTTCCTGGAGAGTTTTTATCATAAATGGATATTGAATTTTGTGAAAAGCTTTTTCTGCAACTATTGAAAAGATTATATGATTCATATTCTTCAATTTTTAATGTGCTATATCACATTGATTGATTGGCAGGTATTAAAAACCTCTTACATCCCTGAGATAAATACTACTTGCTCATGTTTTATGTTGATTTTGATACATTGCTGGATTTAATTTGCTAATACTTGGGGAATGTTTGCATCTATATTCATCAGGGACATTGACTTATAATTTGGCTTTTTCAGATATTTTTGTCTGATTTTGGTATCAGGGTGATGGTTGTCTTGTAGAATAGGTTTAGAAGAATTACTTTTTCCTCAGTTTTTAAGAATAGTTTGAGAAGAATAAGTGTTAGCTCCTCTATATCCTTGGTAGAATTCACCTCTGAAGACATCTGGTTCTAGATTTTTGTTGGGAAGTGGTTTGGGGTTTTTTGGGGTTTGTTTTTTTGTTTGTTTTGTTTTGTTTTGTTTTTCTGGTTCAATTGCACTACTCATAATTGGTCTTTTCATATTTTCTGTTTCTTCCTGGATCAGTCTTGGGAGAGTGTACATTTCTAGGGTTTGTCCGTTTCTTCTAGGTTGTCTATTTTATAGGCATCCTGTTGTTCCTGGTATGCTCTTAGAATCCTTTGTATTTCTGTGGTGTTCATTGTAATTTCTTCTTTTTCATCTCTGATTGTATTGATTTGCCTAACTATGACTAAATGTTTACCAAGTTATTTTAAAGAACCAGCTGTAAGTTTTATTCATCTTTTTTAAAGTTTATATTTGATTTATTTTGCAATTATACATATATATGTAATTGTTTCAAATTGCTAATCCCTTATTATCGGATTGATTTTAACAACCATATGTTTGTACTGTACTCTGTACATGATTATGATTTTTGACATCATATTTTGCATCCAATTGTTTTGTGTAAAAAACTGTTCCACAAAACTATTGAGAATATAGACAATTTTACTACTTTTTTCCCTTCCTAGTAGTTTTGTGCATGGAGGATTTTCTAAGTGTATTGTATGTTTGCCTCTCCTGATGAGTTTTCTCCTTTCATAATTTTCATATTTCTAGTTGTGACTTTTCTTTTTGGCTTAGAGAATTCACTGTGGCATTTCTCATAAAGCTGATTTGGTATTACTGAACTCTTTGTTTTGGCTTATCTCTAAAACCTTTGATCGCTCCATCAAATCTGAATGAGAGCATTGCCAAGTATAGTAGAGTATTCTTGGTTATAGGTTTTTCACTTTCATCACTGTAGATATACTCTGCCATACCCTTCTTATGTGCAGGGTTTCTGCGGAAATTCAGGTGACAGCATTATGGGAGTTTCTTTTTATATGTGTTGCTTTTCTTTTCCTGCTTTTAGTATTCTCTCTTTGATTTTTGTCATTTTCATTCCAATGTTCTTGGTGTGTTTCTTTCATGTTGATCCTGTTTGGTTCTCTCTGTGATTCAGACGTGGATGGTTGTTTCCTTTCTCAGGGTGAAGAAATTTTCAGTTATTATGTCTTCAAATATATCCTCAGAAATTTTCTCTCTTCTTTCTGGCACCTCTGTAACACAAATATTAGTACATTCGGTGTTGTCCCAGAGGTCTCCTAACCTGCTTTCATTTCTTTTCATTCTTTTGTTCTGTTTGGAGGCCAGTGATTTCCACTTCTCTGTTTTCCATCTTGCTTTTCGATTCCTCTGTATCATGTAGTCTACTGTTGAGTCCTTCTAGTGTCTTTCTTATTTTCAGTTATTGCATTCTTCATCTGTTCCGTTGTTCTTTACGCTTATCAATTCTTTGGGAAATAGGTCCATATCTTCTCATTTTGTGCATCCATTTTTCCCCCAAGTCCTTTGATTATCTTTATGATCATTACCCTAAAGATAGCTCATCTACATTTCACTTAGTTAGTTCTTCTGGGATTTTATATTTTTCCTTCATTTGAAACATCTTCCTCCATCACCTCATGTTGTCTAATTTGCTGTTTTTATTTATATGTATCTGATAGGTTGGTTACATTTCTCAATCTTGAAGACGTGGCCTTTTAAGCAAGATGTCCTATATATCCCTGCATTACACACCCCTAAAATCACCAGAGCCATATACTTTAGGGGCTTATACTCTAGGAGTGTTGACTATATGGGATTAATGGGTCCTTCTACTGTGGAAGGCTGACTACTGTGGGCAGTTTGGCAGGTGTGTTGGCTCCTGGTATGGTTTGTTGCAAGGCCCTACCTTGTGCAGAGGCTGCTGGTAAGGCCAGGTTATGAGGCAGCTGATCATAAAAACAGAGGGTACCAGAGGGCTAGTACTGAGTTACTGGTGGAGCAGTAGGGTCAGGAGATCATATGTCTACTGCAGCCCATTGGTGAGCAGTGGTGGGTCCTGGGGTCTGGCTGCATGGCTCAGGGGTCGTCCAAGCCCCTTCTTACTTTGTAGTTCTCTATTTGATTTTCAAGGGTGTTACTTCATTACCTCTGATATGATAATTAATGTATAGATCTTAAATTTTTTGTTATTTAAAATTCAACTGTACATCAATTACCACCAACAATTCTCCCAAAGTGGCATGTCTTATAAATATCAAAACAAAACACTTATCAATAAACACAAGTTGAATGCATACATCTAAGTTATACTGCTAGGCCTGAAGTTTAGTACTGAGTGTTTCTTAATCAGAAATATTAATGAAATCTTACAATCAATATCTATCCCTATGACAATTTATTATAATTCCTGATAACTGTAAATGAAGACTTTAGAAGCATGTGTAATCACACAGAGAGAAGCAGAAGTCTAATTGGGCCACTTGAGAATTGATCAAATTTGAATGATTAATTGCTTTTGTGTGTGCACTGAGCTGCTCAATGTTCTTATAGAACATAATGACATTTCTTCTGCATTCACATTTGAATCTCTAGATTCTTCAGAGATGTATTCCCAAAGGGAAACAAAAAATAAAGAAATCTTTATAACCTCAATCACCAGTATTTGTTACAGATAAATGAGTTTTTATTCCAGGAGGTAAGATTTTGGCTTCTGCTAATGAATCTGAAGTATATAATTTCATTTAGATTTGAGAACATTCTTCCTAAAGTTATATCTGTACTCACAATCTATAGATGGGGAGCAGGGCAGATATAATCAAGCAATTAGTAAGCAACATTAGCTGAATTGTTCTTTCATCCATCAATTTCCTGTGAATAAACAGGCATTGTCCATGACAAAGAGCCCTTGCTCATCTACCCATAATGGAGACCCATATGTTATGTTTAAAATAATATTTCACGGAGTTCTCACTGTGCTTCAGTGGGTTAAGAATCTGACTGATGACGCTCAGGTCGCTGTGGAGGCATGGGTTTGATCCCACTGTGGTGCAGTGGTAAAGGATCTGCTATTGCCACAGCTGTGGCATAGGTTACATGTGCAGCTCTGGAACTGTCCATTTGCCATGAAATTGGCCATCAAACTTAAAAAATAATAAATAATATTTCATTCTGCAAAAGTCCAATTAGGAAAAATTGTTCAAGTAGGAATTTTTTTGACGTGTTTGAATAAATGTGTTTTAATTTTGTGTTAAATATCAACCATGCTTCCTGCAAAAGAAATTACATCAATATTTCAAGCTACTTGATTCTAACTATTATTTCTAATTAAAGAATATACAATAGATTTACAATGTGTAACTTTACTTATAACCCTAAATTGAAACTCATTTCTGTTATAGTCTCAATTTTTATTTCTTCTTTAAAAATTTTAAGGGATAGATATTGTGAAATACGTAAGTAACTAGATATTTATTTTATACATATCTGCCAAAAAGCTTAAGGATAATCCATTATCCATTCACTGCAAGGAGTACTGGACTTCATGGTCAGTATTATTTATTGCAGGGTGACTAAAGGAATGGAAAGTCAGAAATTCCTGAGCTTCTTATTCGGACTCTACCAATTGCTACATAAAATTTTGCAACTTACATAACCACCTTTGAATCAGTTTACTCGCTTAAATAATAAACATAATTAACATTTTTTATGGAAAAATACATAGACTATAAAAATAAACATTAAATACATATATCTACCAACCATTCCTATACTATAAATACAGACTAAATTATAAGCATGTAAAAATTTTATCCCTATGCTTGTAATTTAGTAAGCATGTAATAATCGTTAGTTATAACTCAAGACTGTTTTAGAAAACCCTAGACATTTCTTTTCCTTTTTTATAATAACCACTGGTCATTTTTGCTATTCTCATCTGTCTTATATTATTAGTTCCTTGACTTTAAATCCACAGTAAGTGCCTTTTTGGAAACACTATAATACAAAAGGTAAAAGAAATTAATTTCAGAAAGTTTTCAGGCATTTATGCTAAAAAAGGTTTAAAAAGAGTTAGGCTCATAATTGCATGTAAATATGAATTGATTCTTGAATATTTTTACAACTTCCTACACAAGAATTACGCACAAAGAATTATAAAATTTATAATTTATTTGATGAATTTTTCTATCACAGATTCATTTTGGTAGCAGCTACGTTATCTCATGAATTCTCTGGCTCAGAGAAATCACACTGCAGGGACAGAGTTCATTTTATTGGGCTTAACAAATGACCCAGCCCTGCAAACCATCCTCTTCGTGATCATCCTGTGTATCTACCTGGTGACCATATGTGGCAATCTCAGCACAATCATTCTTATCAGACTCTCTCCTCAGCTCCATCATCCCATGTATTTTTTCCTGAGCCACTTGGCCTTGGCTGACATGGGCTGCTCATCTTCTGTCACACCCAATATGCTTGTAAACTTCCTGGTGGAGAGAAACACCATCTCCTATCCTGGATGTGCTGTCCAGCTGGGTTCAGGTGCTTTCTTCGGGTCAACGGAGTGTTTCCTTCTGGCTGCCATGGCATATGACCGCTTTGTGGCCATCTGCAACCCACTGCTCTATTCCACGAAGATGTCCACACAAGTCTGTGTTCAGTTACTCCTCGTGTCTTACATGGGTGGTTTTCTCAATGCTTTCTCTTTTACGATTTCCTTCTATTCTTTACTCTTCTGTGGACCAAATCGGGTCAATCATTTCTTCTGTGATTTTGCCCCCTTGCTGGAACTCTCCTGCTCTGATGTTACTATTCCTGCAGTTGTCCCCTCATTTACAGCTGGTTCCATCTTTGTGGTCACAGTGGTTGTCATAGCCATTTCCTACATCTACATCCTCATCACCATCCTGAAGATGCCCTCCACTGAGAGAAGACACAAGGCCTTCTCCACCTGCACGTCCCACCTCACCGCGGTCACTCTGTTCTATGGGACCATCACCTTCATTTACGTGATGCCCACGTCCAGCTACTCCACTGACCAGAACAAGGTGGTGTCTGTGTTCTACATGGTGGTGGTCCCCATGCTGAACCCCCTCATCTACAGTCTCCGGAACAAGGAGGTTAAGGGGGCTCTGAAGAGACAGCTTGGCAGAAAAACATTTTCTTAGTGCAACCTGTTATTTTGAAGTATTTGATAAGAAGAAACTGAGTGAGTGTGGTTTAACAATATCCATGGTATGTCATTAGTCAAGGCACAATTTTTTAGTAAGTGTAGGGAGTGGATTTTCAGATATCTAATTATAAACCAGAGATCAATAGTGCCTCATTTTTCCCTTAGTAAAATAAAATTATACTTAAGATAAACAAACTGGCTCTCATGAAAACATACTTCACCCACTGAAAATCACTTGAAAATTTCATTTATATATTTTTCCATATTTGTACTGTGACATATATTAGGATTATTATACCACTGAATCTTTGTGACTGTGTCCATTTGGAAGAGCAGTTTTCTGGTTATAAGTGTGATAACAAAGGTTTTGATTTTGTACATTCCAAGAGGAGATGACACGTGGGATCAGAACGTTTCTGGAGAGGATCTCGCAGGAAGGTTATCTGCTGAGGAGGGACTTTATGGACCCATAAACTCTGGCCCATGTTCTTAGTCTCTGGCTCCAGGCACCCCAGAGGGTCCCCAGAGAAAGACAGGAGGAGATGTCCCTGACCAACCTGTGAATTCTGGCTGCTCCAAAGATGACTCCTCTGTGGGAATACGTAGGGTCCCTCAACTCCTCGCGGTCTGAGACAAATGAAACCTGTTCATGGTCAGGTCTGCATCCTGCTCATGAAGTGGGAAGGCATTGGGTTGGGTCTCCCCTGAATTTCTGACCCCCTTCCCCATAGAGAGGCTGAATCAACCTCATGTGCTGATGACAAACACACTTACTGACCTTTCCCGTCCCCTCTTCCCTGTTTCAGGCGCAATTCTGTCTTTTTGCTGAGAGACTCATGAGGCCTTAATCTTCTCACTCACTCATTTGTTCTTTCATATGTTCAAAGATTATGCTGAGTTATTTTTATACTGCAGAGATGTTCATAGGCCAGTGGAAATATAAATGACAAAAATCTAATCTACCTGTCTTTGTATAATGATCTTATAGCATAAAAGAGGTAATAAAACTAACAAGTTAGTGGTTCAGACTATTCAAAGGGGATGCCAGGAATGAAGAAGAAGAAAGCAGATAGAGTCATGGAGCTTAACATCCAGGGCAGGCAGTGCCAGTGCGGGTCCCACTGGGAAGAGAACATCTGAGCAAGGATGCAGGAGGTGAGGACACTGCCTGTTGGATATGGTGTCACCTGTGTACATTTCTGCAAGTCTAATCTTCCCTCACAGGCATGCAGTTTACCTTTGGGGCTTCTGTTCCCATTATGCCAGGTGTGGTCATTTGAATCCATCCCAAGGTGAGCACAACCAAAACATAGGTTAGGATGTTCGAGACATTTTAATGTCACTGTAGAGGCTACAGGATAACAAGGAATTGATTCAGCAGAACTGGGAGAAACCAGGGAACCAACACTAAGGCTTTAGTCATGAGGCCAGTAGGAAATGTTACCCCCCAGCCCTGGATTTAGTGACTTTGTGGAACATACATCAAAGCCTAGAACGCATCCAGGTGAGAATTCTGACCAATGCACCTCACGTATATAGTCAGGATAATGGAAACCCTCCGTGACGAAGTCTTGCCCAGAAGTGCAGCCCTGGCGAGCTAGAGAGTCTCGAGCCTTGAGCTTGGCTGTAAGATGGTCGGGGACAGGTTGTGCCTCAGGGTGAACTGACTGAGCCAGCAACCTACTCAAGCCTCAGTTATTCCTTTCCAACCCTAAAACAAAATATCCAGCACCCCAGGAAAAACAATGACCAGCCCCCCCAAAAAAAACAATGAACCAAAGATATCGTGGAAAGAACAGACATCGGAACTAAGATTTACTTATGGGAATCAATAGACACAGACTATAACATTACAACAAAGGCAATTTGAAAATATACGTAATCACCGAAAACCAGAACGAATGACTAAGCTGTATGCAAAAAACCCCATGGAGCTTTGTAACTGGAAACCTCACATGCCCGCGTGGGCACCAGGCATTTCTCTCTGGGGAACGTCATCCTCACAGGTCTTTAGTGGCTCCGCAGGGACAGCACTGGCAGAGGAGCCATCCCACCTGGGAAGCCTCAGGATCAGAATTGGGACCACTGTATCTCATTCCTTGCCAGTTATAGCGTCAGGTCCCTGCAAGCACCATTTCCAGTTGTGAGAATCCCTGCACTCCAAGAGGCACGAAAGCATGAATGATATATTTCAGAAGTTGCCCTCCCTGTCCAGACTTTACAATTAAAGAATCGCTTATTACCTTTTTTTCTTTTTTACAAACAATGCTGCATGCAAAAGAGAAAACATTCTTTTTTTTTCTCAAGATTTAGGGGAAATAGAAAGTTCACACATGGTAATTTTGTCCTTAGGGAATCAAGACTTTTGTTAACTTTTGCCATAAGAGGCAAAGGAGGCCTTAAGAAAAACAACTGTCAGAACAGATTCTTAGGATCCATTCTTGACAATTCAGATGACCTAAGAAATTTATGTTTATCAATATCACATTTAGGGTCTATCCAATAAATGCTGTCTAAATGAACGCTTAAATTTAAATTATATTCCTTCTCTCTTTTTGTACATTTATACACCAAAGGGGAGTCACTTTGAAATCAGTCACAATGAGAGATTTAATTATCACTGTTACGTATTAGCACAATGTTAGGTACCAAGGATTCTTTAATATTTAGCAAACAATAACTTGCAATTAATACATGCCAAGCCCTAGTCTAAGCACATTATATACATTAACTGGTTTATCTTCACAAAAACCAATGAAGGTGTAATATTATTACTGCTTTAAAAATGAATCATCTGTTGCACAGAGACATTAAGTAGACTGTCCCAAGTCACGCAGCTAGGATGCTGTGGGACCAGCGCTTGAATCCGGAAAGTCTGTGTTCCAGACTCCTCGGTTTAATGGTCACAGCAATCTCCTGATGCTGCTGATATTAACTTACCCCTATTTGCACAGATAATACCGAGTCCTAGAGACAGACAATAGTTTTCCTGAAGGTGTGCAGAGATAGTCAACCGTGTTTCTCGAGAGAGTCCTCACACTTGATCTGCTCTCTAAGGTCACCGTCAGTGCGCCGACTTCAGGACTGTTACTGCTCTGGAGGAGCTGGGCAGGGTCCTCGAGTCTAAGCTGCTCCTCTGTGTCAGTCTTTTGAACAAACTCTACCACCAAGTAGGTCTAGACTGTGAAGCCTCCACAGCAAGGGTGAGAGGGGAAACCCAGCCTGGTCCCCATCTCTCGGAAGTCAGGGGCAGACGCCACAATGACGTGATCTGACTGGAAGTCTAACCATATTTAAGCACATGTTGACAACAGGCTCATTGGGCATCAGCTAGACGTCCCTATGTGGAGGAATTACAAAGTCTATCTTTTAAATCTAAGCATTGAAATTAGTGTGTTAACAACTACCATAGTTCCATGATCTCATTTTGTAAAGATATTAGAGGCATAGAGAAAACCCCAGAAATGTCGTCAAAGACTGTCCTGTATGTATTTCCTGGGCAATAATCTCGTTTACATCATCACCATGGCAATGGAAAGGGGAGGAGAGGTTTTCTGGAATAAAGGAACTCCCAGCCCAGAGAAAATACTGAAATAACTGGGTAAAGCATCCAAATTCAAGACACAGATCTTAAAAGACCTTGGGTGAGTGTAACGGGGAAACAGCAGTGGGGATGGGAAGGCATAAATTTAAGAAGTAATGAAATGAAAAATATTTTTCATATACTGCTGAGGTCAGAGTCAAGAAAACGGGGCAGGTGCGATGATATTACAGGATGGAGGGTTTCTTCAGGAGGTGACGACAACGTTCCATTAAGAGTCACTCCTGAATAGCGGACAGGGTCAGTGGAGTCTTCAGCCTCTGAGGTCTTGAAAACTACAGCTCCAACACCAGTTGTATCTTTCATCTGGAGCCATTTCTTCCCTTGAGACTCTTTTCCTGGAAAGTATCAAGGAGGAGAAATAGCCCTATTTTCAAACCCAGCAAGACCTGCTTTCCTTATGCTTTTTCTAACCATGTCTCAAAAATCAAACAAATCCTTCTACGGTTCATGTATCTCTCCTCATGCTTTAGCACAAGCAGCTATGAGGCACTAGATGGAAGCTTTTATACTCCTCTTGGGAAGCATCCCAGCCAAATGCAAGAACTTTCGAGGCACCCTTTATATTTTCATGTTATCACAGGTGATAATACCGACCAATTTCCTACCAGGACTTAGCAAGTGTCTTCTTTCCTTTAGTCCCTGAGATACTCTCCTCACCCTCCTTCAAGGCCACACCATCTCCCTAAGAGCCTTCCAGACGTCACTAAAAGCCCCCACCACCCCACACCGAGTTTCTTTCTGCTTCTCCTTCAAAGCCAGTGCCACAGGATTTGGGCCTCTGTTACAGCAAACTCTCACTCCCAGGTGTCACACTGGGAGGTGGTGTTCTGTACTGCACACACACTGCTCTAATCCTTAGTGTTTAAAGCAACAGCTACTTGACTCTAGCTTAGGATGCCGTGATCCAGGAATTGAGGCCAGACTTGGCTCTTAGTCTTGGCTGTGGGACGACTCCAGGGACCAATGCAGGTTGGATCCCTGGCCTGTCATGGTGGGTTAAAGGATCTGGCATTGCTGCAGTTGCAGCTCAGGTCGCAGGTACAGCATGGATGCAACCCCTGCCCCAAGAACTTCCATATGCTGTGGGTGTGGCCATAAAAAATATCAATAGTAGAATTACTATATGAGCCATCAATTCCTCTTCTGGTTGTACCCATCCGAAGGAAATGAAAACAGGAGTCTGAAGAGATATCTGCACTCCCATGATTATGGCAATGGTGTGATATTATTATAGTAGCCAAGATATAAAAACGGCCAAGGTATCAGTCAGAAAATGAGTGGATGAAGAAGTTGTGATAAATGTATATGTCATAATGGAATATTGTTCAGCCTCAAGAAAGAAGGTAACCCTGCCATTTGTGACAACATGAATACAGCTCGAAGGCTTTATGCTAAGTGAAATAAGTCAGACAGAGAAAGACTACGCCTGTACATTTGAACTTATATGTGGAAGCTAAAGAAGCTACTCTCATTAAAAAAGAACAAAGGAGGAGAGGTAGGTGTAATTGAAGAGGTGTTATGTAAAGGTACAAAGTTGGAACTAGCAGATATGTCTAAGTCCTGGAGAGCTAATGCACAAAACTACGCTCATTATCTCTAATACCAGAGTATAAACTTCAAAGTTGCTGTGTCTAGAGCTTAGTTGTTTCACCACAAAAAATAAGCTCTAATTATGTGATCTGATAAACGTTGTAGCTGTGCTGCAGTAGAAATCGTCCTGCAATACGTAAATGTGGCAAATCAACACTTTGAACATCTACAACTTATGCAATCCTGTGTGTCAGTATTTCAACAACAATAAACTTCTAAAATAATATAGATAATACACATGAAACAGAGAACTAAAAATATTTTAGGGAAAAAATGGTTTTCATTTGCAAGTGACTGTAGAATAAAATTTTAACACATTTGGAGTGTAGTTGATGAAGAAACTATGTTACTTTCATGTTTACAGCAAAGTAATTGGTTCTTCATATACACATCTTGATTCCTATTGAAGAGATTACCCTGGGCTATATAGTAGCTCCTTGTTACCCATTTATTTTATGTACAGTAGTGTCTATATATGTCAATCCCAAACCCCTAATTTTTCCCTCCTGCTCCACATCTCCCCTTTGGTAACTGTGAATTTGATTTCAATTTTTTCCTTTTTTTTAGCTATTTTAAAGGGCCACACATAAGGCATTTGAAAATTCCCAGGCTAGGGGTTGAACCTGAGCTGCAGCTGCTGGCCTAGGTCATAGCCACAGCAATGCAGGATCCTAGCCATGTCTGTGAACTACACCACAGCTCACAGCAAGGCTGGATCCTTGGTGCACTGAGTGAGACAAGGAATTGAACCTTCATTCTCATGGATACAGGTTGAGTTTGTAACTTGCTAGCCACAACCTAAACTCCTGATTTCAATTTTTAAATAAGTGACTAGACCCTGTTTGGGAAAAGCCTCTTAGGAACTCATTTGGAAACAAGCAGTTTTAGAAGAAATCACTAACCATTCTCTCTCTAGATTGCTGCTCTAATCTATAGATCCTGGACTTGAGCAGCAGTGTTCCAGCCTACAGCCAACCCTGATCACTTTAGACTTGCCCCTACAATCTGAACTGGCCATCTATCCAGTTACTATCTGTCCTATGTCAGTGGTTTCTGTATACTGACAGACTCTTTGGGTTGTCTCAAGTCTGAAGTCAAGGGGAGATCCTACTAGCAAACAAGGACCTCTGTTCAGTCCTGAATTGGGTTTTTTCTCTACTTGCAGGGCTTATCCTTATGCTTGTGCATAAGGGTATATAGTTATACCACCCCCTATATTTTTTCTAATTGCTAGCATATTATGGTGTGTTTAACATTTTGCACCCTCAAAGCTGCCTGTTGATTTTTTTTTTAATTTCAAAAATCTGAAAAAGACAGTCTTTTTAGCTAGTGGTGCTGGGAAAACTGGACAGGTGCATGTAAATCAATGAAATTGGTACATACCCTCACCTCACACCATGCACAAAAATAAACTCCAAACGGCTTAAAGACTTAAACATAAGACAAGACACCACCAAACTCCTAGAAGAGAATATAGGCAAAACATTCTCTGACATCAACCTGCCAAATGTTTCCCTTAGGTCAGTCTCCTGAGGCAACAGAAATAAAAGCAAAAATAAACCAGTGGGACCTAATCTAACTGACAAGCTTTTGCACAGCAAAGGAAACCATTAAAAACCAAAAAGACAACCTACAGAATGGGAGTAAATAGTTTCAAATGATGCAACTGACAAGGGTTTAATTCTAAAATAATAGAAAGAGCAAAAAAACTAACAACCCAATTGAAAAATGGGCAAATGATCTGAATAGACATTTCTCCAAAGAAGTTATAAAGATGGCCAACAAAAACATGAAAAAATGCTCAACATCACTGATTATTAGAGAAATACCAATCAGAACTACAAGAGTACCACCTCACACATGTCAGAATGGCCATCATTAACAGGCCAACATATAACAAACGATGGAGAAGGGGTGGAGAAAAGGGGACCCTCCTACACTGTGTGCGTGGGGGGGGGAATGTAAATTGGTATAACACTGTGGAAAACAGGGTGGAGAATTCTCAGAAAACTAAACATAGAACTACCATATGACTCAGCAATCCCACTCTTGGGCATATATCTGGACAAAACTTTCCTCGAAGAAGACACGTGCACGGGTATGTTCATTGCAACACTATTCGCAATAGCCAAGATAGGGACACAACATAAATGACCATCGGCAGAGGAATGGATTAAGAAGTGGTACATGTATACAGTGGAATACTACTCAGTCATAAAAGACAAAATAATGCCTTTTGCAGCAACATAGATGTACCTAATGATTCTGATACTAAGTGACATCGGAAAGACAAATACCATAAGGTACCACTTTTATGTGGAATCTAAAAATATGGCACAGATGAACCTATCTACGAAACAGAGACAGATCATGGATGTGTAGAGCAGACTTGTGCTTGCCAGGGGGTGGGGAGGCGGGAGTGGGATGGATGGGGTATTTGTGGTTGGTACATGAAAACTATAACATTTGGAATAGATAGGCAATGGGGTCCTTCTGTACAGCACAGAAAAACTGTGTGTGATTGGGTCCCTTTGCTATACAACAGAAACTGAAGAAATATTGTAAATCAACTATACTTCTATAAAATAAATAAAGTGCTTGAACCTACAGGTGCTAATATAGTGATAATTATTGCTATGATCATTCCTGATTTTAAGGTGTCTCCCATTTGGTGTACAAGGAAATAAAGGTGAGAGTTGAAAGAAGCATGATTTTAACTTAAACTTAAGTTAACCCAATTAAGCAATATTTGCTAGGTCTTGGTTAAAAATAATACAGTATTTAAAAAATTTATGGATCACCCAAAATGCTAAGAACGAGTCCTACTGAGATAGTCTGAGAGTGGCCTTCCTCAGGGCCTCCTTTACATCTCTGTTCCTCAGGCTGTAGATGAGGGGGTTCAGCATGGGGACCACCACCGTGTAGAACACAGACACCACCTTGTTCTGGCCAGTGGAGTAGCTGGACGTGGGCATCACGTAAATGAAGGTAATAGTTCCATAGTAGAGCGTAACAGCCGTGAGGTGGGACGTGCAGGTGGAGAAGGCCTTGTGTCTTCCTTCAGTGGAGGGCATCTTCAGGATGGTGAAGAGGATGCGGATGTAAGAGAGAGCTATGACAAACCCTGTGACCCCAAGGATGGACCCAGAGGAGATGGAAGGGAGAATTTCAAGAACAGAGACTTCTGAGCAGGAAAGTTTCACCAAAGGGGAGAAATCACAGAAAAAGTGGTCTATCTGATTTGGTCCACAGAAAGACAGACTCAACAAGCAACTAGCAAATGTCCAAGCATTCACACACCCACCCAGATAGGAAGCCCCCACTAAGGGGACACAGACTCTTGGGGACATGTGGGTGGAGTAGAGCAGGGGCAAGCTGATGGCCACATAGCGGTCATAGGCCATGGTGGCCAATAGGAAGCACTCGGCTGTCCCAAACAGGACTGCAGAACAGAACTGGGCCTCACAGCCAGCAGTGGTGATGGCCACTCCATGTCTAAGGAATCCTATGAAGCATCACAGGCGTGACGGATGTGGAAGAACCACTGTCCACAAAAGCCAAATGGCCAAGAAAGAGGTACATGGGGGTGTGAAGCTGGGCACAGCTTCTTACTAAAGCAATTATGCTGACATTGCCTACCTAAGGTGACAACATAGATGCCTAGAAATATCACAAAGCAGATGACACCAAGCACAGGGTCCTCCGTGAGCCCCAAAAGGATGAACTCTGTCACACTGCTGTGGTTTCCAGCCTCCATCTCTCCTGGGAATTAGTCCTGTTGAGGGAAATGAGAATGTTTGTTTATACTTTCATTCTACACTTTCCATGTTTTCTTTGTTTATTCTGCAGACTCATGCACAGGAAGTTCTTCTTCTGCACTGCCTGTAAACACAGTGCTTTATAGGATTTTTGTTTGTGCTTCTTTCTTCTTCCCATAACAGGATAATTGTTATGTATCAAAGAACAAGTGATGCCAAAAGGATTCTTTTAAGGCTTTCACGTTTCGCCTGCCTCCAGGATGCACCCTAACTTCTCGAGCACAGCACAGTGTACACTTTCTGATGCCCCCCTCTGCATGCGACTCTTTGCTTGTTCCTTGGGATATTTCTACCCTACACCTGCACTGATCCAACCTTCCTGAGCTATTTAGAGTCCCCTTCCCCCCCCACACACTCTACTCTCTCTGGCTTTTGTCCCTTTTTCTTCAACTTGAATGGCTTCCAACCTCCCCCCATCACCCCCCCTTGGGACTTCTGTTCATCCTAAGATTCATTTCTCTTAAAGTCTTCTCTGCCTTCCAAGGGGTAATCAGATGACTTTCCCTTGGCTTGACATCATGTTTGAAGATGTCCAGATCACCATTGTTTATACTGGTTATGCTTTTTGTTGTTGTTTGCATGTTTGCTCTTCACTCTCCTCAATTTATACACATTTCCCTCAACAATGGTGTATTTTCTTCCTGTATCATAACTAGTGTTGGGAATAAAATGTACTGAAAAAAAACATTTGATGGACGAATGCATGGACAGTTTGATAAAGCATCAGGTGGATTACATTACAAAATAAGATCTAAAAACTGCCATTACTAGCTGCTTTTCTTAATGCCCAATTCAAAAGAAATATGTGCTGAGCTCTAAGATAAATGTATCTCTACTATTTTCAATAATGAATATACGCAACCCCTGTGCTAAGCTACATTCACTGATCTGTTGAGTTTTGGGTGACATTTTCTTCTTTTTATGTTAAAAAAATTTTTTTTGCCTTTTTAGGGTTGCACCCACAACGTATGAAGGTCCCCAGGCTAGGTGTCGAATCAGAGCTATAGCTTCCAGCCTATGCCACAGCCACAGCAATACCAGATCCAGGTGCCTGCTGAGCAAGTCCAGGGATTGAACCTGGGTTCTCCTGGATGCTAATATGATTCATTTAGTTGAGCCACGATGGGAACTCCCTAGGGTGACATTTTCATTAGTACCTTCTCTATGTTTTGGCATTGTGTTGTGACTTAGGCAAACTTCCTGTGTTTTGAAACAATCCTGAGAAAGCAGAATTAATGATAAATTATAAGGGAAGACACAGAGAAATCATTGCAATCCAATGCAGTAGTTTTAGGGAATACTACAGATTCAGTAAAATTTAGAAAAAAAAGTGGTATTTGTCAGAATGAGAAAATAGAGTATGAAAATCTTTTTAAATTGTTTCTTTCAAGTATTATAAAATAAAAAATTAGAGATTTCTTTCAGTAATCTGAAATTTTCACTTATGCACGTCTTTTCTTTTCACTAACTTCAATTAAATATCAATCCCTTCAGGTAATTTCTTCCGATTTACAAAACCTATTTGCATGCATTTTTCTCTTACTTCTCTCTACATAATTAACTATAGAAAGAGTCACTCACAAATCCTTAATGTTAACAATGCCTCACAATCTATTTTGGTTTCTTTTAATGTCATTTGCAAATAGTTTTATATATTTGTAATCATATTATAAATTACATTTAGTATTTATATTTTCACTTAGTTATGTTGATAAAATATTTCCTGATTTCTCAGGTAATACTCATAGCGGAAATGCTGGATATGATATTCATGGAACTTCAAAACATATCCCCAAATACTTTCCTAAATGTATCTCTCTATATGCTCTTTGGAAAGTTTATTCTTTTAACACATTAACATGACACTGAAATTTTCTATTCAGTACAACTGGTTCTGATCTTCATAGAAAGAAAATTTTCTGCCAACGACTTTATTTGCATTCTTTAAAATTTGGAATATTTAATGCAAATGATAATATATGCATTAAATAGCTTCAAAATGTCCTTCTAACTTAAAAATATAAAAATGTCTCATTTTACGAAAGCATTTAGCATTTCTACTCATACCACTTAGTTCATTGATAGAATGAATTGTGACATATAATGAATGAATAGCTAAGAACCTACAGCTCATTGAACAATATGTTATGATCTGTCTTCATTAAATGCATTAAATTACTCTAGTGATAGGCTAGTTTACTGCCATGGATGTAGCTCTTTCATGAAATATCTGTTTTTAGTCTTATCACTTGATCTCCCATGACTTTAATGGCACAAAGCCTCTCCTTTCTACATCAAAACACTGAAATATCTGAATACAGCCAGCACACACCTACTGCCTTCCCTTTTCCAAGAGTAAGCCCCCATTGATCCTTTGGCCATTCCACCTGTGACCTACTTTTCAGATCCCTCACCATTCTCTGGTCAGCCTCTCAACAGGCTCTTGTCTGAGGAATGGGGCCAAGCACTGAGCAGCATGTGTGCTCTTTGCCCTCTGACCCAAGCAGAGTTCAGTAGGGCCAACCCTGCCTTCACTGCGGGCTTCAGTCTGTGCTCACAGCATTGTGGACCCTGGAGAAAGAAGACGCAGATCCTGGGCCTCCCAGGGGCCAGCATTTTCTTGCATCTGACATTTCCATCTGTCTCACTCAGTATTTTTTCATTTGTAGAACATGAAAAATTGTCCCTATGACGCAGCTTTGTAGTGAGGTTGAAAGAAATGACATCTACAAAGTACTCATCAGAGGTGTTTGTTCATATATCAGAATTGTTACTTTTCCTTAAGTCAAATTAAAGTGTTGGTGGGTTTTCAATTATTTTACTTTGATGAGGATCATAGTATAATTTTCCCTTCAACCCATGTCAGGAGATTTTCACAAATTCAAAGGTTGTCAGGAAGGACAGCCTATGCGCCTTTCTCTGTTTGGGGCTGTGTCATTCACAGCCACATGCATAAAAGGAAACTGATTTTTCCCTTTTCTTCCCCTCCCCTGGCTACCTGGAGATCTTTCTAGAGCTCTTACCTTTGGCACGAGGTTCATGCTGGCTCCCGTGAGTCAGAGATTTAATGCTCACCCCACGCTCCCCCTCACTGCTCGGGGCATCAGGATGAAGGGGGCCATGGGCTCCGTGCCTCCGACAACCTGAACGTCAGGTGGTTTCCTCCTGATTTGCTTTCCACTGTTTCAGCTACACAAGCTGAGCACTGCTTTGCAGCTGCTGGGGACCGTCCAGACGGCATTCTAGGGACTCCTGGGCAGCCTGGTTTGGGTGCCCAGAATGACCATTCTGCAACGCCAGGCTTGCTGAGGCCACCCTTTCCACAGGGCTCAAGAGCTAAAATTGGTTAGAGTTTCTTTTATTTTTAAGTTCTCACTTACTTTGGTGGTTCTTATTTATTTTTAATTAAAGTATAGCTAATTTACAGTGTTGTGCCAATTTCTTCTGTACATCATAGTGACCCAGTTATACATACATATACCTTTATTTTCTCATACTCTCTTCTATCATGTTCTATCCCAAGAGACTGGATGTAGTTCCCTGGGCCGAACAGTAGGACCTCATTTCATATGCATTCTAAACGTAATAGTTTGCATTTACAAACAAAATTTTACATTATTTAGACAAACCCATGACTAGTGCACTCACCTCTCAGAGCAGAAGTGTTGATGCTGACCTCTAAGGAGAACTTTATAAAGCAGATGTTTGCCATGTAATTGTATAGTAGCTCTGCACTAAATACCTGACAGCATAAATGGTTGAAGGCTCTGCTCCCTCTAGAAACATAGTTACAAACATTCTGTGAGGATGAGGGGGGTGTCTTTGTGTGTGTGGTGGGAAGGAAATGAAGGTTCTAATAGAACTTGATGAATCTCTAGGGCTGTTCTTCCTGGCCCCTTTGAGATAAAGGTCCCTGGGTTAGCTCTCCAGAAATGACTTGCAGAGTATGTGACGCATTCAGGTGGCATAAATAGAAGGTCCAGTTGGAACGAATTCCAAGGAGCCTGATGAACACTTTTTCCAGAGAATAGGATTAAAAAAAAAAACAGTTGAAAAAGAAATTTGGTGGGAGATGGGGGCCAGGGTCAGGGCCACCAGGCTCTAACTTCGTCTATGTAGACAAAACAGTCCCTTTAGCTGAGGACATCAGGTGGTGGGAGAAAGCCATGGAGTAATACGAGTCAGGCAGCAGAAACAAAGCACGGTCTCCTGTCCCTCAACGTGCAGCCCACAGACTGGTGCTCGCTGGCAAACTGTTTATTATCAGTCCACGATGCATTAAGGACAGGAGTGAAGGGAACCACTTCTACAGTTTCATAGCAATTTGAGAAAGTAATTTTAAATGTGTTGACTCTAATAATAAACATTTAGATTTACATTGTTTATTTCAGTCCTTGTTACTGATTTTCCCAGCCATTCTAGTTTTGTAATAGATCTCATTACCAATCATCCTTGGAGGCTTGGGGGAAAATGGATAAAAACTTAAATGGTTTGAAAATCACTAAGTGTGGCTTTTATAGCCAGGAGACCTGAGGTTAGCTTGATGTGTATGAGCTCAAGAAAGTTGTTTAAGCTCTTTGAGACTGAATTTCATGTTCTATAGAGTGGGATTAATAATCCCTATCTCACAGTGTAGGCCTAAGACTTAACTGGGATAGCATATAATTATCTGGAACAGCTAAGTGAAGTTACTGCTCTTAGATTAGAAGAAAGGGCTTGGATGTGTTGACTCTGATGATTCACACTCATCAGGGTTGGGAGGTGCCCTGCCACCTTTTGCAAATTATTCCATTGCATCCTCAATCCCAGATACTTTCTTCTTTGAAACCATGGTGTTCCAGCAATGGCATCTCCTGTCCACCCCATGAAGCTCCCTGCTATTCCTCATCCCCTGAGGACCTGAGCTCCTGCATCTCAAATTTTCCCTCCACCTCTATCTTTGTCCCCAGCAAGGACAACTTCTAAGTATTTGGATACATCAACTGAGAGCTTAACCTCAAATTTCCTCTACTTTCTGAGAGGATCCTAAAGGCAGCAAGAGAAAAACAGAATGTTACCTACAAGGGAACCCCCATAAGATTATCAGCTGATTTCTCTACAGAAACACTACAGGCCAGGAGGGAATGGCAAGAGATATTTAAAGTGCTAAAAGGAAAAAAATATGCAACCTAGAATACTCTATCCAGCAAGAATATCATTTAAAATAGAAGGAGAAATAAATTTTTTTTCCAACAAACAAAAACTTAAAGAATACAGCAACACAAAACCCAGGTTAAAGGAAATATTGAAAGGGCTTCTCTAAACCAAAAAGAAAGGAAGGAAAGGGAAGAAAAAAGAAAAGAAGAAAAAAAGAAGAAGAAGAAGAGGAAGAACTAGAACTGAGGAAACTGCAATCAGAGAGCAGTCATTCAAATAAGCCAGCATACAGATCTAATCATGAACATGCTTCAAACAAAATAAAATTAAAAAGAAAAAAATAAAAAAGAGTCATCAAAACCATAAAATGTGGGCAAGGGATGTTAGGAAATAAATAACACTTTTTGTTTGTTTGTATGTTTCTCTTAATTTTTTTTTTGTCTTTTGTCTTTTCTGCTGTTGTTGTTGTTGTTGCTATTTCTTGGGCCGCTCCCGTGGCATATGGAGGTTCCCAGGCTAGGGGTCCAATCAGAGCTGCAGCCGCTGGCCTACACCAGAGCCACAGCAACGCGGGATCCGAGCCGCGTCTGCAACCTACACCACAGCTCACGGCAACGCCGGATTGTTAACCCACTGAGCAAGGGCAGGGACCGAACCCGCAACCTCATGGTTCCTAGTCGGATTCGTTAACCACTGCGCCACGACGGGAACTCCTCTCTTAATTTTAATATAGTAATGAAGTGTTTGAACTTACAGGACCATCAGGCTAAAACACACAATTATGGGAAGGGGTTAGCATACTTAAAAAACAGGGCAACCACAAGCCAAAACCAAATATTGCATTTGCAAAAAATGAAAAAAAAAATACACTCAAGCAGATAATAACAGGAGACCATCCAACCAAAAAAAAAAAAGAAGAATGGAGAACCATAGAATCAACTGGAACACGAGGTTCAAATGGCAATAAATAATCATCTATCAATTATCACCTTAAATGTCAATGGACTGAATGCCCCAATCAAAAGACACAGAGTGGCTGAGTGGATAAAAAGGCAAAAACCTCCAATATGCCGCCTACAAGAAACTCACCGTAGGACAAAAGATACATATAGATTGAAAGTGAAAGGGTGGGGAAAAATATTTCAAATTTCCTCTACTTTCTTAACTGCAATAACTTTCATTCATCCACAAGCTACTTATGGAACTCCCTATACTATTCATACCCCAAGTCTCATTTAGGATAGTGAGACCTTATGTTCCGCCACTAAACTGTAAATATGTAAAACTACAGTTTCAAAGGCTATTCGGCCATAGACCACCAGAAACAAACCTGTAGTCCAACAATCAAGTTTATTGGGTCAGTGCAGCGAGGGAGGGCTCGCCGAAAACCATCATGCATCTCTCAACAGGGGAGAGAAGGCAGATGCCTCTGGGAAGGACCGGATTCTCATTGAAGATACTGAGGACAATGAAGGGGTGCAGGAATCAGTGCCGGACTGGTTGCTGCTTCTGAGGTGAGATGAGGAGAAGGACGTAGTCTGGGGTTGGACGCCATTAAGAAATGATGGCAATTTACTAACTGGGCGTCTCCCGTAATAAGTGGGGATGATGCCTCAGCCCTGCGTGTTTTTATCAGTAAGGACGCACTCGTGAGCGAGAAATTGGGTCATTATGGTACATAAACTTGGGGGAAGCATTTTCTACTAATTTTGTTGCTAGATTCTTGTGTGTCAGTCCTCCTAGTCTGAAGAACAACAGAAATGTTTTTCTGTTTCTGTCCCGAGGTAGGTTTTCCTTACAAAATCCATTACTGTTTACTAAATTTATTGATACAATTGTTATACTATCTATTTTTAATCATCCTAATATTTGCCAAACGTGAAGTTAAGCCTCTTTGCATGTCCTTCTTGGATAAGTAATATGTTTGCCTTTTTCTTGAGGAATATTCCAGGTTTTTCCATTTTCATAATCTTTCCTTTTTTTCATGGCTGCACCCATGGCACAGGGAAGTTCCTGGGCTAGGGGTTGAATTGGGACTGCAGCTGCTTCCCTTTTGGCACAGCCACAGCAATGCAAGATTCGAGCTGTGTCTGTGACCTACACCACAGCTCACGGCATCACAGGATCCTTAACCCACTGAGCAAGGCCAGGGTTCAATCCTTCATCCTCATGGATATTGTTTGGGTTCCTTATCACTGTGCCACAATGGGAACTCCTTATTAATCTTTTCAGTGAGTGAAATTACAGATATGTTTTTTTCTATCAGTTTTCTATTTATTTCATTGGTGTTCTTTCATTATTATATATTTTTCCAATTTGTTTGTTGTTCCTTTTTAAGCTTCCTAAGATGGAGGCATAAACTTTTGTTTTCAGCCTTTCCTTGAGGGTTGTTTCCAGCCCTTTATCATGAGAAGGGATCGCATTTCCCTTTTTTATGTGCTTGCAAGTTTGAGTGATGCCCTGGATACTGTGAAAAAAATGTTAGAGTCTGGATTGTGTTAAAATCCTCTCAAACAGCCATTGCATGAATGTACCACCATTTCTTCACTTTTTAATTCAGTGAAGGGCATTTGAGAATTTTCTAGTTTTTGGCAATTCTGAATAATGCTTCTATAAATATCTCCATATAGGTCTTTGTGTGGACATGTGCTTTCATTTCTCCTGAGTAGATATCCGGGATTTTAATTGCTGGCTGTTACAGTAAGTATATGCATAAAAAAAAAATGGCAAGACTTTTTTCAAAATGGCTGTGCCATTCCAAATTTCTACCAGCATTGTAATGAATTTCTGTTTATGTTGGTTATTTGCAGCACTTGTTACTGTCTGGTTTTTTTTTAAGCCATTCTATTATGTGTGTAGCATTATGTCTTTTATTGTATTTGCATTTCCCCGGGGACTGGTTGTGTGCAGCATCCACTTCAAATGCTTATTTGCCCTTCATACCTTTTCTTTGGTGAAGTGTCTATTCAAATCTTCTACCTATTTAAAAAAATTGGCTGTTCTCTTTTACCATTGAGTTATGAAAGCAACTTATAGATTTTAGATACAAACCCTTTAATGTTCTCTGAATATTTTATTAAAATCTGTGTTCTGTCATTTCGTTTTTCACAATGTCATTTGATCTTATTGAGGCTTTTGTTTTTATGAAAACCAGGTCATCAATTATTATTGTGGTTCCTGTGTTTACTGTCATATTCAAGAAAATTTTCCTGGCGAGGCGGAACAAGATGGCAGAGGAGTAAGAGGTCGTGCTCACCTTCTCTCACAAACACATCACAAAACTACATCCCCATGTAAAACGACTCGCACAGAACATCAGCTGATGCTGGCAGAAGAACTTGAACCTCCAAAGAGGGCAAGAAACTCTTGACAGAACTGGGTAGAACAAAAGGGAAAAAAAGAGAGAGAAGGAATCAGGACAGAACCAGCGTTCCTGAGGGGGAGCTGTGAAGGAGAAAAGGAACCCACCCTGGGAAGCCACCTAACTGCCGAAAGATCAGCCCAGTCAGTGGGACCTCAACGTCACCGAGAAAAGCACGGCAGCTGGACTCGTAACAGCACAGCAGAGTGAGAGCCGCACAGATCATCTGAAACACCGGCCCAGATACCAGCCTGAGACACTTGGGCGGGGGCTGGGCCCTGAGACTCAGGCACCGGAGGTCAGTCCTGGGGAGAGAACTGGGGATGGCATGCAGGGCTAAAGGGCAGTGTGCCACGGGCTAAGGAGGGGACACCATGGCAGAGGGACCCCAAGAGAAGGTCTGGACCCAAAGGAGGGGCAAGGCGCCATTGTTGGGGAGGGGAAAGGAGGCGGGGTGGGGTACCACAGGAAAGTCCTGGCACCAGAGTGTGCACTTTTCCCCGGGCTTAGAGGGCAGGGCAGGGTGGCTCAGCAGAGGCTAGGGGCTGCGAGAAGCCTCTTGCTCGTTTAGGGGAGATTAGGTGCTTCTTGTGCAGGCTACCTATTGTGGCCAGGCACCTATTGCGTGCGCTAGGGGCATAAGGGGGCTAAGTGCAATGTGGTGCCCCTTGCACAATGTACAGGTGGCAGGGACAGACTGCATCGGTCATCTCAGAGGCCAGAGGGTGGCTTGGCTTGCCACCACTGGGGGCCTGTGAGTGGGTTCCATCTGCGACCCCAGTCACCTCAGGGGTTGGCAAAAAAGAAAAAAAGAGGGCACTGCAACCAAGCACCATATGCTGTTGCTCTCACTCCCCTGGGAACACTGCCAAACACTCTGGGTGGCGGCCAGAGACTTGGTCACTGTCCTTTCCCAAGACCCCACAACTAGGAGCAACTGGTGCAGCACCATCCATGTGGTTTAAGTGGGACAGGGTGCTTCTTGTGTGGTCTGCAGGTAGCAGTGGCAAACCACGGCAAGTATTCCTGATTCCAGAGGTGGGTGTGGCCCACTGCCATTGGAAATACAGGAACCAAAATCACTTGCAGCCCCCTTCACCTAAAGGGCACCACAGAGGAGGGCATTGTGACCAAACACCACCTGTAGGTGCACTAGCACCCACAGGAACACACCTCCCTGCTACTGCCACTGCCAAAGGTTCCAGGCAGTACCCACAAGCCTGATCTCTGTCACTTCCCAGAATCCTGCAACTAGGAGCAGCCTTTACGCCACCTCCTATGTGGGCTAAGTGAGACAGGTTGCTTCATGCACGGTCTACAGGTGGTGGGCACAAACCACCACAGTTATCACTGACTCTAGAGATGGTCATGGCCTGCTCCCAATAGGGGTCACTGAACAGGCACCACCTGTGATTCAAATCACCTCAGAGGAGGGAATTGCAGTCAAACACAAGCTGTCATGGCTCTCACTCCCCTGGGAACTCATGCACCTTGCTGTTGCTACTGCCAAAGGCCCTGGTCACTTGAAGATCTGACTAGAGCTTATCCCCACTTTCCAGGGACCTGCAACTAGAAGCAGCCTGTGCCACCTTCCTGCAGGTCCTTACTGATATTGACAGCCCAATGACCAGGAACTGATTACTGGCCCTACCCATTGCCTCCTTCTCCCTGAAAACACACTGAGCATCCTGGGGATAACAGCCTGCTCACACCAAAGAAAGAGACAGCAACTATCCAAATGTCCACACCAAAAATAAATAGTAACCCCTGCAAAAGTACAAAGGGTTATTCTTGCATAGCCTTGTAGCCTTGCAAGACTACAGTTTGGCTTCCCCAAAATCACAGAAAAAGAAAAACAAAAGCAAGACGAAGAAGCTCAGAAACCATTCCCAGTTAAAGCAACAGGAAAATTCACCTAAAGCAGTCATCAATGAAACAGACCTCTGCAGTCTGAAGACATTGAGTCAAACGGGAGGTAGTGAAAACACTGAAGGAATTAAGAGAGATTCCTTTAGAAAGGAACTAGAAAATATAAGGAGGAGCCAAGAAAAACTAGAAAATTCACTTGCCAAGATACAAACTGAGCTAAAGGCAATAAAGACCAGAATGCATAATGCAGAGGAATGAGTTAGTGACATGGACGATAGAATAATGGAAATAGCCCCAATTGGGATAGCAGACAGAAAACCAAATGAAAAAACAAGAAGCAATATAACAGACCTATGGGATAATATAAAGCAGGCCAATCTATGCATAATAGGAATTCCAGAAGGTGAAGAAAAAGAAAAGGGGATTGAGACTGTATTTGAAGAGGAGTTCCCATCGTGGCTCAGTGGTTAACAAAACCAACTAAGAACCATGAGGTTGCGGGTTCAATCCCTGGCCTTGATCAGTGGGTTAAGCATCCGGCATTGCCGTGACTTGTGGTGTAGATCATAGATATGGCTCAGATATGGCATTGCTGTGGCTGTGGTGTAGGCTGATGGCTATAGGTCTGATTAAACCCCTAGCCTGGGAAACTCCCTATGCCACAGGTGCAGCCCTAGAAAAAGACAAAAATAACATAACATAAAATATATTTGAAGAAACTATGGCTGAAAACTTTCCAAATCTAAAGGATACTGATATCAAGATACAGGAAGCACAGAGGGCCCCAAACAAGTGAACCCAAACAGGCTCACATCAAGGCATATTATAATAAAAATAGCAAATTTAAAGATAAAGCGAGGATTCTAAAGGCAGCAAGAGAAAAGCAAAGCATGAATTATAAGGAAACCCCCATAAGGGTATCAGCTGATTTTTGTACAGAGACACTACAGGCCAGAGCGAGTGGCAAGATATATTTAAGTGCTGAGAGGAAAACATTTGCAACCTAGAATACTCTATCCAGCAAAAATATCATTTAAAAATAGAAGGGAAAAGAAAGAATTTCTGCAGCATACAAAAACTAAAATAGTGCAGCAATACTAAACCCATTCTAAAAGAAATACTGAATTGGCTTCTCTAAGTTAAAAAAATAAAAAAGAGGAGAGAGGACAAGATGGTGGAGGAGTAGGGGGACACGCTCGCCCTTTCCCACAAACACAACAAAAAAAGCACATCTACAGAATAAATGACTCGCACAGAACAGCAACCAATCGATGGCAGAGGAACCTAAACTCCAATAATGGCAAGAAGTTTGTGACATTACGGAGCAGAATGGGAGAAAAAAGGAGAGTGAGAGAAGGTGAATCCGAGTAGGATGGGCGCTCCCGAAAGGGAACTGTGGAGGAGAAAGGGATCCCGCACCCTGGAAAGTCACCTACATGGGGGAAAGATCAAATGAACCGGAGGAATCTCCAGATGCAGAGAAGAGTGTAGCAGTAAATTGGAGTACTGAAAGCTGATCAAGAACTGAACCGACCATCTGAACTACGGGCACAGTCACCAAAAATTGAGACGCCTGGGTGGGGGCTGGGCACCGAGACCTCGCCTCCAAAGGTTAGTCCCCAAGAAAGGGCTGGGGGACGCCTGGGATGGGGCTGGGCACTGAGACCTCGCCTCCGAAGGTTAGTCCCCAAGAAAAGGCCGGGGGACGCCTGGGTGGGGGCTGGGCACCAAGACCTCGGCTCCAGAGGTTAGTCCATGAGAGCGGGCTGGGGGGGCGGGGCAGAGCGGAAACTGCTTGGGAGGTCTAAAAACCATTTGACGGGGCAGAGACTGCCTGGGAGAATAGAAAACAAAGCTGTCACAGGGGAAGGGAGCAATACTCTAGGGGCGGGGAAGTGGAAAGCCACATCAGAGGGAACCTGGGAGAAGAGCCTGGTCTGCGCCCATGCTGGGGAGGGGAGAGAAGAAGGGGTGGGTCCCCATAGAATACCCCCACATCACAGCAAGCTTACAGGCCCACCAGCTAGCAGAAAGCTGTGCTTCCCAGTGCATCCCCTGCCCCCACCCCCAACACCCCCTATGCTCTCGCCGAACCTGGGGCTGCCTGCCATCCAGGAGGGCTGGCCTCAACAATTGCCTGAAGCCTACCACCACAGGGGCTGTCCCTGCACAGGCCTGCTTGCCCTTTGGAGGGGCTACACTTCCGCAGAGTAGCACCAAACACCACCAGCCCCTGAGAAAAGGCCTGCAGCCCAGAAAAACTAGAACAAGCCTAGCCAGGCAGTGAATAGATCTGCCTAATTCTCAGATGGTTTTTCTGAGTCGGACTGCCCCGGGGAGGAGCCTCTTGGGTTTCCAGTGGCCCTGCTAAGCGCCCAAGCCCCCAGGGGATGCTGAGACCTAGTGGATCAGCTGCATAGGACTGCCAGCTCCAGGCAGGACCCCCTACAGCCCAGAAAAGCTGCAACAAGCCTGGCCAAGCTGGGAAAAGATCTCAGACGGTCTTTCGGAGTCAGGCTGCCTTGTGGAGGAGCCTCTTGGGTTTCCAGTGGCCCTCCTACCCGCCCAAGCCCCCAGGGGGTGCCCCACTCCCATGGAATAGCTGCTCAGAACCACCAGCCCCCTGGAGGAGCCCCTGCAGCCAAGAAAATCAGCAACAAGCTTGGCCAGAATGTGAAAAGATCTGCCTACATTCTCAGGCCATCCTTCTGAGTTGGGCTGCCCTAGGGAAGAGCCTCTTAGGTTCTCAGAGACCCAGGTAGCTGCTCCAGCCACCAGGGGGTGCTGCACTCCTGAGGAACAGCTGCCCAACACCGCCAACCCCCTGCAAGAACCCCACAGCCTAAAAACACCAGAGCAAGCTCTGCATGACCGAGTGAAATCTGCTACCATCGTGCTGTGGACCTCCCAGTCCTGTCTGCCCTCAGGAAGTCCTCCTTTGCTTCAAAGAGACCCTGTTAGCCCCATCAACACTCCAGAAAAGCCACACTGCCTCAAAAAAGATTGACCAACAACGCCAGCCCTCAGGAAATATTCCAAGGCAGTGACAAGGCAAACACTGCCCAATAACGGAGAGTACATCTCCCTCAGGAGAAAGAAAACAACAAGCAAGATGAAGAAGCTGAGAAGACACCTCCAGTGAAACCAACAGGAGAACTCACCTAAAACAGTCAACAATGAAACAGATCTCTGCAGTCTGACAGACCTGGACTTCAAAAGAGAAACAGTGAAAATACTGAAGGAATTAAGAGAAGATATGAACAGTAATGCAGATACCCTCAGAAAGGAACTATAAAATAAAAGGAGGAGCCAAGAAAAACTAGAACATTCATTTGCAGAGATCCAAACTGAACTAAGGGCAGTAAAAACCAGAATGAATAATGCAGAAGAACGAATCAGTGATATGGAAGATAGAATAATGGAAATCACTCAATCCGGTCATCAGACAGAAAACTGAATCAAAATACTGGAAAGCAATAGAAGAGACCTATGGGATAATATAAAGTGGGCCAAGCTACACATAATACGGATTCCAGAAGGAGTAGAAAAAGATAAGGGGATGGAAAATATATTTGAAGAAATTATCGATGGAAACTTCCCAAATCAAAAAAAAAAAATGCTTTGCTGAAACACTTCAGGGAGTTTGGAGGTTTTGAAATCAAGAAGGAAATTAAAAACTACCTTGAAACAAATGATAATGAAGACACAACCGCTCAAAATCTATGGGATGCTGCGAAAGCAGTGCTCAGAGGGAAATTTATAGCAATACAGGCCTTTCTCAAAAAAGAAGAAAGATCCCAAGTTGACAACTTAACCCTCCACCTAAACAAATTAGAAAAAGAAGAACAAAAAAGTCCTAAAGTCAGCAGAAGGAAGGAAATTATAAAGATCAAAGAAGAAATCAATAAAATAGAGACTCAAAAAAACAATAGAGAAAATTAATAAAACCAAGAGCTGGTTCTTTGAAAAGGTCAACAAAATTGACAAACCCCTGGCCAGACTCACTAAAAGGAGGAGAGAAAGAACCCAAATAACCAAAATTAGAAATGAAAAAGGAGAAATCACAACGGATACAGCAGAAATACAAAAACCATAAGAGAATACTATGAACAACTATACGCCAACAAGTTTGACAATCGGGAAGAAATGGACAATTTTCTAGAATCTTACAGCCTGCCAAAACTGAATCAAGTAGAAACAGACCAACTGAACAGACCCATCACTAGAAATGAAATTGAAGAGGTCATAAAATCACTCCCTACAAATAAAAGTCCAGGACCAGATGGCTTCACAGCTGAATTCTATCAAACATATAAAGAGGAACTGGTGCCCATCCTCCTGAAACTCTTTCAAAAGGTTGAAGAAGAAGGAATACTCCCAAAGACATTCTATGATGCCACCATCACCCTCATTCCAAAACCAGACAGAGATACCACCAAAAAAGAAAACTACCGGCCAATATCATTGATGAATGTAGATGCAAAAATTCTCAACAAAATCTTAGCCAACCGAATCCAACAACATATCAAAAAAATTATACACCATGACCAGGTAGGGTTCATCCCAGGTTCACAAGGATGGTTCAACATACGCAAATCAATCAGCATCATACACCACATTAACAAAAGAAAAGTCAAAAATCATATGATCATCTCAATAGACGCAGAAAAAGCATTTGACAAAGTCCAACATCCAGTCCTGATCAAGACCCTTGCCAAACTGGGTATAGAGGGAACATTCCTGAACATAATCAAAGCCATTTATGAGAAACCCACAGCAAATATAATCCTCAATGGGGAAAAACTGAAAGCCTTCTCACTCCAATCTGGAACAAGACAGGGATGCCCACTCTCACCACTGCTCTTCAACATACTTTTGGAAGTCCTAGCCACAGCAATTCGACAAACCAAAGAAACAAAAGGCATCCATATAGGAAGAGAAGAGAGAAAACTGTCACTGTATGCAGATGACATGATACTATACATAGAAAACCCTAAGGACTCAACCCAAAACTACTTGAACTGATTAATAAATTCAGCAGAGTAGCTGGATATAAGATTAACATCCAGAAGTCAGTTGCATTTCTGTTTACCAGCAATGAAATATTAGAAAAGGAATACAAAAATATGATACCTTTTAAAATTGCACCTCACAAAATCAAATACCTCGGAATACACCTGACCAAGGAGGTAAAGGACCTATATGCCGAGAACTATAAAACTTTCATCAAAGAAATCAAAGAAGATGTAAAGAAATGGAAAGATATTCCATGTTCCTGGATTGGGAAAATCAATATTGTAAAAATGGCCATACTACCCAAAGCAATCTACAGATTCCATGCAATCCCTATCAAATTCCCCAGGACATTTTTCACAGAACTGGAACAAACAATCCAAACATTTATATGGAACCACAAAAGACCCAGAATCGCCAAAGCAATCCTGAGAAACAAAAACCAAGCAGGAGGCATCACTCTCCCAGACTTCAAGAAATACTACAAAGCCACAGTCATCAAAACAGTGTGGTACTGGTATCAAAACAGACACACAGACCAATGGAACAGAATAGAGGACCCGGAAATAAACCATGACATCTATGGTCAATTAATCTTTGACAAGGGAGGCAAGAACATAAAATGGGAAAAAGAAAGTCTATTCAGCAAGCATTGCTGGGAAACCTGGACAGCTGCATGCAAAGCAATGAAATTAGAACACACCCTCACACCATGCACAAAAGTAAACTCAAAATGGCTGAAAGACTTAAATATATGACAGGACACCATCACACTCCTAGAAGAAAACATAGGCAAAACACTCTCTGACATCAACATCATGAATATTTTCTCAGGTCAGTCTCCCAAAGCAATAGAAATTAGAGCAAAAATAAACCCATGGGACCTCGTCAAACTGAAAAGCTTTGGCACAGCAAAGGAAACCCAAAAGAAAACAAAAAGACAACTTACAGAATGGGAGAAAACAGTTTCAAATGATGCAATGGACAAGGGCTTAATCTCTAGAACATATAAGCAACTTGTACAACCCAACAGCAAAAAAACCAATCAATCAATGGAAAAATGGGCAAAAGACCTGAAAAGACATTTCTCCAAAGAAGATATACAGATGGCCAACAAACACATGAAAACATGCGCAACATCACTGATTATAAGAGAAATGCAAATCAAAACTACCATGAGATACCACCTCACACCTGTCAGAATGGCCATCATTAATAAATCCACAAATAACAAGTGCTGGAGGGGGTGTGGAGAAAAGGGAACCCTCCTGCACTGTTGGTGGGAATGTAAACTGGTACAGCCACTGTGGAGAACAGTTTGGAGACACCTTAGAAGTCTATACATAGAACTTCCATATGACCCCACAATCCCACTCTTGGGCATCTATCTGGACAAAACTCTCCTTAAAAGAGACATGTGCACCCGCATGTTCATTGCAGCACTATACACAATAGCCAGGACATGGAAACAACCCAAATGTCCATTGACAGATGATTGGATTCGGAAGATTTGGTATATATACACAATGGAATACTACTCAGCCATAAAAAAGAATGACATAATGCCATTTGCAGCAACATGGATGGAACTAGAGAATCTCATACTGAGTGAAATGAGCCAGAAAGACAAAGACAAATACCATATGATATCACTTATGACTGGAATCTGACATACTGCACAAATGAACATCTCCTCAGAAAAGAAAATCATGGACGTGGAGAAGAGACTTGTGGCTGCCTGATGGGAGAGGGAGGGAGTGGGAGGGATCGGGTGCTTGGGCTTATCAGACACAACTTAGAATAGATTTACAAGGAGATCCTGCTGAATAGCATTGAGAACTTTGTCTAGATACTCATGTTGCAACAGAACAAAGGGTGGGGGAAAAATGTAATTGTAATGTATACATGTAAGGATAACCTGACCCCCTTGCTGTACAGTGGGAAAATTAAAAAATATATTAAAAAAGTAAATAAATAAATAAAAAAGAGAGAGAGAAAAAAAAGAGAAAAACAAAGAATTAGGATGGAGGAAACCATAATTGGAAAGCAGTCAGTAAATAAGCCAGCATAGAGACCTAAACATGAAGATGTTAAAAAAAAAAAAAAAGGACTGCAAAATCATACTATCTGGGAAGGGAAGGTAAGAAAATATAGATATTTAAAAAAAATAATGTTTGAGCCTATATGAGTAACAGGCAAAAGCAAGTAGAGATAGGAAGGGATTCACATTCTTAAAACCCAGGGCAACCACAAATCAAAACTGAACAATACATTCACAAAAACTGAAAAGAAAAGTATTCAAGCATAAAATAAATGGAAACCATCCAACTAGAAAAAGAGAAGAAGAAAAGTGAAACACAGAATTGACTGGAAAACAAGGTCTAAAATGGCAATAAATACATATCTATCAATAATCACCTTAAATGTCAGTGGACTGAATGCTCCAATCAAAAGACGCGGAGCGGCAGATTGGATAAAAAAGCAAAAACCTACCATCTGCTGTCTACAAGAAACTCATCTTAGGGCAAGGGACACATATTGATTGAAAGTGAGGGGATGGGAAAAGATATTTCATGCCATTGGTCAAGACAGGACAGCAGGAGTTTCAATACTCATATCAGACAAAATAGACTTTAAAACGAAGGCCATAAAGAAAGACAAAGAAGGACGCTATTTAATGGTTAAAGGATCCATTCAAGAAGAGGACATTACAATCATCAATATATATGCCCCTAATATAGGAGAAGCCCATTACCTACAATAATTACTAACAGACATAAAAGGAGCAACAGATGGGAATACTGTCACAGTAGGAGACTTTAACACCACACTCATATCAATGGACAGATCCTCTAGACAGAAAATCAATAAGGCAACAGAGATCCTAAAGGACACAATAGAAAAGTTAGACTTAATCGACATTTTCAGGACATTACATCCAAAAACATCAGAATATACATTCCTCTAAAGTGCACATGGAACATGCTCAAGGATAGATCACATACTGGGGCACAAAGCTAACCTCAACAAATTTAAGATTATAGAAATTATTTCAAGTATCTTCTCTGACCACAATGGCATGCAACTAGAAATCAACCACAGGAAAAGAAATGAGAAAAAAGAAACTGACTACATGAAAACTAAACAACATGCTATTAAAAAAACAATGGGGGAGTTCCCATCATGGCGCAGTGGTTAACGAATCTGACTAGGAAACATGAGGTTGTGGGTTCGATCCCTGCCCTTGCTCAGTGGGTTAACAATCCGGCGTTGCCATGAGCTGTGGTGTAGGTTGCAGACATGGCTCGGATCACACGTTGCTGTGCCTCTGGCGTAGGCCGGTGGCTAAAACTCCGATTAGACCGCTAGCCTGGGAACCTCCATATGCCACAGGAGTGGCTCAAGAAAACACAAAAAATAAAATAGAAATAAATAATAAAAATCCAATGGGTCAATGAGAAAATCAAGAAGGAAATTAAAAAATACCTCGAGACAAATGAGAATGAAGACACACCCACTCAAAATCTATGGGATGCCACAAAAGCAGTGCTCAGAGGGAAATTCATAGCAATACAGGCCTCCCTCAAAAAAGAAGAAAAATCTCAAAGCGACACCTTAACCCACCACTTAAATGAATTAGAAAAAGAACAAACAAAACCCAAAGTCAGCAGAAGGAAGGAAAACATAAAGATCAGAGAGGAAATCAATAACATAGAGATTCAGAAAACAATAGACAAAAATCAATCAAACCAAGAGCTGGTTCTTTGAGAGGGTAAACAAAATTGACAAACCTCTGGCCAGAGTCACCAAGAAGAGGAGAGAACAAACTCAAGTAAACAAAACAAGAAAAGGAAAAGGAGAAGTCACAAAGGATACTACAGAAATACAAAAAACCATGAGAGAATACTATGAATTATCATCTGCCAATACATTTGACAACCTAGAAGAAATGGACATCTCTCTAGAGACCTACAGCCTGCCAAAACTGAATCAAGAAGAAATGGATCAACTGGACAGACTGATCACTAAAAATGAAATTGAATATGTCATTAAACACTCCCTACAAATCAAAGTCCAGGACCAGATGGCTTCACAGGCGAATTCTACCAAATATACAAAGAGGAACTTCTACCCACCCGCCTTAAATTTTTCAAAGGCTGAAGAAGAAGGAACATTCCCAAAGACATTCTATAATGCCACCATCACCCTAATTCCAAAACAAGGCAAAAATGCCACCAAGAAAGAAAACTATAGGCTGATATCTTTGATGAATATAGATGCAAAAAAAATTTCTCAACAAAATTTTAGCCAACAAAATCTGACAACATATAAAAAAAGATCATTCACCATGGCCAGGTGGGATTCATCCCAGGTGCACAAGGATGGTTTGACATATGAAATCAATCAACATCATACACCACATTAACAAAAGAAAAGTCAAAAGCCACATGATCCTCTCCATAGATGCAGGAAAAGCATCTGACAAAGTCCAACATCCATTCACGATCAAAACTCTTACCAAAGTGGGTATAGAAGAAACATACATTAATATAATAAAAGCCATTTATGACAACCCCACAGCAAATATAATACTCAATGGAGAAAGGCTGAAAGCCTTCCCACTAAAATCTGGAACAAGACAAGCTTGCCCACTCTCACCACTGTCATTCAACGTAACATTGGAAGTCCTAGCTACAGCCATCCGACAAAAAAAAAAAAAAAAAAAAAAAAGAAAAAGAAAAGGAAAAGCAATGAAAGGTATCCAAATAGGAAGAGAAGAGGTAAAACTGTCACTATATGCAGATGACATGATACTATAAATAGCAAACCCCAAGGACTCAACCCAAACATTACTTGAACTGATCAACAGATTCAGCAAAGTAGCAGGATATAGGATTAACATTCAGAAATCAATAACATTTCTGTATAATAACAATGAAATATTAGAAAAGGAATACAAAAATTCAATACCTTTTAAAATTGCACCCCCAAAAATCAAATAACCTAGGAGTAAACTTGACCAAGGTGGTGAAACACTTATATGCTGAGAACTATAAAACATTAACCAAGGAAATAAAATAGGATTCAAAGAATTGGAAAGATATTCCATGCTTCTGTGTTGTTCTCGACTTTTTAAAATAAATTCAAGAAATGAAATCTATAATGATTCTCTCAGACTTCAAAAAGCCACCAATTTTTCCTATTATGTTCAAATTACATAAACAGGGGAAAATAGCAGGAATGTCTATAGAAAGTCCAATTTTTTGTATTAAAACATATTATTTAGAGATATTGAGGAACATCAAATATGAAATAGACTCAAAAGTGGTTCCCTGCTGCACGTTTAGTGTTGGGTATTTAAAGGAAGCGGGAATGGACCACTGTTTTCTCTCTGAGCCATTTTAACGAAGACATGTAATTCCTTGATGGCATTAAAGTGAATATATTAAATTACTTTAAGCAATCACTCACTATGGCTGCTGTGCAGAGGGCCAATTATGCATGTAGGAAAATCAATTAGGACAGCTATTGCAGTGGTGAGATGGAGAGAAGTGGACCTATTTGATAGCAATTTACTGGGTAAGATCCACCAGTGTTTGTCATTGGGGAGCACATGTGAGGAAATCAAGACTGTGAGTACTGGCCGGGTGCTCAGGACCAGGAATTAGGTTTAGCCAGTTTTGGGGAATTAGGCAGAGTGTTGAGAGTGGGGACTAGCTGGGAACCAGTGGTCTTTACTGAGGCACTGAAATCTTGAAATTGACTAGATGACAGTAGCAGTTAAGAACACACATCCTTTTTTTAAAATTTTTTTAAAAATTGAGATCCTGCTGTGTAGCACTGGGAATTATGTCTAGTCACTTATGATGGAGCATGATAATGTGAGAAAAAAGAATGTATACATGTATGTGTAACTGGGCCACCATGCTGTACAGTAGAAAAAAAGGTATTGGGGGAAAAAACACATTCTTTATACAGCATCATGTCATCTATAAATGGTGGCAGTTTTCCTTCTTCCTTTCCAGTTTGTATTCCTTTCATTTATTTTTCTTGTCTGCTTGATGTGGCAGGGACTTCCAATACTGTGTTTAATAGAAGTGTTGAGACAGGCATCCTTGTCTTGCTCCTTAGAGGAAATGCTGTCAGCTTTTCTCCACTGAGTATGAGGAGAGCAGTGGCCAGGTGGTAGATGTCCTTTATTATAGTGAGGTATGTTCCTTCTATACCTACTTTGTTGAGTGTTTTTATCCTCAGTGAATTTTGAATTTTGTCAAAATATTTTATGCATCTGTGAGCTGATCATATGATTTTTTATTCTGCAACTTGTTAGTGTGGTGTATCACACCGAATGATTTGTGTAATTGAACCATCCTTGCATCCCTGAGATGAATCCCATTTGATCATCATGTATGATCCTTTTAATGTGGAGTCCACATTCTAGCATTCAGTTGGGCCTGAATTTAAACTTGGATATAATTTAAACAGTTGAGTACATTTGGACAAGTATCTTAAACTAAGCCTCGATTCTCTCTTCTGTCCCAAATTAGGATAATGGGAATACTTAGCTCACCAACGTATGGTGAGGGTTAAGTGAGAAATGAAGTTCAGTGCTTAGCAAAGAGTAAAGTGGAAGAAAACTTGGTTAGTAGCACATCCGTCAAAGCATATGCATTTCAGGAGGGTGAGGCAAGACTTTCTGAAACTGGGATTAGCAAGAATATTTAGGCTGAGCCTTCATGTTGAAAATAGCTATTTCTGCCATCATCCTTCTAGGCAAAGAAACCATGAACTACTAGTCTTTCTTTTGAGGCCCATAGACTGCCTGATCTGGAAGTCATTCAAACCTCTTTTTCCTTCATTGTTCTCAAGCTATAACTTTTCTTTTCTGGCTGGACCTGCAGTATGTGGGAGTTCCCAGGCCAAGGATCAAACCCACGCCACGGCAGTGACCCAGGCTGTGGCAGTGACATTGCTCGATCCATAATCCACCTACCCAAAAGGAACTTCCCCCACCTACAACCTTAAAGATATTCCGCTTACATCTTCAGCTGGAAAAAATATACATCTTAAATAACCGTTATTTGAAATTCAGCTTCACATGGCATTCTCCCCAATGCTCCCCAAGATGCCTAATGGACTGTTTTACATATATCACTATAGAACACATAAATGAATGAACGTTGAGTAAATGAAGCTAAAATTACTAATTTTTTTTTTTTTGGCTGCACCCTCAGCATGCAGAAGTTCCTGGGCCAGAGATCGAATCCGGACCATAGCAGCAACCCAAATCACAGCATTGACAATGCCGAATCCTCAACCTGCTGAACCACCAGGGAACTACAAAAGTTAAGGTTACTACCTAACATTCGATGTTTAATATTCCTTAACCTGAAATAGCAAAGTAAGCTTAGAATCAATATTTGGCTATAAGATAATTTATTACTTTACTCTCAATAACGACCAATGGAAAGTTCATGGAAATCTAGACACAAAGGAAAAAGTTGACTCCTTCAGAATTGACAGAACCTTAAACAGAGCTGTTTTTGTTTGAAGTGAGCTGCTCAGTACTCACTTGAGAACGGGATCGTGATCCCTGGAGCTTTAGGATTCACGTTTGAATCTCTAACGTCTTCAGAGGCTTATCCCCAAAGGCAAACAACAATAAAAGAGAGCATGGCTGCTGTATAAGAATAATGACTTTGAGTTTATTCCCATAACATGAAGCACTTCTTATTTCAAGAGGTAAGGTTTCGCCTTTGTGCGTTAGTCTGTCCTGCTGATGTTCCTTTACCATCGGAAAACATTTTCCTGTGAAGGTGCATCTGTGTTCACAAGCTGGGGCAGATGCAGTCCAGCAGTCAGCTCTCAAATAACCTCGGCTGAACTAACCTAAGTTTCTACAGTCTGTCTAGTGTGCGTAAACAAGCATAATTCGCGAGACTAGGATTCCTCCTTTTTCCACCCCAAATGTCAGAAACTCACACGCTCTTTCAACACCGTTTACACTTGGCCCTTGGCCATTACACTCATAGATTCTCTAGCTTTGAGATGTGTTGGAGACTTACTGTTCATACCTATCTGTGGAAAGACTTCTTTTTTTTATTTATTATCCTCGGAGGCTCTAACTTACAGGCAACTAGACACTTTGGACAAAGTCAAGAAAATGAATGCAGAACAAAGGAAATGAGGTTTCCTGGCCACTCACTGGGTGAACCTGGGTAAACCTCTTACGTTTCAGGCTGGAGCTGTATTCAGTTGTATATCATGTTGAAACCAATATTATTTTATTGTCTAATACTCCAATGAGAAAACATTGTTACATTAGGAAATAATTTGTTTGAATAAATGTACTGTATTGTCTCCTAGTTATTAATC